>NW_004567116.1:46300037-46339548 GCF_000260355.1 Condylura cristata | reverse complement strand
TATATACATATTTAAATATATATACATATTTTTTTAATTATATTTCTCAAAAATGTTACCCAGGTCTAACTCATTATATCTAGATAGCTAGGTAGTGATCAGCCTCCATCCCTACTGGCCACTCATTTCATAACTAAACATTAAGTGCTGGACATGAAAAAAACCTTGTAACTTTTGTTAATGAAATAAAAGCATGTTCATATGTCTCCAAAAGACAGCATGACTGTATGAGTATAGGTAAGTTACTTGTTTTCTCTGACCCTGCTTCCTTATCTAAGAATGGATAATGTACCAATATGTTTGGCAAAGATTAGGATTTATTATGACCATGAAACAATGAAAAGCATATTGTGACTAAGGATTGTGATTTATCATAGTCATATACTTGAGATCCATTTAGAAAAACGGGTGAAAATAATTCTTTTCTACACAGCAAGGCCATTTAGTATACAGTGTTAACTGTATGAGGTCTCTTTGAGAAACATCTTTTGTTTTTTACCAGCAGTAATTTGTGATGCCAACAGTTTCCATCCATTTATAGAGTCTTGAGAAATTTGAGTTACACAACTATGAAGTGAGAACTTTTCTGGTGGATGTCGCAAATTTATCACAAGCACTTGTCAATATAAGTTAGCATTTATTTCACTTGTAAAGAAGGAAGACGCTTACATATATGCCCTTTGCCTTTCACATTTTGACAAGTCCATGAATATTTGTAAATATTTCACTACCACTTGTTGAAATGTTATGTGTGTCCTTGAAGTAAATGTTGTTTTTCCAGTAAGGTCCAAGGAGAAGGGCATTTGCTATGAGTGACAGAGCTGGCCGTGCTTCCTCTCTGAAGATTACCCCTGTGGCTACTTCCCAGGCCTGAAGGCCTTATGCAATGCTAGAAGCCCAAGTTCACCTTATAGTGAAGGGGGGGAAAAAGAAGAAGAAACCATGAACCAATGATTTCTATTTAACAGAATAGTTGCTTTGTTAAAGTTAAGGTGCTTTCCTTTCCCCAAAGGATCCTTCAAGCTGACTGAACTTCCCTTTTTACCTTCTTGTCAGTAATAGGCCAAGTTCACATTTGGTGAATGAAGGATTTGATTTTGATCGGTATTTCTAAAATGTAATGACTTACATTGCAGATTACAGAATAGATTATAAGACTTTTCTCATTAAATTGTCTAACAACCTATGAGGTAAGATCTATGTAAAGGCCTCTTTTAAAGAAAATAATCCTTCCAGTCCCCCCTGCTTGACTAAATCTTTTTATGATGGCATTCCTTAAGTATACATTAGCATAAAATTGAACACAAAGCCCTTGTGTTTATAACTCTTACATCTATAAAATGAAACTAGGGCCTCCCTGGTGGTGCAACAGGTTGAAGCACAGTACTACAAAGCTTGCCTCAGCTGCTTCACCATGAGTTCAATCCCCAGCCAGGCGGTTGACCCACATGGCATGGCAGACCTCTCCTGCTTCCCTGGCAGTTCCCCTCAGCAGTGTACACTTCATCAATCTGCCTGTTCTGCTCCCAACTCTGTCTCTGGTGAATCCTCTCAACCCCCCTGCACCTCTGGCCTATACCCCAAATCTGCATGCATAAATAAATATTTTTTAATTTAATTAAAATAAACTGGCACATCAAATATTGTAGGTATTTGGTAGTTATGTTTTATAAAATGAATTAAAAATCACAATGTTAATATGGTTGATGATGCTTAATAGCACTAAATTTTTACCCACAGTATAGACATGATAGGCGGCTGTGTGGAAGTTTCTTCTAAGTTCTACCTGTGGGGGTTAAGAGGAGACTCAGTTCTCTTACTGCCATTTCTCTGCAGTGCAAACTGTGAAGCCACTTTTGTGGAGGTGCCAGGCTGGGTCTCACTCACCCTTTACTCAGCACAGACCCTTAGGAGTTATTGAATAAATAATTACAGACCTCAGTTATGATACTACAGACATCTTTGTGGCTGCACCCAGACTTGACAGTTATCCCCATTGGTTTCACTGAGCAATGCTTATAGCACTGTGTGTGCTGGGCATGGAGGGTCTGCCTGGAGCAGCGGCCCTGTCGGCCCTCATCAAATTGAATTTGCTATTTTTAGTCTGCTCAGGCTTGGGAAGCCCAAGGGTTTGTAGTTGTTGTTGTTGTTGTTGTTTTCATTTTATAGTGAGAAAGCTCTCCCTTGTGATAAACATGTATAAAATATTGATGGGTAGATTTGGTGATTTTTCTTGCAGCTACAAATTCTCCTTAGTCAGAATTTATAATCCAAATATTTGAAATTACTGATTAAATGATACAAAGGGTGGTCTCAGAACTCTACAGGTGAGCTATGTAAGCTTGTACTCTTCACTTATTGCTTATTTCTTGAATTGAGGTAGATATTTAAAGGGATTAAATAACAGCTGAGGGACTCCCGCCAGTACATGCCATGCCTGAGCCCCAGCTTCCCCCAAATCCTATACTTCGTCCTTGCAGCTCCTTGCCATTTCTTAGGCACACAGGATTGAAGAAAGAGAGTGAGGGGGCCCTTCTCACCCCTTACTGAACTCTGAAATCAGCTTTACTGCTTCTCCATCTGACAATGACTTATTCATTCTTTAAATCCCAGCTAGCACTGTGCCTGCAAGCCCTCTTCAGCTTCCCCAGGGCCCCGGCCTCCCTCTTCAGTGCCCTCAGAACTTGTCCCTGCATTCTAGCAAATATGACATGGTATGTGATGGTTTGCTTAAGCTCACTTGGTGGCACAGGGGACGCATAGGAAGTGAACCCCTTCATAGATATTATGCAGCAACAACCAGGCTGAGAAAGCAAGCTTTTGCCACCCCTCCTCTCAGAGAAAGTACCTTTTCCTGATTTATGCCAGCCAATTTTATCACTGGAGTCCTTAGTACAACATTTGGCAAGAATAATAAATGCTTGTGAAGAAAAAATAAAAGTTATCATTTGTTGAGCATTTACCGTGGCTAAGCCTTTATGAGCCTGTTTCATTTAGCACTGCAATAGCCTGACATGGAGGTGTTAGTATTCCATGCCTTTGGAATCCTGAAGTCATCAATACTGTTGTCAGTTGTGGTACCTTCTACTAGCATATGCATATTTAAGCCACTGGAATGGATTGAGAATTAGTAAAGAGTAGCAACACTGTTTATTAAACACTGACTCTTTCTTAGGCACTGTGCTAGGGGAGCAGATACATTTTCTCACATTTGTTAAGTGAATAGTTTGTCCATAGAAGGTGCAAAATTTACTACCCTTGAGCCAGGACAGCAGTCTGAGGAATGGATATAGAAATACACTAGTAAGGGATCAAGAATTATCGTGAAGTTTCTGATCTCCTAGGATGGGGGCTTAGGGGATACAGGGACAAGAAGCATTCCTCTTTGACTTTAACTTGACAGTAGTTACAGTGACAGACTCACCCAGTCAACACTGGTTTCTAATAAAGAAATCGTGACATGAACATGAATAAGAAATCTACGCATGTGTGTGGGAGTGTGTGAGAGAGAGAGAAAGCAAGGGGGGGTGGAATATTGAGGCTTTTGAATTTGCTTTTTATCCTTTAAGACAGGTGTATGTGTTTACATAGTTTTACCTTTGCACTCGGAAATGTAAGAATTGAAATCCTTGCCAAGTGACAATAGGCATTTTTATCAGCTTCTGTTTGAGTTTACCAATCAGTGTTCAGTTTTCTTTTCTTTTCTTTTCTTTTTTTAAGTGTTATTTATTCACTCAGACAGAACTGGGGTATAGGCCAGAGATGCAGTGAGTGAGCGAATTCACCAGAGACAGAGTGGGGAGCAGGCAGATCAGGAGAGGTCTGCCGCGCCATGTGGATCTCCTCCGGGGAAGGCGGGGATCAAACTCATGCAGAAGTGGCTTAAGCTTCTTAGGGCTGTGCTTTAACCCGCTGCGCCACCAGGGAGGGCCCAGTGTTCAGTTTTCTCCCCCCAAAAGATGAGCCATTGAGAAGGCCTTTGGTCACTTACAAGCTTTCATGTTGAACTATGATACACTCCCTTGAGGGGCTCTGCTTATCTTAGAAAATACATTGCATCTGGCCCAGCACATGCCCCATGGTGAGATGGACATGAAAGGTACAGTGTGGGCTGCACAGATATGCCCAAGACATATCTGTCCTCATCCTGTTTGTCCGCTCTCCTGCCATGAGTCCTAACTCCTTGGCTAAGTACAAGCCCTGATCCCTGCAATCCATCCCCTTAAAATGGAACGACAGGCCCAGCAGCTCAGCTGCAATGGAATCACCTCCATTGTCAAGTTAGTTACCCCTCCTTCATTCAAGCATAAAGTGAGAATTAGTCAATTGGGCGCAACTTTACAAATACATTTTTGTATTGTAATTCCTGGTTTGTCCTAGTCAATGCTAAGACACAACTACAGTGATGGCTTGTGCTCTGCATCCACAGTTATATATACTGGTCCCATCAAATAGGAGAGGCAAGAAGCAAAGTGTTCATTCCTGAAGCTGAGTCATCTAGCCAAGAAGTAAAATGGAGTGCTTCTCCTAACTGAAAATGGAGGGGGAGGAGGGAACAGGCAGAATGGAAGAAGAAACAACAGCTATAGTGTTCAGGACCTTTGAGATCACCTCACTGACTTCCCTGACAGAAGCAGCAGCACATTCAGGGAGGGAATGTGACTTCCTTAAACTTATGTAAAGAGGAAGGGCCAGGCTAGGCGTCTCCTCTCTCTGTTTCTGTAACATGTTGAACCTGAAAATTTGCTGATTGTCCTTGACTAAACAGTTAAGCCTCACAAGCAAAACAAGTCTCTTCTATTGAGCCTTCTTGGTTAACAATGGTGATTATGCTATTAGGAAGTAAACATAACTCCTATATCACATATTAGAAAAATGACTTCTGGAAAAATGTAATAACTAGCCCAAAGTCATATAGCCAGTGAGTTAAATCATACTGGCAAGGAAGACTCAAAATGAAAACATGTCTGGAATAGAAGCCATGTCTCTAAGCCTGTCTGTCCCAGGATGGGGATGTTATCTCTTCCCTGTGCACACACCCCACTTTACAGATACCGAGGAGCGTGCAGTGATGATGGCTTCATCCTGCCCTGTGGTGCCTCCCTTTGAGCAAGCCAGTCTAGAGTTACAGTCCTGGGCCCATCCTGCCTGCCTGCAAGGGCAGAGGATGGTTTTCCTGCCATGGACGCCTCACTGCCCAACACTTCTCTCAGCCAGCAGTGCTTGGGCAACTACTATGTACACAGCCTTGAATGCAAACAGAAAATAAAAATAAGTGACGCTTAGACTTTGGAGTATAAAAGAGCTGAGTTTCTGCCATTTACCAGCTGAACAGATGTTACCTTGTTAAACCTCAGTTTTCTTATTTGTAAATATGTAAAAATATAGACAAAGGTGTGTGTGTGCAGGGGGCGGGGGATTGTATTGTGGGAAGAATCCAATAAGCTAATTAGTAAGAAATGTTTGACAAGATGTATACTGAGAAAGACTTCCACAGATAATCATTTTAATTACTATTATTTTTATCAATGAATTTACACTCTAATTGGAGAAAAAGCACACTTTAAGTTACAGGAGAACAGTTTAGGACTGCCTGCCTAATTCCTTTCACTGGTGGAATAATACCCACCTCCCTGTTCTACATGGTGAATGATGATCTGTCCTTCAGTGTCTAGTTCCCATTTCATCGCTTGTCTCCTTCCACAGCAGCACTTTTTCTGCTTTGCTGATTCTTCTTTAGTACCTTAGGTACACTGTCACTTTTCTCTAATAACTTAGGAATCTCTCTGTCCCTGAACTGTGAGGTCCTTTGGAGTTTCTTGTAGCTCCAGTTCCTAGCATCTGTCCTATGCATGTGCTCAGTCAGTGTTTGGTGCGTGAATAACTGGAGGCAGCTGCTTAGGGTTCTGGAGTCGCTAGGGAAGCCTTCTGTCAGGAGTTGGTGTGTGAAAGATGAGTAACTTCAGAAGTGCTTAGAAATGTAGCAATGGAAATAGAGGGAAAGATAAAGGATTCTGTTGCTCTATAATGGTGTGATCGATTTATGGAGTTAGTGAGGGTCTTTAACTCACTCAGGTAAGGGCATATCAGCTTACAGCTTCCTTGCTTAACCTTATCGGGTTACAGTAGCTGCAGGCTAGGTGTGTAGGGCCAGCCAGTGAAGACTGGCCTAAGAGATTGCCATTAAAAGAAGAGTCCTCTGAAGAAGATATAGAAGTGGCGTTCCTGGGAATGAAGAAATGCACTGGAGGCGTGACATGCTTCCTGCAAATGAGCACATTACTTCAGTCTAATAGAAAACACTCAGTGTTATAGCCCATAGGAAACTCATCATGTTCATTGCTTGAACATTTGAAAAGAATAAACTAACAGATTATACTTCAGATATAAAGTATAAAATTACGGGGAAAGGAATATTTTTTAGAGTTCTCGGCTGTGGTTACTGCAGCTATATGCTGAAAGCAGAGCGGGACACTTAGAGCTTTAGCACTCAACTCCGGAGCCAGCTGCTTGGGTATGAAACTTAACTCATGACCGTGAATCAGTGACCCAATTTTCCTATACCTTAGCTTCCTTATGTAAAAATATGCAGATAAGTTGTAGCCACTAAATGTGAATAGATGAAATATGGAAAGCACTGAGGATGGTTAATCTGTGTTTATTGCTTATACAGACTCCAGCCATGTGGGTAAGCATTTACCAAATGTTAGTCAAAAAAAACATAGTTGTTGTGATCACAAAGTACTTTCTTATCAACGTTGTTTCTCCCATGGTTCTGGAGCACTGTGACAAGAACAAAGCAAAATCTTAAGACAAGAGTTAAGCTGACAATAAAACATGAAATTCACACCAATAAGGTCATTAGAGAACTCTTAAGTCCCAAACTGGATAACTAGGTGATGAGGAAGGAGAGAACTGGAATAATCAGAGAAGCCAGCCTAGCCTGGAGGGTACTCAGTTAAGGTTATTAAGATAATTAAGATGGGATTTCATTCAGGTTAGGATATTTTTAACTGTTATGTCAAGCTCAGGAATTTGGAGGAAAAGGAAGTATAAGAATAAAAGAACCAGGCCCTCCCTGGTGGCACAGTGGGTTAAAGCACAGCACTAAGAAGCTTAAGCCACTTCTGCATGAGTTCAATCCCCGCCTGCCCCGGAGGTGACCACAAGGCATGGCAGACCTCTCCTGACCCGCCCACTGCTCCCCTCAGCAGTGTACTTCGTTGATCTGCCTGTTCTGCTCCCCGCTCTGTCTCTGGTGAATCCTCTCACCCTCTGCATCTCTGGCCTATACCCCAGTTCTGTATGAATAAATAAATAAATCTTAGGGGAAAAAAAAAAAAGAACCCTCTTAGTTTCAATGCATTGGGGGATGCTAAAATAGAAAGGTGGGATAGGGACTTTTTTAACTTGACCTTGAATGAGGTTTCAGAATTTTACAACACAAAATCTATGAAAGAAGCTTCAGAGATTAGCTATTCCAAGCACTTTATTTTACACATGAATAAACACCCAGAAGTGAGGTGACTTGCCCAAGTCACACTAGAATTGACAGCAAATGGCAAGCAAAAGCAAATAAAGAAGAAAGGAAGCTGCATTTCTCCACAATTTATTCTGCCCTGCTAACTTGAAGCTTTGTGTGGTCACTGGCCCTACCTATAGTTTTTGAAAAATGTGAAATGACTTCTTCAAGTTCATTGAAGCTGATAGAACCTTTATGCTACTGTCAGCAAAGGATTCACTCATCCATACACTTATTCATGTTAATTATCAGTAAACATATAATGTCATTATTCACTTTATTCATTGAAAAATTTAATACATTGAATAGCTGCTGTATCTGTGTGCCAAACCCTCTGTTAAGTCTTTAACGATTTAGTCTTAACTTAGGTAGATATTAATATCTGTTACTTGTGCTGAGATTATAAAACTAGGTAATCATTTTGATTATATGCCTTTCGTGTGTGTGTGTGTGTGTGTGTGTAGTGTGTAAATGCACACTACTTTCTGTGGTAGACACCTTAAACAACAAGCTCTGCGACTCCATTAATTGCTGTATTATTCTAAAATTGTCCTGCATTTCATCATTAACTCTTAAAATGCTGTGGTTTATACCACAGCCCTTAGGATCTGAAAACTAAACTAAACTAAACAAAAGCCAAAACTTTCCTTCCCTACTTTACTCATTTTAAGATAGTCTCATCTATATGACATGTTGTTATTATTTTAAAATCCCCATATGTTAGAGAAATGGGAATGAGAATAGATGAGTGGATAAGAGACTGTTACATTTTTTCTTATTTCTATGTTAATGATTTAATAAAGTGTGCAAAGGCAATTCATACAATACCTAAATAGTACTAAATGATGACTGGAATTAGTCTTGTCTTTCCTTTCTTTAAATAATACTGGTAGAATATTCCTGATCTACTCAGGAATAATAATTTGAGCAGATTTTCAATATGATACCCTGAATTTTAAATATATTATTTTCATATATTTTTATTATCTCATAGCTTCAGATTTTAATAAGTAGATAATTTAAATTTATGCTTTCATGGCAATAAACACTTTTAGAAAAGTTGGTCTTTAATCAGAGAACTGGATAGTGAAATCTAAAATGTACTTTCGCAGTTGTAAGACATATCACTACATCATGTGGGATATATCATTCTCTTTTGACTTAATTAAATAAATCTTGCTCTTGACTGACAGACTTATATGTAGGGTTGTCATTGAAACCTTACATTATAATAGATATTATAGGAGAGTATACAGTGTTAAAAGAAAAAAAAAGTAATTAGGACACATCATTAAAACTACTTATACAATAAAAATAAATGATTCCTGGTGGAAATCTCTATTATTATAGATCATTCTGAAAGCAGTTTTCAATGTGTCAAAAAAAATTAATTTCTAATTCCTAATATTTAAGTCAATAGGCTGGCCAGTTAGCTCAGTTGGTTAGAGTGTAGTGCTAATGTTTAAGTCAATAATTCAACTTCTAGAAATCTGCCCCAAGAAAATTTTAAAATAAATTACTATATTTGTTGCAATATAGAACCCTTTAAAAAGCGTTAAAATTAGTTAGTGAAAAAAATGTGGTGATTTTAATGAAACTGAATATTACTAAAATATTTTAAAATTTTTCTTTATTCAGTTATAGTCCACATAGCTGAAAAATGTGATGGTGTGCAAAAACACAAATAGCTGAGCCATCACATTTTTACTACTTAGAATAAATGGCAACTAAAATTAACTCAGATCATTGAGCATAGAATTATATAATTCTGAAATATAAATCTTCAGAGATAACAACTTCAGAGAAATGCAACAAAAGAGCAAATGTTATTTACTTATGGTTCTTACTTTTTTTCCCAGTGTTCATTATTCTTTACTTTCTCTTCCTCCTCCTCATACTTCTGCTCAAAGTTTCTCTCTCTATCCCTATATAGATGTCATTGTTCAACATTTTGATTCATGCATTCATTTAGTGAATATTTATTGAATACCTGCCTGTATATACAGAAATGAAAATTATGTAGTACCTGAATGAGATCATACTTTGGCCAGGAACTAAACATGTAAAAATGAGTGGTATTAGACTTGGGTAGAATAACTAAGCATAATCTTAAAGATGCACCAGCCTCACATGATAGAAAAGAGGAAGAGTTTCTATGACCACCTTTAGAGTCAAGACAGAGAAGATAAACCTAAACATCTTTAGAAGAGTAGCCTAAACTGGAAATGCATTTTTTAAGAACTGCCATGGTTCTAAAGTAAAGATGGATAAGACATAATTCTTAAGTCTTCAACCACTAATCTGTTGTTTTTTTTTTTAACCACCGTAGCTTAGTTTGCCTGTTGTGGAACTTCTCATAATTGAAATCACACATGTGTATCTAGTGTCTACCTTCTATCATTCAGTATAATGCTTTTAAAAATCATCCATGCTGTTGCTTTTATCAATACTTCAATCTTATAATGGAAATCAGAATTGTTTCCAGTTTCAAGTAATTATGAACATTCATATTCATACCTTTTAGTGGACATATTGTTCTCTCAAGTAAACAGCTTTGGGTGAGTTTGAGCCTGGATTTGTTACATGATTAACTTTATATTAAACTGCCAAACTGGTTTTCAAACTAGCTCTACCATTTTGTATTCCCACTAAAAATTTATATGAAAATTTAAATTTCTACATCTCAAATTGTCAGTCTTAGAAAGATTTCAGCTATCTTCATGACATCTTGTTTTGGCTTGAACTCACACTTCTCATATGACTTGTGATATCATAAGTTTGTTGTATGTTAAGTAACAAATCAAGTATCTTAGATATTTTTTATTGGATTTTCTTTATTGTTCAGTAGAAGGAGTTTCTGCATATTCTGAACAGTAACACTTAGTCAGATATATGTATTATAAATAGGTTATTATTCGCCTTTTCATTTTCTTAATCACCACTTTTGAAGAACAAAAATTTGTAATGAAATCTAATTTATCAACTTAGTTTTGATCCTTTTTGCTTTTATATTCTATCTAAAAAGCTGTTGGCTACTCAGATAACAAATACAGATCATGTTTTCTTTTAGAAATGTGATAGTTTGAGCTTTTACATGTAGGTGAGCAGCCTATATTTAGATCATTTTTATATGTAAGTTATGTGTATAAATCAAAGTTCATTATTATGACAATTTTTATGCATAAAAACATAGAATAGAATTATGAACCTCTTATAGCTGTTACTCATTTTAAACAATTATCAATTCAAGGTTATCTTATTTTGTATATTTTCAAATTAGATGTATTTCATAAATAGAGATAGAAAATAGGTAGCTAGAGAGATAGGTGGACATAGAGAAAAAGACAGTGATGACAGTTTGTAGAAATTATGACCGTGTGTAGGTATTATGACCATGTATGTGTGTGTATTCTGATCCAAAACTCAGTTCAGGATAAGACATTTTGTTTCTCCTATTTCCTTAATCTCCTATAATTTAGAGTGTTTTCTTAGGTTTTTATGCTTTTGTGACATTAGCATACTTGAAGAGAAATGGCTCTTAAATTTAATTTTCTTAGTTATTTTTTCATGGTTAGCTTCAATTAATGCATTTTTAGCAGGATACTGTACAAGTTATACTATATGCTTCTCCATGTATTACAGTAGCAGTCACATAGTGCCAGGTAACCCCATTATTTGGTAACTAGTTAAGGTGACATCTGACAGATTATATAGTGTAAAGGTACCTGGTCCAAGCTTTTAAACTGTGAAAGATACATATCCTGTTTCCTAGCAAACTTTTAACCTATAGTTTTAGCAGCCAGCGGTGATTCTTACCTGAATTGATTATTATGGTTGTTGGGAAATGTGAATTTGTTATGCTTTCTGTAGCTTTTAGCTGGTATCCTACTATATTGAAGAGTTTTCTTTTTCATTGTTAGTTATTCAATTTAGGTGCATTAGGTAATTTCTTTTTAAATTCAGGAATTTCTTTTTTAATTCAATGTCTTATACTCCATCATTGCCATTATTCATTGTAACATTCAAATTGTCTAGGATTGACTGGTATGACTCCTTTTAAACTACATATATTGAGTGTAAATGAGGTACTCTGGCCCTCTCATTTAATTAAAAAAAAGAAAAAAACCTTTGAGTCAAATCTTCTCAACTTTAAGTATTTCAATATGACATTATTTACATTATTATACACAGAGAAACAATTACTGAAATACCAAACATCCAGTCTTTATTCTGGCTTCAAATTGACTTACAAACACTATAAATGCTTTTTTGTTACTTTGTTCTTTTTTATAATTTGTTTGAACAGAAACTAAGTCTTTTGAAATTAGTTGATACATCTTACCTCTTCTGAGCTATATATCTTCCTCTATTATTTGTTTACTGTCAATTTTTTTAAAAATCCAAGTCATTTGTCTTACAGAGCTTGTTTCATACCAGATTTTCCTTACTGTCTAATTTATCTTGTTTCTCTGTCCTCTTTATAGCTATGAATGTTACTTGAGTCTAGCAATTTGATTAGTAACTTGCAGGGCTAGCTTGTAGTAATATTTTGTTCTTTTATCTTCTGATTATGTGTGTGTGTGATGTTAGTAACTCAGTGTTGATGGTATTAAATTAATGCTCAATGCCTAGATTTATTAATTCATTAAGATTTGGAAAATATTAAAGACATAGGGTATGTTTACACACATCCATTTATGGCTACACATATATGTGTGTGTCTCATATATATATATATATATATATATATATGTTAAGTCACTTTTTTCTTTAACATCTTCTTTCTTTGTGTCATCTTTATTTTTCTTGAGAGCTAGTTTACCTCTCTTGTTCTAAAATTCTCTATGTCTTCTGTATAAGAGCAAGCTGTAAGTATTACAATATGGTGGCCTAAACTTATAGTAACAACTTTCCAAAAGGAAACAATTATTTTAGAAAAGGGAAGAATGAATTAAAAGGAAAGAAAAATTTATGAAAGATAAGGCGGTGACAAAAGTAGTTTATCTCTGTTCAGTATAAATTTAAGTCTAAATTCTGCCCAGAGAATATTCATACCACGAAGGTGACATTTAGAATGATAAAACATATAAAATTTGAAAAATTATAATGGGAAGATGAGGAGAAAAACTGAAACATGCTCCTGGTCTTAAAATTTTCTGGATGAGAAAGATTTTAAAAAGGCCAAGATTCACTCATGTATCTTTAAGAACATGGGACTTCAATAGAAGGAGCAATTCAAGTTTGTTGCTTTGTTTCATTTCTTTCTTCAGAATGCCTGTATTTTGTCTTAAGCCAAATGCCATTTGTTTGCCAATGCCATTATATTTGGGGGTCAGGCTGAGTATTCTGAGTGACAGTGATGATGTGCTAACTCTTGGCGTGGTGCTCTAATGTCTGTCACAACATGAAAAGTGTTCATGTAGCAGAGACACAGCAGAATCAAGGCAGGTCTGTGTATGTGATTGGTTGCCAGGGTTGGGGAAGATGTTTCCCTATCATTCAACTAAAGTTAAAAACTATTTATATCAAATACCTTTTAAAACATACTGTTAATGTTTCCTCTAATCCCCTGATGTACAGGTTGGGAAGGGATTCATTTTTTAAAAAGTGTCCCTATTGATATACAGTTCACATACTATCTAACTCACCCACTCAAAGTGTACAGATCAGTGTTTTATTACTATTATTATTCATAGAGTTATATAATCATCATCACACTCTAACTTTAGAACAGTTTCACCTCCCCTACAGCTAACACTCTACTCATTAAGTGTCACTCCCTACTCTCTTTATCCCTAACCCCTGTCCTAACCAACCACTAATCTGCCTGGCTCTTCAGATTTGCCTGTTATGGACAATTGACTTTTAATTGCCATCATAGCCTGTGTCACTAAATGTATTGTATTTTATTTTTAACATTATCACAACAACAGTACAATACAATACAATACAATACAACCCACAGAAACTTCGATGAATATCAGAAATATTCTGGCATGATAACCGTCAAATGTATTGTTGAAATCAGCAGTATCTGAGTGAGTTAAATGATTGCCAGTGAAGCTGTAGGAATGATAGATTATTATAGTGCTTTAGAGAGTCAAATTTTGCTAATTATATTAATAAACATAAAACTCACTTGGCTTACAGAAAATCTTTTTTATCATAAGAACCAGAAATACTTACAAATTCACATCCTTACTTCACTGCTAACCATCAGTGTGACTAGACAAGAGACTGGTAAGCTTCAGTTTCCTCATCTGTAGGATGTATAACCTCATGAAGTTAGTGAGGAAAAGTGTAAACTTTTCAAACCAAGTCTTGTGCATAATAAGTGCTCAATAAACATTAGTTATTGTCTTGTCACTCTTGTTCATAGAACTCATTCAGGACAAATTCCAAAATGAAATTCCAACTTGCAGTTTACTATATATGATTGACATTTTCAAGATCTCTATTCAAAAAAAGTTTCCTTCCATTAAAAGAAATGGATCAGGCTTTAAGATACTATCATGTAGAGAGAAAAAAAAATTGCATTGATTGATCAAGTATGATTCATAAAACCATCAGTTAGCCTTTAATTAGTTTGTAGTCATATGTTCTATAAATAGTAAAAGTGAAACTTTAGTATCCTCACTTAACAGTCATGTAACGCCACATTCAGCAACTAAAAGTTTATATAATGACAATATGTGATTCCTAAATCGGTGAGTGTGACCTGAGCTGTGTTTCGATGTTATGTTCATAAATATTAGGCATTATCCTTTACTTCAATGCAAAATAATTTTGGTTAATAAGATTATGGAGTTAGATAACTGTATGCTTGAGAAATTATCATGTATTTTCTGTTCTCTTCAAAATTGTGGTACTAAATATGATGTCCCAATGAGATGACACAACATTTTCATACTTGGGAAATGTTAACACATTACAGTTCTTGCTTTGAACAGACATAAGAATTCATATCACAGACAACATATGTTTCATTTTCTTTTGAACCCCTGAGACAATTTAAATGGTATGGTTTGCATGCGGCCCCATTTTAGACCTCAGCACCTCCACATTCATTGTCTGTGTCCACATTGTCACCCCAGGCTTTTCTCCTCTGGCATTGTTTTGTATTTGCATGAAAGTGTATAAATTTCTCTTGCATGAAAAGTCATCTGTAATGTTAAAGTTAAATGTCTAACATCTTGCAATATCATGTCATTAAGTTTTACATACTTTTTTCTTTTCTGTTCAGTTATTGAAGTTTAAATATGCTTGAAATGTAAAAGTGGCATGAAACTGGAGTGATGCAAGAATATTTAATGTTGTTTTAAGGACTTAGCATATTTTCTACCTGGGAAAATTTGGCGGGAGTTCCCAGCCTTGTCTTTGAACACTATTCCTCAATAATACATCATGACTTCTATTCAACATAAAATTACATTGAACTTAAGTGCTGTCAGCAGAATAATAAATTCTGAAGTGATACTTCTTTTTTTTTTCCCTATGAGACTGTATTTCTAGCACCTAAATATGAAGTATAAAATTTGTCCCCTGATTTCAGGAATTTTTAAATGTTTGATTTATTATTTTTTCTAAAATCTTGAAAAAGCATTGTTATACATGAATTTGGTTAAGTTCCTAATAATTAAAAAAATAATGAGTTAATGAATGATAGCACCAGAATTTTGGTATTTTAATGTTTCCTGAATGACTAGTAAAATTTGATAGAGGAATATATAAGTATACAAAAAATAATAACTTATTTATGCCATTTGGTCAAGCTTCAAATTCAAAAGGGCACATAACTAATTCCCATAATGGGTCAAAGTACAGACACCCAATAAGTGCTTTGCCCTTCAAGAATCACCTTGCTGGCTCTACAGTTATTCCTACCAGCTGCTATTACTATATTTGACCCTTTTGTCAAGTTACCTTCAGAGTATTTGACATACTCATTTTAATGCCTATGTGGTAACAGATCTTATTCTTTGGAGGGTGACTCTTAGATCCAAATCAGTCAAATAAAAATGGTAAGCTAATGAAATAATTTTTACATGATATTTGTATAAAAATTAATAAGATCTGCTGGTCTGTAGGTTATGAAATGACTGAACACATTTCCCAAAGAACCCCACAAAGTATTTACATAATAATAGCATTGATGAGAACAAATGGAATTTTCTTAAGGAGTCTTCTAGGGAAGCATACAATACTCATTTGAATGAATTGGCTCACATGCCTATTATATTACATACCTCTGTCGTTTTCAATTCAGTCTCATTTGAGCTGATACAATAGTTTACATTTTTAAGAACAGTCCTTATTATTTTTTTTCAACATGTCAGAATACAGATGAGTGTCTATTATTTCTCCCTTGCTTGAGAAAATATCTAGTTAATACCTCTTTAGCAGTAACTTTAACAATTGTGGTTGATGGTTTCTCAGTTGTCATCAGTTGGCTCTGTGATATCAGCAAAGGCTTCAACCTCTCTGTGCCTCTGACCTCTTAACCTACAAAATGAGGTCTTGAGACTAAATGATCTTTAAAACCCTTTTTGAGTAAAAATGTTCTGCTATAACAAGCATACATCTTCATGTAATGTTATAATTTCCATAGATCATAAATCTGTACACTTCTCTGTGAGGTGTTAATAAAATCCAGCTGAATGAATTCAAGTTATTTAAAAAGACACCCAGACATTGAGGAAATAATTTCTCTAGTAAAGGCTACCTAATCTTGTTTATATAGCACTGCCTTACATGGGTCTCACAACCTACAAGTTGCAACTGTCATCACCACCATACAGATGAAGAAGGTGCTGACCTTCAGAGAGACTCAGTTACGTCTCTAAGCCTGTGCACTGGGCCAGCAAGTAGTAGACCAGGACAGAGATTATGGGTCTCCTGCTTCCTGTTTAAAATGCTTTTCCACCTCATCAGTTACCTGTGCCAGTTTTTGAATTAGGTGACAATTTTCGCAAGGTGTCATTGTTCAGTATTCACACTCCTTAAAACTAAAATCTGCCTTTAGGGCCTCTGGCACCTCTGTACAATACCCACTTGCGTCACTACAGCTCTGTCTGCTTTTACAAGCTAGTTGTCTTGTCAGCATGAGTGTGACAACAATTAGACGTCCCCTGTTTTTGCCCCATGCCTTTTCTCCTTCACAGTCATTCAATGACAAGCGTAAAAAGAGCTTCATCTTTTCACGAAAATTCCCATTCTACAAGAACAAGGAGCAGAGTGAGCAGGAAACCAGTGATCCTGAACGTAAGTAGCTTCTCGAAGAGAATGTCACATGCAACACAGAGAAAAAATTTCACACCAACACTCATGAGGTAGGCACCCCATGTCACACGCCTAGGCAAACCAACACATGAGGCAGGCAGGTCAGGGCTTACTACTGTGACCAGTGCTTGGCTGCAGTCTGGATCCTTCCCTTGATGTGGCTCTTCTTTTCAGAATGCATTGGAGAGGGACTTCAGGAAGCTGGGGTGACACTTTCCCCCAGCATTTACCTGTGACCAGGATTGGGTCTGGTTTGCCTTTTCTGTTATGCAACTCTCTAGGGCTTGAGACAAAAACATTGGCTTCCACTGCCACATATATCTCTTATGGAACTAACTGGGAGTGGTTAAGTTACCTCCATTGATCACTAACACATTTGATCACTTTTTCCCTCCCACAATTATGCATTGAGCGGTATGCCTGTACTGGCGGATGCTAAATCTAAAAATTCATCATAAAACTCAAAAGGATCATTGTTCTCATTAGCACGTTTCTGTGGCAATATTGACAGTACGCAAAAATGGCATTTGCCAAATCTTTCTTTTTTAGTAACAATCTTCCACTTAAAAAAAATTGCTTTGTTTTATAAATCCTGTCTCAGCCCAAGGAGATGGGGGAATGAAAGTTTTTTTCAAAAGAGAGTGGGATCCAGATTGCTGAGGCAACACGGTCTTGTCATGGTAGTATCCATTTCAACTCCACTGACTTCTTCCTTCCTCTTCCGTGGCTGTTCTTCCTCTCTCATTGCTCTCTCTGGGGACTTCCATGCAGGACATCCCCGGATTAGGTGACGACGGTTATGGAACAAAGACTCTGAGTAAGTTCCCAGGAATGGTCACTGTAACTTTTCTTTACTTTTCCTTTCTTTTTAAGTTTGGCTTTTGTTCCTTTCTTGAGGGCCTTTCACTCCTAGCATGCACAAGATCCAAGTTTTATTTGTTACCTAGCTGTGAATGCTCCTACAAAGTAATTTTCAACTGTTTTGTTCTGCATGTCAGCATTTAAAAGCAAAGTGTGTCAGGCACTGTAGCTTCTGTTGCAGTTCACACCCTCCCTTTCTGACCATATCATATGAACAACATGGTCCTGATGTCAGGCATGGCGTAATTTGCTCTGCCATCCGCTCCCCCTAGAGAGCAAAACCATGTTGAAAGAAAGGGTGAGTTAAGTGTCTGATAGCAGCAAAGCAGAAAGGTACTTTCTGTCCTTTCTTCTGCCTTTTCACCAAGAAATGTTTAATAGCGTTACCATATTCCACCATTGGTTTGTAGTCTGCTATTAATAAAGGAGCCATTTTATATTCAAAAAGGAACATTCATTCTCAAAAAAATGAATATTAAACTATTTGACCTTCCATAAATAATTCTTTGTTTTTAACTTCAATGATTTTTTTTTTCTTACTTGTAGTGATCCTGTTTGAAAGCTTGTTGTAGGTGATATTAGTATGTTTTTCTATCAGTAGTCTATTGGCGGTATTACATCAGGTCTTCATTTTTATAGTTGTAGAGTAGAAAATGAAATACACTGAAGGCTTAAATTACCTACTTATTTATGCCCTTAGTTTGTGTTTTATTGCACTGAGCAATTAAGAATAATCCTGAATATGAATATACTACAGTATGATTTTTCTCTTTCATACCAATTCCATCGTGTAAGCTCCAGTGAAATAAGAACAGAGTTTTGTGTCTTTTACAACTCTATCGCATACTCATTTTTTGTTTGTATTATTTTGTTTGAATTCAAAGCTATGGGCAATATTTCTAGAAGCTGTTCATTTCACTTGTATACAACAGAATAGCACTGAGCTGAACTTTGTTCTCAAGACTTGTTTATATAACCTTGTATAATGACACTCTTCATCCTTCAAATTGTTAATCTGTGTTTTTTTTTTAGATTATGTATACACAGAAAACAAAATCTGATCAAGAGTAACTGCCAATTGCCTTAAAGATGAAAACTTTATCTTTGAGTCTCTATGAAATATACCATGAAGTTTTTCTTGAACTAGTGATTGATGCTTAATTAGTAATTTCAACATTATCTGGACAGAATTGAGATAAACGAGTTTCTAAATTTTCAACTGGGAATAAAGTATTCTATATTGTTAACAAATGAGCATCACTAAAAGTAGTTGCTATTGGAACAGCAAAAATATGAGATAATCTCTAAAATCCAAAATTTTCAAATGTTTACTCATCAAAAATTATATGGATTCCCTTAGGTAAAGTTATTTGCCAATTAATACTATTGTTAGCCAGAATTTGGACTTTAGCTGGAACATGTTTTCAATTTCTCATTATTTACAACCAATAAGTTCTGTTATAGAGCACCTTGATGCTAAGTGAGATTGTCCCACAAAACATGGATCTAAATTTCTCCATGTTCGCTGTTTGATCCAAATCTTTCCCACCACCCCTTTACACTAATAGAATGTCTGCCTGAGTTAGCCATGCAGTTCTGGTTTTAGGCTAATCAAAGAGAATTGCTATTTGAATGTTAGCCATGTTTTAGTGTTCATTAGGATCATGCTATAATGCTAATACAATTAAGTAAGTAAGTAAGTAAGTTGTGGGACTCCATTCACAATGTATATAAAAATCAAGCCATCAAGTTGCACAAATTCAATAAGTCACAATTTTATCTGTTAGTTATACCTCAGTAAAGCTAAAAAAAATTAAAATAAAATTCACAAGGTAACAAGAGTCTATAGTATAAAATACATTTTAAAATAATACTTTGTTATTTCAGAACATATATTCTTTTCCTTTTTCTAAAAATGTATAATAGTGTCACTTTTTTAAAAACTTACATTATTCCTTACGAGTTTCAGAAATGAAATAGCCATATATTCTTCACTTAATTAACCTGATATACAAAGCAGTTGATAAATTGATGAATTTGCTTTTTATACCTTAATAAATAGTATAGATAAAAGGAAATGAGTTTGGAAACAGAAGCTCTAAATATGGCCCAAGCCAATATATTATTGTTATGCAACTAAACTATGTTCTTATGAACAGTTTGAATTACTACTATACAAGTCTTTCAACATGAATTAAAAATATACTTTGTGACAGGACCTGTGCTTCACATCAGATTTCTCTCCTGCTCCAGAACCAACAACATCCAAACAAGAATCTTAATATATGAATAAGGAAACACTGACCTGATTCAAAAGCATTTTTCAATGACTAATGTCTTTCCTAACTCACTTCCAGAAGAAGAAAAGATCTCCAAAGTCCCTTTAAATCCTAAGAATTAGCTTAGAAAATATGAAACTAGAAGTAGAATTCAGTGGATTCCAGGGACTAGTTAGAAATTTGAAATCAATATTCCTGATAAAAATCAAATGGCCAAATAGAAAAATAGTGTCTACCTACTAGAAGATCCAAACAATATGTTCCTGTAGAAACACACTGGTTTCTGTGACACTGCTCCAGAAAAGCAGATCAATAGTTGACCCATTTGGATCAAAATATTTATAAAAGGAAAAGGCAATAAGCAGTTTTTGTAATTAAAGGTACTTTTCTGTTTGCTCAAAAGATTCATAGCAATCAAGAAGTAGCCTCCTGTTAAATGAAGATAAAGTTTTCATCTTATCTGAATTTTCTTAATGTGATCTCTTCTGCGGCTTTTACTTGCCTTTCGCTCACATTTCTAGTAGCCTTGCATGAATGTATTCCTTAAGTTCTGGCTGCTCTTTGATGCTTGGTATCTCTTTTAATTTGCTGTGCTGTTCTTGCAGAACATGTCTCTTCTAATGCCAGCGATAGTGAAAGTAGCTACCGTAAGTTATTGCTTTGGTTTGTGGTTCTTTTCTTTGCAATTGCTCATTGCCTGTGATGGTCATTTCAGAAGTTACTGTTGTTTTCAATTGCTGCCCTTTATCATCTTCATCCAAAGCAAATGGCTTGAAATGAAATCATCGTTTGATACAGGAGGATACAAAAGATGTGAGGCAAACCCTTGATTGATTTGTGGAAAGCTTAGCAGTCTTGCTAACAAACATTCCCTCCTCATTGGATGCAGTTCTCCCAGAAAAGATAGTTTTTGACAGTCTGCCTCCCAAAATTATTTCAAGTTTGTCCTTGCCAGGAATTGAGAAATTATTTATGTTTTATTTTTCTTCTCATTTTACCTTTTCTTTTCCATTGCTGACTCCTGAATACAGGAGAAATCTTCACTAGTTAGTGTTCCTTTTAAATTGAGCATGACCCTTTTATATCTCTTCTACCTGACTAATATTTTAAGGTAAATACTATGATTTATCTAATTTTGTATTTTTGATGGTTGGGTAGTGATGAAAATGTTTCATCCTCTAATGTTGAAGGAACTCACATTAGTTTTAAAGTGAACAACTCTTGGATCAGAAAACTTAACTGAAAAGGTAGGTAAAAACCTTAAAATATTTCTGATCTTGGTTTTGTCACCTCAAGCCATTTGCTTAGCATATTAAAATATTCACCAAGCACATTCTTTTGATCTGTTCTCGTGGTTTCTTACCACTATTATTACTGGGATCCCCGCAATTTCTTTAATATTTATTTGCAGTCCTTAGATAAATGGGTTACTCAAAAAGCCAATTAGAAAACTGTAGGTCCAGAACATATCATCCACAGTCCTCAAGAGAGAAATTGGTGGGGTTCTCTTTCTCTCTTGAATGCTGTATTAATTTAAAACTAGAATAGTTCATACTTGTTTTCAGTTTTGTTTTTCCATTACAACATGGTACTTTTTAAAACCTTGTTTATTTTGAGGTAGAGTGACAAATAGTGTTCTTGGAGTATGACAAATTTGGAGTATTCAATTTGGATTTTGAGAAAAACGCTGGTGAATCAGATCAGTGGCAAATAGAAAAAAAAAGGACAAAGAGGAAAAACGGCAGATGGAGTGGGGGGGCAGAGAAGAAGATGAAATATTGCAGAGCAAGATGAAAAAACTATATATTAATGAGATCTCTTCATTAATCAAATAACATTAGCACCACCTAATTTTTTTCCTCAACATAATAATTACAATGAAAGTAACCAAAAATATTCTTATTCTCAACATGACCCTTAATATATTTATATTATTTTTACTTACAAATTTGTGATTACCCCAACTTGGGAAAATATTTGCCTTCTATCCCTCTTCATTTTATTTTGAAAAAGAGAAAGCCAGCCCATAAGAAGTGACCAACCATAGATTTATCTTCCTTTTTCCTGAGGTGCCTCAATTTATTATAAGAAAAAAGTGTGACTTGTTTATTGGATTTCATAAAGAACAATAGTCCTAGTTTCTTTTTCAGTTTTCTACTTTTAAGTTTCCTTAGAGGAGACATAGGTTAGAAGGAGGAAACATAATACATCATACCTTGTTCCTTCAATCCTAAGGATAGCACACATAAGCACTCTCTTCCTTTGAAAATTTTTTTAAAGTATTTAGAGATATCTCTTCTCTCTTTCAGAGGTGGAAATGTTTTGTTACAAAACAGAATTGTTACAAAAATTGAGTCAGATTTTTCAGTTGTTTAACTTATCTACCAGTAATACTACAAGATGCCATCAATAATACTTTGATTCTTTTACTGATGTCCAAGTATTTTACTTTTATTCTTGCAATCATTCCATGTCCATCTCTGGAGACTAACTGCCTAAGAAAATAAATGGCCAACAGTTAGAAATATGTTTAAATAGCAGGTAAACATAAATGTCTATTGAGTGAATAAAGGAAACATGATCAGCTTGACTTATCTATGAAAAGAGTAGGAACTGGACTCTATAATATTTTATCAGAGATAAGAAGGTTAAAAAATTATATTTCTTCCTCTAGGAAGGAAATATGGGAAATGCAGAGGGATGTATATTTATTTATATTTACACGTCATGCATCCCCTACATGTCACACTCTCTTCATAGACACCATGATACCCACTAGGAATTTCAACCAGCTCTGGAACTCATCATACCATCAGTAGGAGAAAGAAAACAAGAAATAGAAGATGCTCAAAGTTTGGCAGTTTCTAGTCTAAAACTCTAACCTGACAATAATGGAAACTTCAATAGTGATTTCAAGGAGAAAGTGACCCTTGAGCTAAGCTTTCTAAAAAATGAGGCACTTTTCCTGTGGTGACAGCACACAGGTGACTTGGTGATTGGGAAATCTACGGGGATTACAATTGAGATGAAAAAAAAAATGTACAAAATGATGTAAAAATAAACTATTATATTATGAAAAAAAAAACATGAGGCACTTTTCATCCAGGTAAAGAAAAGGTTTCCAGGAAGCACAGTGGCATGACTAAAGGTACAGAGGCTTGAGGCAAACATGGCTTCCAGAAAGTATCATATTTGCAATGTAAATAAGCACATCTTTCTATTGAATTCCTGATCTTTTCAGTAATTTATTTGATAAATAACAGCATAGAAACAAAGTGTTCCTTTTACTGATGTCCAAGCATTTTATTTTTACTCTTAGAACCATTCCATGTCTTGAGACTACATGCCTAAGAAAATATATGGCCAATAGCAAGAAACAAAGCTGAACCAGTATCAAAACTTCAGAGGGTGCCATTCACACTGCAGTGTGGACTTACATGTGTGCCAAACTTACTTGAAAGCCTCATATAGTTCCCGAGATATACATACACACACACAAGCTTCAGTTTCTAATAATCAGTTCAGGCTTTTGCTGCATTATAGAATATTTTTTTCATGTTCAACTATATTAGTGCTAACTAAAATGCAGTTAATAATGGTACACACTGTTGAGCTATGCGTGTTGCCTTAAAGCTCTCTGAATTATGGCCAACTCCACATTTTTGCCTGTCAACAAAGTAGTAAAGTGCAGGCTTATATTTTTGATTATTTTGTCTCATGCCTTTCAGTTTCCCTAATGCTGGAAAACAATAAAGAGCAAGTGGTATAAATGGAGACTTTGCAAGCCTCTATGACTGAACATTTGCCTTTTCAAAGCTCATTAAAGCTCTTAGTGTCATTATGGATGGGGGCAGCTGATGAACATCCTCCCCCCCCCAACAGTCTGGTGCTCATCAGTTAAAATGGAGTTTCCAAAACAAGGATTTTGAAGAAATGATCTGAGTGAAGTTGAGGGACTGAGCTGAGGACACCCAAGACTTTCCAACTGGAATCAGTCAAAATGGTGCCCATGTTCTCCTCATTTATCACTATCAACTTTGCTCACATTTCTTTGTGTTCTGTAACCTTTACGAAACCTGTTTTACTGTATCGGTTGATTTCTGCAACAACTGTGAGATACCAAGTTTACAGATAAGGAAGGTAAAGCTAAGAGGCTAGGTAGCTCACGGCAAGGCCAGCCAACCAAGACATCTTTATCCTGTACCCCACACATTTTCATATTGCTTTCATACATGCTACATAATCCAAGTTGTTTCACATTCCTACCAACTATCAAATTAATACAAGCAGCAGCGTTTAATAATATTAACTGTGTACTAAACTTGATTTTAATGACTCCCATATATATTAACTGATTTAATTTTCTGAACATCCTCTGAAGACTGAACCACTCATTCACTATGTGCTCTTGAAGAAATCACTCACCATCTTTGAATCTCAAATCTTCTATGTAGGATGAGTAGATTGGGTCATAACAGAGATGACAAATAGATTACAATCAATGTTACAATTCTGGCCAACTCAATAGCTGCCTTAAAATTCGCATTAAAACACTGAGGCCACATTGAGGCTCAGTATGGGGGCAATGATAGATTTGTGATGCTTGCCAAGGGCATGGAATGGGGACATAGCAACATGCTACATACTTGTGATCTATAAATCCCATAAACTCCAAACCCTTGCTCATCACTAACAGTCCATGGCAGTGAGAACCTAATTAATTCTTAATAACTATCAAATGCAGGCACTTCAGATTTATGACATTAAGTACATTGCCCCAGTCTTCCTTCCTCTCTCTTCTAGTTTCCCAAAAGTTCTCTACTGATAGTCAGGGCATGTGAGTTTTTGCCCAGATCTTCCACTGTGAGCTGCTTCAGGTGTAACCCCCATGTGTCCTGTGGTGACCGACAGAGGCCACTGTGCATCTCTGCAACTGCAGCTGTCCACACAGCACTGTGCTGCTTCCCTGCTTGCTGCCCTACAGCTTCTCAAACAAGACCAAATAATCGTTTTTACCTTTTCTTCAGCTGTGGTTTTTAAATGCCAGCATCTTCTGAACAAAAAATAGAAAAACTACTAAGGCCGACTTTTATGGCAATGACGCAGCAGCATTTTTTGCAGTTGGTGTTTACAGATGGAGCACCTTCTAGCCTCTCTCTCCGTTACTAATCTGGGGCTGGCCCTGATGTCTGCCCCACCCCTCGCTTTCCCCCTCTATACCTGAGCCTCACCGAGAATGCTACTACATCGCTTTCCTTTTTGAGACAGTGCAGTATCTTCAACGAAACAAATTAGATGTGCTTTTGCATCTTGACTTCACTACTTAGTGAGGAATCAGGCCTCATTAACATCTCTGAACCTCTGCTTCTTCATCTGTAAAATGAGGATCATCAGAGGCCCTTGTTCAAAAGAAATGTCTGTATAAAATAGAAGGCAATGGCTGTGTAAGCCCTTTATCACCCATAAAGTGCCGTATGGATATGAATTATCTCCTTCACTGCTGTGAATTTACCCTCCCCACCCTTAGTCTTCTTCTCATTACCCACAGGGCTTTCCGTTCTTGAACATGAAAGTGAAAATTGATTTAAGAAGCTGAGTTCACAGCTATTATGCAATAGCAGCTACCATAGCTTCCCTCAGGCCCCTGACATGTTACTCATTATCTCAGGGTCTGTAGAATTGGGATGAGCCTAGACCTAAGGCTGTTGCTGCTATCTGCTGGTCTGACCGCACTGGAAAAAAAAAAAACTAGTGCCTCTTGTAAGTTAAAAAGGAAATCAGGGCCCTCCCTAGTGGTGCAGCGGATTAAAGCACAGCACTAAGAAGCTTGAGCCACTTCTGTATGAATTCGATCCCTGCCTGCCCTGGAGGAGATCCACATTGCACGGCAGACCCCTCTTGACCAGCCCGCTGCTCCCCTCAGCAGTGTACTTTGTCGATCTGCTACCAACTCTGTCTCTGGTGGGTCCTCTCACCCTCCACATCTCTGACCTGTACCCCAGTTCTGTATGAACAAATAAATAAATCTTTAAAAAAAAAAAAAAGGAAACCAAAGAATGATGGATAAACCTCAGAATTCCATCAAAGCTAATCAAAACTGTTCCTTAGTTTTCTAAATATAAACATCCTGACATCAAATACCTGTAGAAGGTTTGCCTGTGGGCCACCCCATCAGAATAACTTGCAAAGCCATTGGAAAGAGATCTCTGCTTCCGGTAGCATGTTGTAGTTCTCTAGGGAAAACTGCATTTTCCAAATGAAGGCATAGAGACAGAAACACAAAACTGGACTTACCTGTGACCTCACCAATCATCCTGTTTCCCACCATTAAAGTTAGAATGTAGATCTGTTGATTCTTTTTTTATGTCAAGCATGGTGTCACTAACTGAAATCCAGAGCTTGCCTTCCTGGCTCTCCAGTCCAAAGAAGAGGTTTGAGCATCACTTCAGCAGGCATAGGCCCACATCATAGTATGAATCTGCCTTGCTACTAACCCTAAGCTATATTTTCCCCCAAATAGCTTTTACGCTTAGTTTCTAAACACCTATGACCTTTCAGGTTTTAGAAAACTGTGGCTTATCCATCACTAGAAGTCCAATGTGCTATGCATTGCGCCCCTGGAAAGCCTCTAAATAAAGGCAGAAAATACAAGGATCTGCTCATTTTTGCTTGTTTTGGTCTGAGCTTATAAAATGGCTTTTCCATTCATATTAATCTAATTTCAAAATGTATTTATGTGTAATTAATAAATAGCACTTTTAAGTGGTATGGGCAAATTCTCCTCTACATTAAGGAAAAAACAAAGAAACTGGCTTAGCAATTGATCACATTTTTTTGTTTGTTTTATGGAGTGGGGAGAAAGAGAGGAGTAGATCCAAAGCTTCAGTAATTTATGAAAAGAGAATCATTTTCTCCTGTATTAAAAGTGTAACTATTAGGCCCTCCCTGGTGGTACAACAGGTTAAAGCACAGCACTGTGCAAGCTAGTCACAGCCACTTCAGCATGAGTTCAATCCCCGCCCAGGGAGGTGACCCACATGGCACAGCAGACCTCTCCTGTCGCACCCACTGCTCCCCTCAGCAGTGTACTTTGCCAATCGGCCTGTTCTGCTCCCCACTCTGTCTCTGGTGAATCCCTCACCATCCCTGCATCTCTGGCTTATACCCCAGTTCTGTATGCATAAATAAATACATTTTAAAAAAATGTATCACTATCACTTCTCATCTCCCAAACCCCTTTCCAGATGGAGGAAAATCTCCTGAACATTTTGGGGCAGCCATGAGCAGAGGCCATTTGGAAGCATCTGGGCCCTTTCTCCTGTGCCTTTAATAGCAGCTTGTAGGTAGCAACTTGGCCTAGAAGTGCCATCTAGCAAGTAAGTTGCTCAAGGGTGAGGCCATTAGGAGGCCCAATTAGCATTTGCAAAACTAAGACAGCCCCACCCCACCTACCCAATCTCCAGGGGAGACCGTTGCACTTCCCAACTTTATTCATGTATTGTTTAATTTCCCCAAATCAGTTGTCATGAAAATTACCTGTAATATTAACTCCTATGGAAGTAACTCACCCTTCTTTATTCTATGTTCTTGAAGGAGGAAGGCCCAGATTATGTATGTGTTTCAGAGCTGATGAGGAGACAAAGCAATGAGATTCATCACACTTTGGTTTCCGGAAAAAATATCTCATATTACAATGCTGTAGAGTAGAGAACAAACAGAAAGTGATTTTCAACTGTTCTAAACTATTTCCCCCACCAAAGGATAGTCAGCCTTACGTTTAATGCAAATAAGAATGGACCCTTCTGGGTCTTCAGGTACATCAGGTTAATCTTACAACTGGACACATTCATCAAATAGATAAGACAGATGCCTGAAAAAAAAATGCCTAAGAACAATTTACTTTTCCTGTTTTTATGTTGGCTTGAATCAGAAGGCTTGCAGAAAGTGCCACTGAGTGGCCTTTCACTACATGTTTAACATATGTCCTTTCTTAGTTTCCTCCCCTCCCCCAATTTTCAAGGCTAGATTTAGCAGGAATTAAAATCAGTGATTTAGAGCCTACTCACTTTTTTTATACCTCTGGATTGATTCAGCATTTTCCTGAGGAATTAGCATTAGGGTAAAATCCTCTGGGTCCTATAGTATGTACTGGTGAAGTTTCTGTACCATAAATAAAACAAGTAGACACTTTGAAGCAGTGTGCTTCTTTGAGAAATAAAAGCTGAAATAAAAGGTCCAGAAATCCTGCCAAAGTAACAGCAAACTATTGGATGCACCTCTCCTTGAACTAAATGATTTCATTTTAAGTAATAGTGCTCAGAGCCGAGGTCACGATGCCCTGGTTCTGTGTGAGAGACAGAAGGCAGCCTCGAGGGTTACTGCCCTGCTCAGCAGCAGATCATCCACCACAGTCGTTACTTAGAGTTATGACTGCCATGTCCTGACACTACAATAATATTGAGGAGTTTTATGAGGATGAAGAGACGTGGGGACTAGTGCAAGGGAAAAGAGCAAGGGAAATTAACCCAGAATTGTTTGTTTGCTGGGTTTCAGAGCAGGGCTTGTAGCTGTTGTGTATGACTGGCTGTTAGTCCACTGTAATTCTCCTTTCTTCTCTTCTCAGGGGGTCAAGAAGACTTCATTCTTTCTTATGAGCCTGTCACCAGGCAGGAAAGTAAGTTGCCAAGCATAATCTGCCCTGTTCACAATTTCCAGGTCATTGCAGGTGACACCATTACACAAGGAAGCAATGAAAGGGCGACTCTGTCATCCTGTAACTTCCCTACCAGGCATGGCCAGTGACAGTCCCCAAGGAAAGGTACTCAGTAAGGCAAACACATCCGAGTCGCCTAAAGGATCCCACATAAGGACAAATGGGTAAAATCTTCTGAGAGACTAAAGGCCACTGAGTACTTTCTAGCAGACCCATGCTAAGAAGATGTACACCACCCAGGAGCTGTTTCCATTTCCAGAAGCATCGATGTGGAGGCTAATGGTTATTGGGATATTGCTGAAAATACTTAAGCATCAGATAAAGAGTTGTACCCAATGAACTCTAAGTTCCTTCTAACCCCAAGATACAAAAAAAAAAATTGGGAAAATCCTAGCAGAGTATGGAGAATATTTGGAGCTGAGGGCAAGAAATTATATAAATAGTACCATTAACAATTCATTTTTAAAGTCATTGTCTAAACAATGGCCAAATAGCTGCTTTGGAATCTTTTTTTCTCCCACTCAATTAACTAAATTCAGTAGTTGTTTTGACGTTGTGTGGGCATAACCCAAGAGTAAGCAAAACTCCCCTCCAAATGTTTCTTTTTGTTGACAGACACTAGTTGTTTTTCTGGTAGTAAATTCCAGAAAGTAGGCACAGTCAACACACTGGTATTGAATATCAGTTCCCCTGTGCTGTGCTGTGTGGGCAATATTCCAGAAAGTAATGGCCTCAGCAGTTCTGCCTATTTTGCCATTTCACCTACAGAATCATCCTTTTAGAAAAGTTGTTCAGTTATTTCCAAGTCTTTCCCTCATCTGCATCTTCCTTTCCCTCCTCAGTAACCTACACCCGACCAGTGATTATCCTAGGCCCCATGAAGGATCGCATCAATGATGACTTGATATCTGAATTTCCTGACAAATTTGGTTCATGTGTGCCTCGTAAGTATCTGTTCTTTTTTTCCCTAGAACATAAAAGGGGTAGGGGACTAACTCCTTTTGAGATGATAGGACGTTTTCTGTTCCTCCAAACATTTAGCTATTGATTCAGAGACTGTCGGCAGCTTGTTGTCTGAGCATCATATTTAATTCACACTGCCCAACACTTTTTCTGTGTGTTGTCATTTATTGTTCTCTGTCCAGTGACTATAATAATCTTCAACTGATTATGGTCCCCTCAAAGGCAGGAAGAATTCTTTCTTTGTAACTCCCCTAAACATTTCAAATAGCATAGGATTATGGCAAGCATGATTATCATCTTATAGATGGACTGAATTGCCACTGAAGCATCCTTTCTCATAGAGTGGGAGAGACCTAAAACAAAGCTATATATTAAAATTATTTCAAAATGGCTTAGCCATGCTTTAATGCCAAAACAAAATAACCCTTCCCTTGTGTTCTAACAGGTATAGGAAGATGATGGCTAGAAGATGCATAAAGCTTTAATTTATCTCCAGATAAATTTCAGATTGAATCTGTTTTCTTGTCATTATGGACAATCACCAGGTCTCCCACTCCCTCTGAGAGTCACCCTATACGATGCTATCTCCTCTGTCTCCCCAAGCCCTGCCAGTCTTTCCCCCACTCACCCACTTCCGCCTCTACTCCTGCAAGGTCACATAAAATGCATAGCAGTCTTCTGAGTGTAGAGAAAGGTCCTCCAGGAAATTTTAAGTCTGTAGATGACACACTCTTAAATCTGATCCCCAAAGTATTTCTTTCTCACTCTACATTTTTTGAGCTTTATGCTTTGCGCTATCTTATATATCAGTGTTGCATGTCATGTGGGAAAAAAAAAAAGAACAGCAGGAATTACAGAACATAAGCCAGAGGAACCAAGGGTGATTGCCTCGCTCCCAGGCAGCTATCCCCAGCAGAGGCTCTGGGAAGATATCCTGCCTTAGCACACATCCTGACAGGGCTGCTTGTGGAAAGTCCAGTTGACCTCAGTCCATTCATTGCAGCTTCCAGTTTTCTCTGCACTTTTAAAAGAAAAAAAAACAGACAGTTCTAATGTGTTCCACTTTCCCTTTCACCTTGCACACTTTCCTCTTTCTCTTTTTTAAAATTTATACCACTAATTAATGATAAGCAATAAAGTTAAAATAAAACATACATAATTCCACACAATACCCAAAGATGACATCACTTAATATATTCATAGAAGCCACTAGGCAGCTTTTTAGCCTTACCCTGGAGCCCTCTCCTCATGGACCAAATGGAAACAATATTTTCCTTAATTTCTATCTATTCTTTCTTTCTATGCATGCATGCAGTCCTGTGATTGAATGCATAGATATGTGTTTTTCGTTAGCAATTAAAATTATATATAAATATTTAAAATGATGATTAGCCATTCTTCATTTAAATATTTTCATTTTTCTCTTTTTAATATGAATTATAATTAAAATACAACTGTAATTTGTTATAATTATTGTTTAAAAAATTATAAGTTAATATCATGAACATCTTTAAGGAAAAATTTTTACCTAAACTTTTGCTCTTTTATTAAAATCTGTTTAATAGATTTCTTATTACAGTAACATTAGAATTTCCTCCACCAGGTATCACCACCCTAGTGCACCCAAAACTGAATCTCCCATAATCCCCCACAATGGTCTATTGTTTTCCCTTCCCTCTCCTACTCCTTCTCATCTCTGAATGTGTTTAGTTCTCTAGTCAGCTTTCAAGGTTTAGTTTTAATGCTTGCCTTTGTCTGACCCATGTATGGTTTCTCTGTATTCCATATGTTGCTGACAATACCTGGTATTTATCTTTCTCCTTCTGATTTCACTTCGCATTATCCTTTCAAACTCCACCCTTGTTGCCACAACTGACATGAGTTTATCATTTCTGATCATTGAGTAGTATTCTATCATGTATAAATACTACATCTTCTTGATCCACTTATCTATTTGGAGGTACTTAGGCTGCTTCCATGATTTGGCTATTGTGAGTAGTGCTAAAATAAACATAAGCATAAAAGTTTCCTTTGGAATTAGTGCTTTTGAATTTTTCAGGTAGATACCTAGAAGTGGTAGTATTGGGTCATAGGGCAGATCCATTATTAAACTTCTGAGACATGCTCATACTGCTTTTCAGTGAAGACTGGTCCATTCTACATTCCCACCAAAAGTGAAGAAGGGTTCTCTTTCCTCCACATCCTTACTAGCACTTGTATATGGTCTTTTCAATATGGGCCATTCTCACAGGTGTATAGTATTCTCATTGTGGTCTTGATCTTCATTTCCCTGATTATAAATGATGATGAGTGCTTTTTCATGCTCCTATTGACCATCTGTATGTCTTCTTTGGAAAAGTCCCTATTTAGTTCTTCTACTCATCTTTTGTTGAGATATTTATTATCTTTTGGTTGAGTTGTATGAGTTCTTTGTATATCTCTATATCAGTCCCTTGTCAGATGTCTGATGTGCAGATATTTCTTGCATTCTGTTGAGTGTCTTTTATTTATAGTTATGGTTTACTTTGCTGTGCAGAAGCTTTTGAGTTAGATGTAGTTCCAGGTGATTATGTCCTCTTTTGTTTTTGTTGTTGTTGCTGGAAACAATCCCTAAAGACTTTACCAAAGCTTATGTCTTGAAGCATGTTTGCCTTTTACTTTGTTTTTGTTGATGTAGTGAAGTTGATTGATCCTTGGATGTGAAATCACCCTTGTGTCCATGGTATAAATCCTACTTGGTCTGGTGCATGATCATTTAATGCATTGTTAGATTCAGTTTGCTAAGAGATGGAAGGTCTTTGCATCTGTGCAAATTAGGGAAATTGGTCTGTCATTTTTTTTGTATTGTATTTGTTGGGTTTTAGTATTAAAGTTATGTTGGCTTCATTAAATGTGTTTGGAAGTGTTCCTTCTATTTCAATTTTTGGAGGAGTTTGAGCAGGTGAGGCATTAGTTCAGATTTGAAGGATTGGTAGAATTCATTTCTGAAGCTATCTGGTCCTTGAATTTTGTTTTTCAGGATGGAAGAGTTTTGATTACTCTTTTGATTTTCTTCAAAGAACCAGCTTTTGGTTCTGCTGTTCTTATGTACTGTATTTTTTCCTTTCATTTAGATCTGCTTTGATTTTTATTATTTCTTTTCTTTTATTGACTTCTGGATTTGTTTGTCCCTCTTTTCCTAATTTCTTCAGATGAGACAGCTCTTTCTTATTTCTTAATGTGGGCTGGTGTTAAACTTTGGGCAGCTGTGTCCTCATTATCATTTGTCCTGAGGTATTTTTTTTCTTTGACTTATTCTTTAACTCACTAGTCTTTCAATTATTTGCTATTCAGTATCCATGTATTAAGGTACTTTCCTACTTTCTTTTGATAGTTGATTTTTAGTTGATACCTTTATAATATAAGAAGAAGCTATATGGGTATGACTTGAAACTTTGTGAAAATATTGATATTTGTTTTGTGACCAAAATGTGGTCAGTTTTGGAGACTGTCCCATGTATACTTGAGAAAAATGTAAATTCTGCTTGGGGGGGGGGGAGGGTGGTTCCATCCATACCCTGTAAGATCTATGTGGTCTAATTATCACATTAAGGTTATTTTATCCCTGTTTGTTTTCTGTCATTGGTGAGAGTATTATTTCCACAAAAGTATAATTTCCAATGTCTGCAAAGTTGACAGTAGTTACCTAATGTATTTTGTGTGTATACATTCATTTGGTGAGCATACACTGATGAGTGTTACATCTCCCTGCTGTATCATCCCCTCAATCATGGTGGAGTGTCTCTTGCTACCTTTTTTACTGGAAATCCGTTTTGTCTGATATAAGTATAGCTGTCCCTGCCTTCTTTTGGGTCCCATTTACTTTTAAAATTGTTTTCCACTACCCTTTTGAGCCTGAGTTTGCCTTTGGAGTTTAGACCTGTATCCTGAAGGCAACAAAACATTGAATTCTGTCTCCTATTCTAACCATATAATCTGTGTCATTTAATTGGTGAAATCAGAATTGTACATTTAGAGTGATTATTGATGTGTGAAAGTCTGTTGTTGCCATTTTAGGCTTAATTTTGTGATTCAGCCTATTTTCTGTTCAATTATTTATGTATGTTCCTCTTTTTAGTTTAGATGTGTAAATGCCTTTCAGTATTTCTTGGAGGAATGGTCTAGTATTTGCAAATTCCTTGAATTTCTCTATGTTTGAAAGGCCTTTTATTTCTCCCTCATATCTGGAGAGACTTGCAGGAGAGTATGTTCTTGCCTGGCAGTTTTTAAGTATTTTGAAAATGTCATACTATTCTCTCCTTGCCAATAGTACTCCAATAAGTCTGATGTGAACCTTATCAGGGTACTTGTAAAAGTTATCTACTTTTTTCCCCTTGATAGTTTCAGTATTCTTTCTTTGTCTTGTGCTGTTGGAAGTTTCACTACTACATATCTTGATGTGAGCCTCATTTTATTTAGGTAACCTGAGGTTCTTTTTGCTTCCTGGATTTGTATATTTACTTTCTCTATATTTGAGAAGTTTTCCCCCATTATTTCTTTAAATGCATTTTCTGTTCCTCTCTCTCACTCCCTCTGCTGGTATTCCCATTATTCTTTTGTTGTCCTTCCTCATGGATCTAACTGCTACTCAGATTGTTTCTTCTTTTTTTTTTTTTAGTTTTGTTTCTTCCTTTTCTACCTGTTTTCTCAGTATATTCACCCTTCAAATACTCTGACTCATTTTTCCATTTGATTTATTCTACTCCCATAATTTTCATTGATTTTATTTCTACAGGCACTGTTTTTTTTTTTTTCCTGAATTTTCTTGGCCTTTATTTCTCTGACTTTCTTTATCAATACAATGTTAAACTCTATAGCTGATATTAAGACCATATTTTCCCCTTATCTTTGATATTGGGTTCTAGTGATTTGTTCTTGTTGTGTTATTCCCCTAGAGATTCATTAGGCACTGTGTTGGGATTTTTCTCCTCCCCATTATTTACTTAGGTCCCCAGCTGCTATAGCATGAGCTTATAAAGGTGTAGCTTTTCCACTCTCACTGGTCAGGGGTTTCACTTTTCTGGATGGGCACTGGTGGTGTCCCACAGAACCCACAAGACCTGTGACTCATGTCAGTTTTTAAAATAGATTCCTAAGTTAAAGAATATATGATCAAATGATTGGAAATATTTTAACATTTTTAGCATATTGATTTTTTATTCTATCTCTTCTCAGCCAAAAAGTTTGGCACCCTCTAAACATGGTTTCATAACTTTTAATCCCACATTTTGTATGGTTAAAGAACATATTATATCCTTGAAAATCCCTAAATATATTGTTTGTGCGTTTTTCTCTTAGTTATATATTTCTTGCTCCTTTGTTTAATTATCTTTTATTTTAAGCTGCTGATTGTGATGCTACACTATTGAGAGACTAAGGTTATATTTCTTGGTAGAATATTAAGTTTTCATCTGGTCAATAATAATTTCTTGATAGGTCAGCTTCTTCCAGTTATGACTTAGTAAAATTGGGTCCACAGGAAATCTAAAGCAACCTTCTAAAATGTAACATTAATGGGGTTTCAACCAAATACCCAATTCTGGCTGAACTCTAGAATCCCTTTCAGTCATGCATCACTTAACTCTGCTTCAGTCATTGACAGTCGACCAATATAATGGGATCCCAACAGCTAGCATGTCTCTGGTGTGTCATGGGCTAGCCCATCTAGGCTTTTATAACTACACCCTGTAGTGTTGACACAATGGTGGAATCACCTCATGATACATTTATCAGAAAATATCCCCATGTATAAGCAACACATGACCTTATTATGTGCCCTCTATACTCAGGATGGATGCAAAGTTTCCCTCAGGCATTTCTTCCCTAAAGCATCACACCCCTGCAGTTCCTAATGTCTGGTGCCTGAAAATAGCTATTTTCTGTATTTTGTCCTATTCTGTAGTTGTTTTCTGTGGAAAACTAAGATGGGTGTCTATTATTATGTCATAGTCCTTAAAATAATATATTTTCATTTATTTATATAGAAGGCATGGTGAAAAATAGGTGTAAAGGAAATTTATGGATATAGAAGTACCTTAATTTCACTATTTTTTTTTTGTGTGTGTGTGTGTGTGTGTTACAAAGATACTACAAGGCCAAAGCGTGACTATGAAGTGGATGGCAGAGACTATCACTTTGTCATTTCCAGAGAACAAATGGAGAAAGATATCCAAGAGCACAAGTTTATAGAAGCTGGCCAGTACAATGACAACTTGTATGGAACCAGCGTGCAATCTGTGAGATTTGTAGCAGAAAGGGTATGTTCACCAATCATGTTATACCTTTCTTGAACAGAGCTTCCTGTTGGCAAAGTGTGTTTTTCACTTATTATTCCCTCTTGGTTGCAGTTGCAAATTTTTATTAAATATCCCATTTAAGATATCTAAATAGAGAATTACTTTAGAACAAGGTCATTCATCTTTGTTCTGATCTCAATAGCGTAGGCTGGCTGCCATGGTGGAAGCTATAAACCTAATAGGCAATTAGCAGTTTCAAGTTTATGGAGACTGACTTTGCCCTTGACTCACTTATCTTTGACCCCAATAAATAACATTGATCGTCTTCTTTTGCTTTTTTTGTTATGTTTACTGAGTTTATGTAAAAACAAACACAAACAAAAAAAAACATTTAATTAGTAAGATACCCTTGTTACTCTTGGTTATTTAGAATCTCAGTTGTTTTTGTTTCTGTTAGCATTAGTTCAGTTTATATCAGTGAAAACTTGAGATATTCATGGTAGAGGGCTAGAGAGATGGAAGAGTGACCTAACCTATTTCTGGCAGAAATTCCAAATTAGAGGTATAGAAGATATGCTTTCCATCAAGGACATGGGAAAGAAGTGAATGTATAAGACAGTATAATATAAGAAGGCATTTCAGTGTGTCATTAAGATCTGCTATAGAGAGGTCTTGTTAATACACAGGATCAATTTCATAGGAGAAAAGCAAGAACTGAGCCCACCCTATTCTGTTATGTAATATTTGTTGGGTTGGTTTCATTTACTCGGCCTCTATCCCACTTTTAATATGCTGATAAAAAAAATAAACAAGAACTTCCATATCTATCTGAAAATACATTATGAATTCACACCTATTTTCCACCACTCAAAAGTTATATTCTATTGGGTATATCCTACTGTTTCTAATTAGTTTCCTGGATGATTCCATCTATTCTTGTTAAGCATATAGATTCAGCTTTTGTTAATTTGAAAATGTTCTGGCCAAACAGCATTTAGATATATTTTTATATAGTTGCTGCTTTTCAAGGATAAGAGACAGAATTTATTATTTAGATGATAAGGTTTAAACCATCCTACTATAGTTCTCCAATAAGAACTCAAATATTCACTGGACTTTGTTCATTTTCATGTGAATATTACAAATGAATTTTCCCCCTACTATTGACTTAGGACCTTTCTTTTTTGCTTTTTGTTGTTGTTGTTGTTCTTGTGAAAAGTTTTCTAGCCTCAGCCTAATTAATGAGACAATTTCTCTCTGGGAGGTAGAATAAGATGTGCAGCAAATCTATCTACCTTTCAAAAATTCTTTATAAAGCAACTCCTTACTCTCTACACTCACGGTAGTGAAAGCCAAGTTAAATGGCATGTTTTATAATGTAATGGGGAGTTTTTTCTTTGTTAACAAACAAGAAATTTACTTATTCCATGTAAGCCTCTCTCAACTTTAAAGATAAAATATTTAAGGTAGCTTTTCTGCACTCAGCAAGACTGAATGTAGAAGGTAGAATCCTCATAATCCTTCAGCAAAGATTTCTGTGATTATTCTAAACTCATTCTTCCAAATCTAACATTGGGGAGCTGAGACAATGAGGTGTCTCTTCCAACCAACACTCCTTTCTGTTCTCTAGACTTGGGTTTGAATCATCTAGCACTGAGACTTTAGAGAAGTTAGTAATATTTCTTCCTTTCTATAGAACACAGTTGATACCCACCTCATACATTTGGGGATTTCTTCCAACAGTTGTCATCAGAAATGGTTTATGAGCTTTCTCAGAAGAACTCAGTCACATTACATATTTGCCAAGTATCAGCTATTTATTTAAGACAATAAAGTTAGCTCGGATTGTGTAATATGTCTCTCCTAATGGCAGCAGACAGTATGGAGATAGTACATGTGAGTTATTGCAAGTAATCATGGATGATCCTGTATGTCCACTTTCATTTATGCTCTACCGTGATTCTTTTTCCACTTGTAGAGGTCCAATAACCCTTACCTCCCTCTAAAACATATTTACATTATTCTTTTTTTTTTTTTTGATGAATTATGGTCATTCTTTCTGGATTAATTTCATGTTTTTCTTCTTCTCTACCAGGGCAAACACTGTATACTTGATGTATCAGGAAATGCTATCAAGCGGTTACAAGTTGCCCAGCTCTATCCCATTGCCATCTTCATTAAGCCCAAGTCCCTGGAACCTCTGATGTAAGTGGAGAACAAGGGAGGCCTCATCTAGTCCCCGTTCCATATAACACAGCAAAATGTTAACAACTTTTTTCATAAATATTTATAAATGGAAAAATGCCATTGTTCATTTCTACAAGTTCTCTTTTTAATAATTTTCAAACCACTAGAGAGATGTCAGTAATTTCTTTAAATGTCTTCACTAATATTTTTTGTTTTTTATTTTCTTATTACAAGTTTGTGTGTGTGATTCTGTTGTTTTGAAGGTTGGCTTTTTTGGTTTGGAATCAGTTATCTCTGAGTTATCTCTCTCTTCTCAGATCAGTTCCATAAGAAAGTCTTTTAAATGTTTGAGTTTTTAATAGAAGGACCTGACAACACGTCAGACTCTTTCTGTTTGCATTCTACTGTGTTCTATCATAGAATTTTTATGCTCCTTATTTAAAGTATTATGTCTATAGACCATTATCCCTAACAGGGAGTGTTCCTAGTGACATAGCCTAAATCATCTATAACCCAAACTAGTAGCTTCAAACCTGTGCACTTTTTGAGCAAAGGAGAAATACATAACATAGATTTTTTTGGTTGTTGTTTTTATTTTTCGGAGGACTTGTGAAATCTGTTCCTTCGCATACCAATAAAAGAGTATATGTTCATAATTTGACTATAAATTAACAATATTCTGTGGTGATTTGAAATAAATTGTTGGTATTGCTTTATGGACCACACCCAAGCAGAATGAAGCTATAGTAGCCATAAAGGTAGCAAAGAGCCCAAGAGCAGGATTTGAAAATTGGTGAAGCTTAGTTCTTCACTTTACTTTGTTTAATTGCTTTGTTTTGATCAACACTGAGCACGTTTCCTGACCTCCGTAAGATTTTGTTTCTCACTTCCAAACTAGCCACATTAATAACATCCCATAAGGCAATGTGATAGAGCTGGAAGGGATCATGCTCAGTGAAATAAGTCAGAAAAAGAAAAATATCAGACGATTTCACTTATAGGAGGAATATAGGGGAACCAAATAAGGGACCACGGGGGTGGGGGTAATAATAATAACAATGAAAAACATATCAAAAACAGCAATGAAAAGACAAGTACAAATCAGAGACATTCTGCAGGGGAGGGGGCGGAAAAGGGACCAGGGCAAGGGTGGGAAGAACACAAGAGACTCTGGTGATGGTGCACAGGTGAAATGGTAGTGGGAATCTATGGGGTCTACACCTGAAAAAAAGAAAACAAACACTGTAAAAAATTAATTAATTAATTTTTAAAAAGTTAAATTAGATCATGAATGTAGAGTTTCTCATACATATAGTATTTACTCAGGAGATAGTAACTATTTTAACTGCCGAAGATTTAAGTTACCTTACCACAAAAGGAGTAAAATTATGTTATCATTATATAATATTGGATTTTTTGAAAAGTTGTGACA
>NW_004567116.1:46283169-46299790 GCF_000260355.1 Condylura cristata | reverse complement strand
TCAGGGCAGGCGGGAATGGTACTCATGTACAAGTGGCTTAAGCCTCCCAGTGCTGTGCTTTAACCCGCCGCGCCACCAGGGAGGGCCCAGTCAGTGACTTTTCTAAGAAGTAGCACCAGTGTGTCTGTTGCATAAACTTTGCTCAAATATACCTCCAGTTGGGTCTCAATACTTCAGAGTGTTTGACAGGGTTCAGAAATAAACCACAGAAGTTTGTAATATAGTGTTTATGGAAAAACTAAAGAAAATGAAATTACTTAATCCTATAGGTGAAAGCAATTACATGCAGAAGATATCAATATCTCTGAAGACAAAGATGCTAATTGAGTATTGTAGCTGGAATTGCAGCCTAAAAGAATTAAATGGAATACATCATCAATCTCTGAGGAAATGGCCAGAGATGTGTTTTTAAAAAGGAAACATTCCCATAAGTAAATAGTGGACAAAGGTTCTTAGCAGGATGAAAAACTTTAATCAGATGATCACTGACAGCAACTTCAGCCTCATAAGTTTAGGTTTCAAATTATAATGCTTAATATCAGTTGTTACCAGGGAAATTAACATCAAAAGCACAATGAGCTATCACTTCATATTCATGAGAATGGCCCATATCTTTAAAAAAAAAACACACACACACACACAAACCAACAACAAGGACTGGCAAGGTATGGAGTAAAAGAAGCTGCCTTACACTGTTAGTAGGAATGTAGACTGATCAGCCCATAGGGAGAGAAGTGTGGAAACTCCTCAGAAGACTAAAAATAGGTTACCATATGACTTAGCAATTCCACTGCTATTTATTAACCCATAGAGCACAAAAACTTTTATTCTAGAGGAAACCTGTATTCCTATATTTATAGCAGCATAATTTGCAATAGATAATCTATGGAAACCTTCTTAATGCCCCAGAACAGATGAGTGATCAAGAAAATTTGGTGTATATACAATACAAAATGTGCTTTATGTGTGTGTGTGTGTCGGTGTGTGAGCAATCAAAAGGGATAAACTTATGCCATTTGCAGCAACATGGATTTCGCAGGAAGGGATTATTCCAAACAAAGTAGACAGGAGAAAGATAAGTGGTTTCACTTATATGTGGAATCTACAAAGGATCAGACAAAGACAAGCTGTAAGACTGACCCTTGAGTGCACATATGAGATACTCAGGAGGGGAGAAAGAGAATAGAGAACAGGGTAGCGGAGAATGTGATGGATGATGTGGAGAACTGTAGGTACTTAGGAGATGGGAAAGCTAGTGACCACACTTGAAGGGAGAAATCCAGTATTATGAAAAAATAAACAAAGATATTTAAATAATAATCAAATAAATGAATTATAATTCATTTATAAAAAACCTTGCTCATAGTTGGCACATAGAAAAAATATGTTAATGATTTAAAAAATGACTCCTATTATCCTCAGGTAAGATACATATTGGATATTATACAAAGTGAATTAAGCAGCCACAAATTTCATGATGTGAGAGTGACTTATAATCTGTAAAGAGCCTCAGAAATATGATAAATGTTATTGGGAACATAATGAAAAGTGGCCCTCACCTCCTGGGAACAGAATCTTAAAGACATGTTTTACATATAGAAAAAAGTTTTCATGTCAGCAACAGTAGAATGGTAAATGGCCTCCCAGAGAAGTGAGGCCTGAGGGGAGAAACAGCAGGTGCACATTTCTTAGTGTGATTGGGAGACATTCCCATCTGGTGCTTCATCAGAGACGGTCTGTCTCCTTCCACAACTATGAGGTGACTTATGTATGGTGCCTTAGGGTACTGCAGCAGCCACTTATCACCCGCAAGAATGAAATACACTCAAGGCTGACTCCACAATGAAAAGGAGGATTTGGAGGTGATTTGCTGCAGCCCTAACTATAGGGCTTGTGTACAGCATTGTGCCATTCAAGTCAATGTGGTGACATTCAAGTCAATGTGATCACATTATAAAATGCTGGATATTTACTTTTCTGTTCATTCTTTTCCATGGGTTTTACTTGAGGAGCAAAGCCTGTGTTCATTGCTAGTTCCCTAGGGAAGAGTGAGTGTTAGGTCAGCTGGAACAAAGGCCTGGCAGTTCAGTCATTGATACGTCATCACACACATTCTCTCTTAAGTGCATCGTCCTCATCAAACCGCAGAGCTGATTACCACATACATTGCTTTCTCTTCAGAGAAGTAGAAAGTCAAGGACAAGTACAAAAGTGATGTTCTTTTGAGACTGCACCTCCATGTGATTCCGCAAGCCCCAGCAGTGAGAAGTTTTGCCATCTCTCTTCACCCTGCTGCACTCCCTCTCCCCCACCCCACCCCCAGCTGCTGGTACCTTCACCATGGCCTGTTTTTCCTTCTGTCTCCCACTGTGTCATCACTGTATTAGTATACCTCTCCATCCATATATTCATCTCACATTCTGACAAAAAGGTCTTTTGCCATCAGTGCCATCAGAATCTCACCATTTGGGCACACAGAGTTCATGTACTGTAGGATAAACACCTAAACTCATTAAGTACACAGGGAATTCAGAATAAATAGATCAATCTGGGCCAAAGAAGTCCAAGAAGATATTCATAACTACATCATTTCTAACTACCTGAAGCGAAGCACTATCTTTCTGTGAAACATATCCCTGGCTTAACCCAGCCTTTTGTGTACCCAACAGTGACACATTCGAGGACCTGGGCTATCGAGGATAATTATTGATACTATTCCTCCCAAAACCTCGATTCCTTCCTCTAACCATTCCAGGACAAAATGAGTTTATTTCCGCAAATGTTTTAAGAAACCCACTTCTGGAAATCATTCATTTCCAGAATAATATTAATGTCTAAATTTTTGGTTTTTTCCAAAATCAATCTTTGAAGTATATTAAAACTTTATATGATGTGAAATCTCTTTGACTAAAATTGGCTGAAATAAGAACATCGACATCTACCCTTTATTAAATACAACCCATAGGCAAGTCCTCTCACTACATAGGCACCAGGTTCTTCTTCTGAAAAAGGAATTGTTCAGACCACATGCGCCAGACCATCTCTGGCTGTCCTGAGTGGCATGGAGGTAGCAGTGCTTTCCAGAATTCTACAGGCACCTGTGATACATCCTCTTGCATCAGCCAAAATGCCTTTGCCGGATTCTAGTCAACAAACTTGGTCTCACTGGTATTCTTACAAGGACAGAGCAATGCTTGTCAGTCTTTGATTAGTGAAATGCTTTTAATTAAGAAAAAATGGGAAATTACCATAGAGATTACAACTGAGATGGAAAAAAAATGCACAAAATGAAGAATGATGTAAAAAAAGAAAAATGGGAAATTAAAGTAATTTGTATTTAATAAGTGCAGTGTAGTAGTGAAAAAATATTAACACCTAAGGCAGGGAAGATAAATCTGCCACTAGTTAGCAATTAATAGATTCAGTTATTTTTCATTTCCGTCTCACCTCAATTTTTCCCTGAGACTAGGTTAAAATAATCTTCCAGTGATGAAGCAGTGCTTATATGATCTGTTAATTCCACACCATGAAGACAGACTAGAAGAAAGAAAGAGAGGTCATTCCAGGCATAATTTGTTATAGCTCATTCTCCAGTCAGAATAAAACTTTAAAACAAAAGTATGGAAGGAAGTTTCTTTCTTACCAAGTTCTACCATCATGGTTCAGTATTTGATATTAATTGCTTAGAAACTAGTTTTAAAAATACGTTGGTCCTAGTACTTTTGCTGGTTATATTCAGTCTGTTCCATTTGAATTCATGTCTCCTTCTGCAGTGCCTTGAATAAAATAATAAAATAATAAAAACAGGACATTCAGGGCTCTAGTTACTGTAGACATGCCCTAACCTTTGCAGAACTTAAGTAACCAGAGCTGCATAATGTCTTTTCAAGCTGAAAAAAAAAAAAAAAAAAAAAAACAATGAAATCACACACCTAAGGTGCTGGCTCATTTTCCACAATTCTTTGGAAGTACTTCTGTGTTTCTCCACCCACGTTTCTGGTTATACCTTAAACATGAGCAGCAACCCTTGGTGGAAAGGGGGCTGGGGAACCTGAGAAACCAGTACCTTCTAAGTGATTAGACCTGGGAACAGTCCAAGCTAGTTCTCAAAGATGTAATAAAATTCAGTGACTGTGCCATCACCCTAGTCCAATGCACTTCCTTCCCCACTGTTTTTGATCCCATTGGTGATGGGAAGCCCAGGGGGATTGCAAATGAGATAGAAAAATGTGCAAAATGATGTAAAAATAAACTATTATATATCTTTTTTTTTTTAAATTATCAACATGGTGACTAAATAAACAAAGTGTACTTTACAAAAAAAAAAAAAATTCAGTGACTGAGGTGTGTCTTCCCTTCATCTCTTCTCCCGCTGGCCACCCCTGAAAGATTTTGTTCAGTTCTACACTTAAAACATGTGAAGACAGACTGGAATAAAGTTCAAAGTAGAGTAGCCAAAAACCTTAGGATTTGGAAATCCTGTCCAATGAAGGAAATGATAAGTAAAATGAACAGTTTCTCTGAACAGATAGAAGCTTCCAAAGTTGCAGATGCACTTGATTTAAATATCCTTGGCCCTGCCATGGGGACAGAAGTTTAGTCCTACTCTGTGGGGCTACAGGGAAGAGTGAAAAGGGCCAGTTACTAGGGATAATAAGGAGAGAGAGTCTGTTTCCACCTAATATGGAGTCAAGAGACTGCCCTTTGAGTGAGCTCCTTGAGAACAAGTCCTGGATGCTGACACGATACCAACAGAGACTTGAAGGAAGACTGTTTCTTGGAGGAAGTTGCTTTTTCCTGCAGGATTCATTTAACAGACATTTTAATTGTTCATAACTTGGTATATTATCTTTCTGTTCTAATGTCAAACCCTCATTTTCTCAGGGAAATGAATAAGCGTCTAACAGAGGAACAAGCCAAGAAAACCTATGATCGTGCAATTAAGCTAGAACAAGAATTTGGAGAATATTTTACAGGTAAGTTCATGTTACCCTTGTGTTCTAAGAAAAGAGATAAAAAGATAAAAGACTGTCTGACTTTGGGCGCTGCTAAGGCGATGGACCTGGCATGCTTGGGCCCTCAGACATTCCTGTTGACAACCCCTGATTTCCCTTTGCTTCACCCACTTGGTCCAGAAACTGGTTCTCTCTTCTTTGCGCACAGCCACAACCAATTCTCAGGTTCCCACCAGCCCTGTGCAGAACCTTCAGGGCAGATGCTACTGAGCTATCTCTTGCTAGTAAGAAGATTTGCAGTATTGTTTCTTCATTAAATGATCTTTTTTTTTAAGAAAACTTAAAAAAGAAACTTTGAGGGCTTACAATTAACAATGTACAAACCTTGTATAATTTACCCTCCAACTGATTCTCAGTGGTTTAAAAACAAGAACAAAAGCTTTTCTCTTGTTTTACCTTATACAATATTAGATATTATATTTTTCTCTTCAGAATATGAAAATGTCATTGGCTTAAGCTGTTAGTTTGTAAATATATAAGGTAACATTAAATAAAATTTGTATCAATAACAAAGACATGAGTTATAGTTTATCCTAAAATAATATCCAGATAGGACATAAAATCAAAACAATTTTTAGCCAGAAGTTTATGCTCAGGATGAAACTACGATAATCAATATGTTCTGAGAATTATTTTTGAAAATCAAAACCACATTTCAGTAGCATCTTATTTTTAAGACCAAGTGTTACATGGAAAATATGCTGGAGAGCTATCAAGATAACATTTGTTTGAAGGAGATAATAAGATGCATAAACTTACTCTGGCAACTTGGTGTCTTAGGTAATACATAGTTTAGCGGTTCACTTTTACTTCTTCCTATTTGAGACTCTAGTCAGTAGTTGAGACATAGTATTTTTCTGTATGAATCCTATATGGAAAATCTTAATTTACCAAATAATTGCCTACACCTAGAAAGGGTAAAAGGATTTTTTTCCCACGCTACCAAGCAACTTCAGACTCCAGCCAAGCTGTTCTACAATTCCGCTCAACCCTGACACTGACTACCCCCAGCAATAAAGTCTGATTCTGAGGTTAAAGGCCCACGCCCACAAGACTGTCCCCCAATCAGACAACAGTCCCAAGTGTGGCTTGCTAACTGACAAGGGTTCTCATGACCCCATCCTTGGTTCTATCAGTTTACTAGAGCAGCTCAAAGAACTCAAGAGACCTTTTATTCACTAGATTACTGGTTTAGTACAAAGGATATGAATCAATAACCAGTTGAAGTAACACACAGGATGAAGGGGTACGGAGTTTCGGTGCTCTCTGAGTGTAAAACACTCCCTCTTTCTCCAACAGCTCACCAACCAGGAAGCTCTCTTAAAATTCCTTCCTTTGAAGTTTTGACACAAATGTTGTGACTGAGGCATGATGGATTAACTCATTGGCTACTGCAGATTGACTCAACCTCCTGCCCCTCATCTCTCACATCCTACGCCCTTCCCTAGGTTACAAGCCTCAGATGACATGCTTGGTTCTCCTGGCAGTCAGTCCCATCCTTGGGTGCTGTCCCAACATCACTGCATTAATATAACAAAAATGCCATGGTTGCATTACTTAGAAAGTTATAAGGGTTTTAGGAACCCTGTACCAGAAAGACAGAGGAAGACCAAATAGACATTTCTAATTATAAATCACACTATCACTCCAGGTTATTTAAAGGATGATGGGGCTTTCTGTTAAAAGTTTGAGAGGCTAGGTAAAGTTTCCCCCCAAATCTTTTATTATTTCCTATGTCTACAATATCTGAATTTCTGCCCCTGACAAAGTACAGAAAGAGAATATTAGGCCTGCTTTCTTCAATAAAAAGGGAGATGTCAATCTGAAAATTGATCAGTGCCTAACTCAGTACCCAATCCAGAGTAGAAATCCATAAAATTTGAATAAATGGATGATTCATTGTGCAGAACTGCAGACAGGTTTGTAAAAGAGGAAGAATGGGATCACTTAAAACTGATCCAGAACGTGCCTGGAAAGCATGTTTTTTTAATCATTGCGACCATCTTGCTTTTAAGTGAATTTTCTTCCTTATGAAACATCAGGTTTCCTCATGAGTTTGGAACTGATTTGAGCTTCTGCTGTGTGCTTGCTGACTGTTCTTCACTACCAGGGAATGATTCCTAACTCGGGTCGTGTTTGCTCTTGTTGTAGCTATTGTCCAAGGAGACACCTTAGAAGATATCTATAACCAATGCAAGTTTGTTATCGAAGAGCAATCTGGGCCTTTCATCTGGATTCCCTCAAAGGAAAAGTTATAAATTAGCTACTGCACCTCTGACAATGACAGAAGAGCATTTAGAAGAACAAAATATATATAATATACTACTTGGAGGCTTTTATGTTTTTGTTGCATTTATGTTTTTGCAGTCAATGTGAATTCTTATGAATGTACAACACAAACTGTGTGAAGCCATGAAGGAAACGGAGGGGCCAAAGGGTGGGACAGAAAAGACATTGCAGTATGCAGGAAAGTTTTGGTTTGCTCAAAGTACCAGGTGTAGGGATAAACCTCTGATGGGCTTTCTGCCTGAGATGGGCAGCCTCCTCACCCCAGCAGATGTCCAGAGCTGATTTAGCTGCTGAGTTCTCTGTGTTTTTTGCTTTAAAGAAAAGTTGCCAGCACTTGGACTTCTCCATCCTTCCCATTACCCACATCGTAGTTGGTACCCTTCGAATTTTATAACTATGCACATCCTTTGATTTCTTAACAAGCAAATGAAAGAAGGAAAAAAGAAAGGAGTCCTTTTGGAGACTGCAAAATATCAGGGAAGGCTGAGTGAGTAGTTTCTTTGACTGGCATCTGCAAAGAGGAGCATTTCATAAAATTGGCAAGTGTGTGGAGGACTGGCCTTACTGAGGGAAGGGCATTCCACCTGAGATTAGCTTTATGATTGTTTATTGTCTGTTTTGCCATTTATAAACTGAAAGAAGGCACTAAAGATGCGAATAATTTATACAATAAAGCTATATTAAATGTATAGAAATTAATTTCTATAGGTTAAAAAGTTTTGTGAAATATTTTGTAAAGACTAATTAATTGAAAGACAGAATGTATGCACTATCAGCAGAGGATCAAATTCAGGAACTCAAAGTTGCACTCTCCCTTCTGTTGCCAACAATCCATTAAGAGCATCTGAGTTCCTCCCAAAGTCTGACAAAGACTTCTCCCTCACTTACCTCTCATGATCTCCCTTCCATAATAGTAATACACTCTCAAGGAGCACATCCCTTAACGACTTGCCCTCGTGGATATTTTTGGAAAACATTTGGTTAATGCATTTTTAAACTGATGGCTTTCAGAGACAAACTTGTGCAAAAGATCTAAAGGGAAATTTTACCTTTTTCTTGTTTAACAACCTGAGCCTGTCATGAATATAGTTGAATATCTTTGTTCCTGGTTATTTACATGTAATTCTTAAAGGGTCACTTAATTTTCTGGCCATGAGTAATTAGGATATATATATATTTTTTTTGTATGCTTTATGAGTTACTGAGGGTTTTCAAACTGCAAGAGATGGCTTAGAGCCATGGAGAGATCTGTCCTGAAATGCACTATTTTTTTGAGGAAGAGAGAGAAGTATCTGGTTGGGGGGGGTGAGAGGTGCAGACTTTTCTTTCAATGTACAGAGCAAAGTGATAGAACCACAGAGAAAGACAATTCACAACTTTGAGCTCAGTCAATTGAACTGCCTTTCTTGGGGGCTGCACCTGGACCAACTTTATTTTTTAGCAATCATAATAATGATGATTTAAAAAAAGAAACCTCCCGAAGCCTATATCCCACTTTAGAGCTGATGGTGATGTCAGCATTGCTTGTGCCCATGGTGTTTAGAGAGACTTTTCAACAATCTCAGTAACCACTCAGCTCTGGGTTCTATGCATGCCCAGACTAAGCCCCATCGCCTTATTTCTGGGGTACATCCAGACCTGGCAGGGATTCTGCCACACTGTGCAGCAAACCAGCATGCAGGCTAGGATGGGAGAGCAAGAGGGAGTCATCAGCGATGATGGGGCTTCTTCACAGTAAGAACATCGGAGCTCAGATTGAGGGTCTCTTTCCAAAAACAAGTATATCCATTTTATATTAACCACCACTATCTGCCTGGCTACAATCACGAAAACAAACACAAAGTTGCAAAATTGTTCATCTACCTAGAGTCTTGAGGCTGCCTTTGCCAATGGAAGGGCTAGCAAAGCATTTCCCTCTAATGAAAGTTAAATTTTCAGAGATTTCTTTAGAGTACTCAAAACATTAAAGAGGTGTCCATGCCTGCAATTTGCCGGTTTCAGGTCAAGGCCGACTTTCATCACTATTGCTCCCAGAAGTTTTCTGCCACCAGAATGCCATTCCTGATCCCAGCTCTATTTTTAGGCCACCATGATAACTTCTTTGGTTTCTCAACTGAGCATGCAACCATTTATTTAAAGAAATGTCATTAATGAGTAGATGTTTCCGTGGGTCGTGTGATGTGCTTTCCATTAAATATTAAGTAATTGCTGTGGCTGAGTACAATCAAATTGAACCACCAACTCTTGGTTTTGTAGTAATATAATTATTTATTTTCCTAGTGTAGATGCTTCCAGATTAGAACTGGCATTTGCACTGATTTTTTTATGTAGATTTATATAAATATATATACACATATATATTTGCTTGAGGAATCACCAAGCCAATTGGTGAGAGGGTCTTTTCCTAGAGAATTTACACCTCCATTTGTTGTGTTGTCTTGCGCTTCCCAATGTTGAGGTCTCTATGGCTCCAACGAACAGAAATATTTTCAGCAAATCCGATGACATGTACAAAAATGGCATGAAAGTTACCCAGATAATATCTGATGTGCACTGCACTTGGAGCCTGGGGCCAGACTGGTGCTAACACTGCAAACTTTGTCCGGAGCTCTCTCCAATTTGAAGGCTTGCTGGGGGCGCAACGTCACCTTCACGTGCTGGGCCCTTTCAGAAAAGTGCCAGATCGTGTCACTGGTGCTATTTGGCATGCTCTGGTACAATGTGTAGCGCCATGGGGGTCTCAGCTTTACCAAAATCAAAATCTCATGTGTCAGCTAATCGCAGGGGCATTTGCTTTTTGCTCTCCTCCCCCAGGGTTTGTTGGCCACGTCTTCACAGCCCATTTTTCCTGGCTTCCTGTTCGTGGCTCGATCCTTGAGGTGAGCCCATCTCTCTGAAGCGCACTCAGGTGCTCTGTCAGCTGTCTTAGATCTTACTGCCAGCCCTCCAGGACTCGCTCTGCCTCCCGCCTCGTTTTTCTCACTCTTTCCCTTTGTTCTCCCCTGCCCTGCTTCCCTCTCGCCGCCTCTTCTTTTACTAACCTTTCTCGTCGTCTTCTCTATGTTGTTCATTTTCTCCGACAATCCTTTCCTTGTCCCCTTCACTCCCCCCCCCTTGCGTTTTCCCTCTTCAGTCTCAGTCTCTTCCCACTTCTTTTCCTCTTTCCCTCCTTTCCTGTCCTTCCTCCTCTCCTCACATCTCCCCCATCTCCTGCCCCAACCCCACTCCATTTTTCCGTCCTATCAGGGCTCATGGCTGAATCAGACAGCAAGTCCACACATTGGACTGATGGCACAAATGCTTCCAGTCACCATTTCACCCATGGGTGGCTCGGAAAGCCAGACTGAGCGTGAGGTCCCACGCCAGAGCAGCTCCAGCGCCCCTGCAGAGCCGGCCTGCACCGCTGCCTGGCAGTGACGAGCAAAGCTCCGGACCCCGCCACACCTGGGTGCCTCTGCCTGAAGCTGTCCAGAGAGCCCGCCCCAGCACCACCCCTGGCTCTGAGGACACTCCCTTCAACAAAGGCAGACTCTGACCCCAACACTCACTCGAACAGCCAACCTCCCCCTTTTCATTGGAGCCATGCCACCACCTCGGTTTGGAGAGAGACATAGTATTTTTTCCATCATTAGCTTTCTTTTTTCCCATTCTCACGTGAAGCCCCCTCTATTTTTCAGCTGGTGATTGCTCTGGTGAGATTGAATGGACTCGCTGGTGAAGTAACATCTCCTTTTTCCTGTCTTGGTCCTGCCTAAATTCCTACAAAATGTTTAAGGCAATGACTCAGGCTAGTTCCTAAGTTTATCAGAGTAATTAGTCATTCTTGGGGGGAAAATAGGAACATTTCCCTTAAAGTATGTGGAGTACCTTCTATGAGAACTGGTTTACCAGAGGACTCCCTACAGAATTCTGTTGCTACACACTAATGTATGGTATATATGGTATTAGATCATGTATACACATACTCCACTGGGTATGAATGAACGTGGGTGGACACCCACACACACACACTCCAGTCTGTAAATATCCTTCCTCACTGAAAACTGTGCTATAGAAATCATTTCTTGTACAGCTGTGCAGTTTCTTGTAGCAGCTGAGGGCAAGCTAAGACAGGACGACACAGATCACCTAACAGGTAGAATGCAGAATCTCCAGAACACCAAATGGCAAAGTTAACTCCCAATGGGATGGCAAACTTTTCTTCTCTCCTTTTCGAATTTGTGTTTCCTAAGTCTGTCTTAACTTCTGAGTGCACCAGGCTATACCCGTTAGATCCTTTCAATATGAAATTTTGTGCTTCTCTCTGACAGGATGTTTCTCCACTGAGCTGTAAAGTGCAGGTTGGGAGGGAGGGGGAACCATCCCTTGCCTGAGCTGGAGCTAACAGAGACACTGCACAGCTTACACTCCTGTTAAGTGTAAATATTCGACACTTCCATTCCATTTGTGTAAAATAATAAAGCACACATGATTATAAAATCGAGATGTATATTTCATACTCAATGTGTCTGTGCACATTTATTGCGTTTTCAGTTGTCAGAGGTCACCCATTGTAAAACTGCTTGATAAGAGTGTTTATAAACATGTCATGGCTTTATTATAAGATATAAATATTAAATACTTTATACTCTAGACTCTATAGCAAGTCATTTCCTCCCAAAGCATAAATTGGTCTTATTTCATAAAGAACTGAATCATTTCTTTTTTTGTTTTAATCAGTTAGATCTGATTTCAGAACTCAAATTTGTGCTGAGAAATATTGGTACTACTGAGAGGAACTGAAAGTGGTGTTTATGTGTGTTTTTAAATATTTAGTTACTGTCTTGGCCTGCTTCTAATCAGGTTTTTGCCAAGAGTGAACAATGTATTAAAAGACAGATTTAAAAAAAAAAATCTTGTTAAAAAAAAGATCAATTCCACATACTTTAAAACTGTGAGATTCAGAAGATACTAAAAATAGAGAATCTTTTTTCCTGATCTGATACTTATGATGCAAAGAAAAGCACAAACTGGGGAGGAGGCGTTTTTACCCATCTATACTAGGGCTTCACAGCGGTCCCGTTCCAACCACGTGACCAAAAATGTCAGCTTTGGGACCTGAATCTGCCAGATACTGTTCTATATTCTTCCCTCAGGTTAAACGAGTGCCTTGTCATGTTGACATTTAGACAGCACAGGTCTGACAGCTGGAAACTCAGCCAAATTCTTCCCACAGATGAGGTGAAATTTTACCATCAAAGCAGGCCTTGAAGTATGTTGTCTTTTCAGTAAACGATCATCTGAACGCATCCACCATAGGGGAAGCCACAGCTGCTGGGCATAGTGTCTTGGTCAGCACCCCCAGCCCACAAGAGTCTCCACCGGCGCTCCTGCCACCATTTGTGGTGCTTAGCAAGGGAAAAAGGCCATGGTGCTAAGCCTGCAAACCCATTGCTCATCTCATCTTTTGACAATTTCTCAATTTTTAACATTTTTACACAGTTGCTCCATAATTAATGTTAATGGTAACACTATACAATAATGGGTGTGTTTATTTGGGAGGGAAAAAAACAAGACTTTTGGACTTTTCTATGGTCCTATTTTAGTTTGCATGAAACATTTTTTAAATGCGATCATTCCAGAGTCTCAAAAGCGAGACATGGAGTACACATCTCAACCTACTAAACATCCAGTGCCAGAATGTCAAAGCCTCAGAAGGTGTAAAGCAAAGAAGCGTTTGTACAGGGGCCACCAACTTTCTTATCACTATCAGACCAAGTGCCCCTGAAACTGGCAGGGGACCTTCTAGGGCTCAGGTCTTCAGGGGCTCACACTGCAGGCTGTGTTCTCAGCCTTCCCTTAGGGACAGTTCAGAAGGTACTATTTCCATGGTGACACCAGCCCCTCCCCCTTCTAACGTTACAGCCGTGTCAGGTACTGACATAGTCCTCAATTCCCCTGAGCACAGGCAAGACAAAGCTAGAGTAGGCGACGTACTTTTCTTAACCTGGGAATAACAAAACGGAAATAGATGATCTGATTTCTGGAATGTGCCTGGGACACTCAGGCCATCTTTCCCCACCTCCTAGAGGTCCCTCAAGAACAGCTAGCTGGGCTGATACTGGAACCTCTCCTCTGTTGCACACACTTGAGAGACATCATCTCTCCGCCTGACTCAGCACAGCTCCCCATTACCTATGCAGCAGGTGAAATGTGCCTACACTCTCCATCCCCTTTGTTCCCACACATTCTAATACAAGTGGAGATGACTCACTGTAGTTAATATTGTCTACTTTTTAATTGCAAAATCAACTTTAATGCAGATTATTTGACTGCAGTGAGTACAGGAAGGTACCAAGAATGGGGTGATGCCATCATAGGAGTAGCCAGGCTTGGATCCAGAACTTTTTAAGCTGCTGTTGACAACTCACTAGTAGGTAGATTCTAAGCCACCACCACTTTTTAATTCAGCAGAAATTAGAATACCTTAAGTGTGTTAAGATTGATACAGTTTCACGTTATTTGAAGCAAGTGTAAAATGTATTTCTTGCTGAGGTCATAGTCACAGTTTGAGCAACGGAACCCAGGCCTCCCTCAGCCAGCTTGCAGGGACCATGGCTGAGAAATGGAGACCCCAGAAACCCTCGCTGTGGTGCCTCCCCATTTTCTTCACAGATCTAGTTTCACAATGCACAAACAAATACACAATCCCTCTTCACCCAACTAAGACAACTAGTAAAATTTAAAACAACTGCTTCAATTCTACTAAAGATGATGTCCAACTGAGGCAAGGCTCTAAATCAAACTAAAATAACCATAGAACTGAAGGCTCTTTCCAATAGTGAACACTGGCCTTTTCAGTTTCCAAAGTACTGGTCCACTGCCCGTACAAAAGTTGTGGAGTGAATTCTTTAAACCTTATCTGGTAATTTAAATCTCTACATAAATTTAGTATGGTCTGATGACCCACAGCTTCATCCATGTTCTGTACCAAATAAGTGTTTTCCTAAAATAAGGAGCACAAAGTTTTGAGGTATTTTTATAAATGAGAAAAAAAGATGCAAGGACAAATGGTTTGAAACATATTTCACAACGAATCCCAACACATCAATAAAATATCACTATAGGCCCTCCCTAGTGGCACAGTGGGTTAAAGCACTGCACTGAGAAGCTAAAGCCACTTCCGCATGAGTTCGATTCCCGCCTGCCCCGGAGGTGATCCACATGGTGTGGCAGACCTCTCCTGACCCGCCTGCTGCTCCCCTAAGCAGTGTACTTCATAGATCTGCCTGTTCTGCTCCCCACTCTGTCTCTGGTGAAGCCTCTCACCACCCCTGAGCCCCTGGCCTGAACCCCAGTTCTGTATGTACAAATAAATTTTTTTAAAAATTTTTTAAATATTTATCACTGTAAAACTATTCAAAACCCTAAAACCAAGGCCTAAGAGAGCCAGAAACTCTCTCTCTCAGCTGAAGTTTGTCTTTCCAGTTCTGCTCCCACACCTTGTTTGGATGACTGGCGTGAGTAGTATTTGCCCTCCTGTTGCCAGAAATGCCAGTCCTGCTGCCTGCTACAGAAAGCCAATAAGCAGGACAAAAATTGAATCTATAAGTGTTTTTATTTTTCAGATCACTGGCAATTGATCTTAGAGAGTGGTGGGCCTACCAAGTACTGTGAAGAGCCCATTCTGCCGTCTCATCTCTAGCTGGACTTTTTAATAATGCATTAAACACAGACAGAAAAACGCCAATAGAACGTGTCACAGTTGATGTTTTTGGTATCCATCACATTCATCCCCCAGAATTTATCAGCTTCCCTGTTCCCCCAGCCCTGGTACATCTCATGATGCCAATGTCTGGCATGTCTTTCGGCTTCCTTAGGGCAAGAATCTCAGTTTAAAGCAAGAGTTTCAGCCTAAAGAAAACATCAGATACTGTGTATGTGTAGCCTGTGCTGTGTGAATGAGGTGTGGTGACTTCCCTTCCTCCCTAATGCCCTGTCACTTCAAAATTTTTAAAGTTTGGCCTGAGCACACACCACATAGCAGAGAGAAGCCTAAAGATGAGACAAAGACATAGAACAGGCTTCAACCAAGTAAAATTCAATTGACTCTACTTCAAGTGAATAAAAGAGATGAAGGGAATAAAAATACTTCATTTTCAGGTGTACATTACAATTTCAAATTCCTCGTGGCTCTGAATAGCAAATTATAATCAACAACTCCTTAGTAATGAAGTTACAGTCCCACAGGAAATCAGTTGATGTCTAGTCAACAAAAATAGAAAACGCACAAGTTAAAAGACTGCCTCCCGTTGAATGGTTTCATTGTCAAAGATTCTTCCTGTATCTTTGGTATTCTATAACCTTTCTGGAGAAATTCTGAATTGTGGCAGTGCTGGTATGAAGAAACCCCACCCCTTGGTCTCTCCAAGCCAGTTTATTTTTCTTAACTGGCTATATCCATCAAATCCATCTTTGAGCCCACAGTGTTTTTGTCTAACAATTGGTGGATGAATTTTGACTATCTGAAATTCTTGTGCAATATAAAATCATAGGAACATATGTGATGCATTCAAAGATAAATGTTCTCACTAAACCATGGTGACAATAATAGCACCATAGAGAATTATTGTAAAAAATACATGGAAATTGCCTGGCTGCCCTAAGCATTCAGCAAATCTTAATTATTGTTGGTGTGTTTTTTCACTGATTCTCAGCTCTGTGGAAGAGACAAGGCCATGTCCTTCTCCATTTAGGAGGCCAAGAAAACAGGGTTGAGGGAAACAGAGATTTGCCCCAAGCCACACAGCTGCTGGCCGAGCTGGTCCGGTCCAAACTCAGGCTTCCATTTCCCTAGTTCAGTTTCCTTCACTGCAAAGCCAAACAGCTTTCTGGATGCTAATTAAGGATCTGCTTTGGATCAGTGATTACTAGGAGAGGGCCAGAAGGCTAAACTAATGGACAAACAGATAGCCATATGCCTCCGACCTGGGTCACCTGTAACACACCGTGTTAGGAATGAGTCACTGGCAAAAGGCAAAGCTGTTATCTGAGCAGACCTCAGCAAGCATGAATGCAGGAACTCCCTTATCAAATGACACAACCAGAACCAAGGGACCAATAAAGAAAAAAGAAAGCTACATTCATAGACATAAAAGATAAAATAGTTACAGGTGGATGGGAAATGGGGAGACAAGAAAGATGTTGTTTAGGATACAAACTTTCATTGAGTTACAAAGAAGCACTACAGAAATAATGTGTAGCATAACAAACATAGACAATAATATTTTATTATAATCATCAAACTTGCTACTTATTCCAATCATGATAAAAGAGAT
>NW_004567116.1:46280774-46281874 GCF_000260355.1 Condylura cristata | reverse complement strand
TATTCTCAAAATGAAGCTACAGAGAGCTGCCATTGACGTTGGGACCCAGGAGGAGAGAGGGAGGATGGGGAGAGTTCCAGAAGCACTGGCCACAGAACTCAGAGGTTAATAATTTCACAATTGTTACGACTTTGTGACACTTTTACCCCCATACAAGGAAGTCTTTGTGCAGAGTCACCTGTAATGGGTAGAGAAGTGTGCTTCAAGTCCTTGGGGGTGAAATTGCAAAGGATATTTGTCTATTCTTCCCCAGTTATTTATCCTATATCCTCAAGGACTCAGATATTTGTATTATGCGCCAATACTACTTTATTTATTTTGTTACTCAAATTTCTCCAGCTTTGGCTTTGAGACTTGTTTTAATTGGCTCTCTGTTCCTGCTGTGACATCATTGTGGATTTTTTTTGAATTATGTCCTTACTTTCTGACCATAATAAAATACTCAGTCTCATTTTGTTTCTTTCCTTCCTGAACCCTTGAACCAGTCATTACTCCAAAGTGCTTAGTTCCTTTTTTTTTAATAATATAATAGTTTATTTTACATTGTTTTGTGCTTTATTCTCAGTTGTAATCCCTGTGGGCGTCCCATCACCAAATCACCCATGTGCCATCACCATAGTACAGTGCTTTTCCCTCCCCCCACTGTTCTTGATCCCATTCCCCACCCCACCCCCTCAAAATGTCTCTGGTATATAGCTGTTCATTACTATTATTATTATTTTCTCAACTGGTCCACTATACCCCTGCTATGAGTGAAACCATCGGTATTTTTCCTTTTCTTTCTAACTATGTCACTAAGCATGATCTTTTGCAGCTCCATCCATGTTGCTGCAAAAGGCATGTGTTCTTTTGTTTTGTTTTGTTTTGTTGTTGCTGAGTAATATTCTATTGTGTATATGTACCACATCTTTTTTTTTTTTAAGGATTTATTTATTCGTGCATACAGAACTGGGGTACAGGCCAGAGGCTCAGGGGCTGTGAGAAGCCTCACCAGAGACAGAGTGGGGAGCAGAACAAGCAGATCTACGAAGTACACTGCTGAGGGGAGCAGCGGGCGGGTCAGGAGAGGTCTGCCACGCCATGTGGTCACCTCCGGGGCA
>NW_004567116.1:46263953-46280034 GCF_000260355.1 Condylura cristata | reverse complement strand
TAACTTGATGTAGTCCCATCTATTTATCCTTGCCTTCACTATCGTTGCATTGAGTGCTGTATCTTCAAAGATGTTACTGCACTGTATGTTGTGTAGTGTTTCACCCATCTTGGCTTCCAGGTGTTTTATGGTTTCCATTCTTATGTCTGGTCTTTAATCCACTTCGATTTGATTTTCATGTATGGTGTGAGGTAGTGATCTAGTTTCATTTTTTTGCATGTAGCTTCCCAGTTTTCCCAGCACCATTTGTTGAACAAACATTTTGTTCCATTGTATCTTCTTGTCTCCTTCCAAAGTACTTAGTTTCTTTTAAAGAAAAACAGTATTAGAAGCCAATATCTGGTTGCTAAATGTGCTCATAGCTGCAAGGTATCCTTGTTTTTAGGTCCTCTTAGCTGACAGAGCAAGGAAATAAATGTTTCTATCTTGTAATATAATCAAGAAAGTGTTAAATATCTGAGCCTGGGAATCATGATTCGAGTCATTACACCTGAGGTGTGTTTTGCCCCAGGGGCAGATGATAGGGAATTTTTAAAAGGTCAAGTAAGGGTGTGGTCTGAGTTTGGCTCAATTGTTTAGAAACTCTTTGGGTTGGTTTTTAAGTTCATATGTCTTTTTTTATGATTAGTTGGCAAAGTTCTTCAGACAGAAGGTTGCGATGTAGGTTCTTTTATGACCATTGTCAATGCTTTCATAGTTCTTTATAATCACTCATAAGAAGAAATTCAGGATTGCTGAGTCATATGGATCTCAGCATCTCACCCAGAAGTTTCAACATATTAGTAGGGGCACAATAGAGCGAACTTAAAGGCAAGTCCAGAATATTAGCTTGAATATGTACAGCACAATAGAGCAAACTTAAAGTCAAGTCCAGAATATTAGCTTGAATATATACATATACCTATTTCTACATGTTAGAAATTTGTATCTTTATTAAGCTAAATATGATCTCCTACTGATGTCTCTAATCTAACTCATTATCAGGTGAATCATTTTAGCCTCATTTCCTGGACTGTAACCTCCCCATCAACAATAAGAAAACTAATGCCAAACAAGTTTCACTTTTATTTCATTCCAATTAGCTGATTCAGGGTGGATCTTCTGCTCAAGAAACTCAGAAAGAATCTTCAAATCCCTCACCTTTTGGCTTTTCATGATCTCTTGATCAATGCAAACTCCTACTATTTTTTTCCTAACTTGATGATAATCATCACCATTATAATTTTTTCAGAATTTCACAAACTCAGCATATGATTAAAATTAATAAATCCAGCCTCAGAGGAGACAGATAATTTTCACAATAAAAAAGTGGGATCAATAATTTATCTATTTATAGTTGTTAATTTATTAACTCTGAGCCCTCAAAGTACATCATAGAGAAGTGAATCCTAGTCATGTTTCTGTAAGCTCAGTTAAATTCAGCGTTTACCCAATGACCTGGGATTATCAAACCCTTGTCCCTACTTCCCACAGTCTCTGCAGATGGTACTTGGGTTCCATGGTGTTTGGCACCCCTTTCTGTCATCACAAGGCAGGCTTAGCTTCTGCTCAGCAAACCTGACCTTGGTCTCCTGCTCCCACCCAATGCCACATGACCATGGTCCCATCTGTTTCTCTTTGTGTTCTGAAATCAACTCCTTTTTAGATACTTCTTTAAAAGACCTTAGCAAAAGAGAAAAGATCAAATTATCCACAGGCATACTGTGAAATGTGTCTCATGCTGTTTGTATAAATTAAGATAGAATAAGAGGAAATATTTTTTAAATGTTAATGTAAATTTATATGCACATTACCTGATTTTCTTCCTACTCAACCAAGCTACCCATCTTTATTGGCAGCAGGTGGGAACTAGAGTGAACAGAGGGAAATTAGGTTCTTGAAAAACGAATACAAAAAGGGTAATAGCTGCTGACATTTTAAAGCAAGACAATAGGTATGAATTCAAAATTTTGTTTGTTCCCATTTTATGTATCAGCTTGAAATACAATTTTTCCCATGATGTAAATAAGAGGACTATAAAACTAGAAGCACAAAAGACAGGATTGAAAAGAGAATAATAAAAGAAGATTTTTGTAAATTCACTTTTTGGAGAATCCCTTCTACTCATTTTTTCTCTTCCCTCATGCCTGCAAATTGGTCTTATGGTATGAGTAACCAGGTATTTGTGTCACTAATATTTCTAAACACTGGGGCAGGGAAAGATAAACTTTATAAGAAACCTTTTAATCCTAAGATGTTTAAATCAGAGGATGGACTGATGGAAGAGGGAGGAAGGACAAAGAAGTAGGATAATGGATATATATATTGTGTTCCACATCCTCTCCCTGGTTTGTTTGGAGGGTTTTATTATTGTTGTTGTTTTTAATTGAATTGCCATTGTTATATACTCTTGTTAGTGTTCTTGAAGTATAGCATTTCCCTCCTCAGGTGTAGTCTCCATATGCCCAGTCTCCTACCATAGTGCATTGTGCGTGTTCCCTACCCAGTTTGCACCCCTTCTTCTGGATGCTTGGTTTACCATCATCTTTACAGGGTTGATTTTAAAGATTGTCTTGACCTTTGTTTGGTTTCTCTATATTCTACCTCTAAGTAACAACATCCAGTATCTTATCTTTCTCCTTCTGGCTTATTTCATTTAGCATAATCCTTCCAAGCTCCATTCACATTGCCTCAAATGAAATGTGTTTGTCTTTTTGATGGCTGAGTAGTATTTCACTGTATGTATGTATGTATACGTACACACATCTTCTTGATTCATTCTATTTGGTGTATTTAAGTTGTTTCCATAGCTTGGCTTTCGCAAGTAAGTGTTACTGCAACAAACATGGGAGCACAAGTTTCCTTTCAAGTTAGTGTTTTGTATTCTTTGGGTAGATACCTAGAAGTGCAATTACTGGGACTTATGACAGATCCATTTTTAACATTCTGAGAAACCACCATACTAGACCAGTCCACATTTCCACCACCAACAATTTAAGAGGCTTCTTTTTTCTCCATATTCCTTCTAGCACTTGTTTTTTCCTGGCCTTTTTGATATGGGTCACACTCACTGTTATCAAGTGGTATCAAATTATAATTTGTACTTCCCTGATGATAAGTGATGATGAACATATTTTCATATGCTTGTTGATTGCCTGTATGTTTTCTTTGGAGAAGTGCCTATTTAGCATTTCTACCCATTTTTGATTGGGTTATTTTTTTTCTTTTCATTGAGTTACGAACTCTTTGTAGATTGTTGGTATCAGTCCTTGTCAGATGTATGATGTGCCAACATATTTTCCCATTGTGTACAATTTCTCTTTGTTTTAATTACAGCTTCTTTTGCTGTGCAAAATCTTTCAGGTCTGATCTAGTCCCATTTATGTATGTTCTCTTTTGTTTTCCTTGTTGTTAGAGATGTCCTCAAAGACATCACTTAAGCTTATGTAGTAGAGTGTTTTGCTTGTATTTTCTTCATATCTTCAATGGTTTCAAGTATTTATCCAAGTATTTTATCCATTTAGAGTTGTTTTTTGTATATGTTGAAAGATGTGGTCTGGTTTCATTATTTTGCATGCCACTGTTCAGTTTTCCAATGTCATTTACTGAATATACTTTCCTTGTTCAGTGCACATTCTCTACTCTTTTATCATATTAACTACCCATATTGAAAGATGTGGTTTAGTTTCGTTATTTTGCATGCCACTGTTCAGTTTTCCAATGTCATTTACTGAAGAGACTTTCCTTGTTCAGTGCACATTCTCTACTCGTTTGTCATATTAACTATCCATATATACGTATGGGTTTATTTCTGGGCTATCAATTCTCTTCCATTGGTCTGTGTATGTGTTTTTGTTCTAGTACCTTACTTGCTATTTTAATTGTTATGGCTTCACAGTAAAGTCTGAAGTTTGAAAGTGTGAGATACCATTCCTCATCTTTTTTTGTCAAGATAGTTAGGACTGTTTGGGTTCTATAGTGGAAAAATCCCATTTATAATCACACCAAAGACATATAACCAGCAGTAAATCTAACAAAGGAGGTAAAAGACCTATAGAAAAAAAAAAACAACTATAAGACATGGTTAAAAGAACTATAAGTCACAAATAAATGGAAAACTACAGCATGCTCATGGTTGAGGCCAGCATTACAGTTTACTGTGTGCAAGGTGTAGCGTTGAAAGAAATTAAGTCACATAAAATATCTAAGGAATTTGTAACTAAAAATTCTTGCTAACTATTGCAAACTCAGGTAAATGGGCTCTTAATTGTTTCTATTTTCTCTACTCTCACTTTCTTCTAACCCAACCTATAGAGGAACCCAGAGTAGCCTTTTTTTTTTAAAGATTTATTTATTTATTCATATGGAACTGGGGTACAGGCCAGAGATGTAGAGGGTGAGAGGATTCACCAGAGACAGAGAGAGGAGCAGAACAGGGAGATCGATGAAGTACACTGCTAAGGGGAGCAGCGGGCGGGTCAGAAGAGGTCTGCCTCGCCATGTGGTCACCTCCAGGGCAAGCGGGAATCGAACTCATGCGGAAGTGGCTTTAACTTCTCAGTGCTGTGCTCTAACCCGCTGCGCCACCAGGGAGAGCCCAGAGTAGCCTTTTAATATTTTAAGTTAGATAGTGTTTTTTCTATTCAAAAACTATAATATTCCTTCTGCAATTAGAATAAAAGCTAAACTCCTTCCCTAATTCTGACATGATCTTTACTTGCCCCCCTCTCCCCTCTCCCCCTCACTTTATGCTCCAGGCAAATTTCTCTTTTGTCAGTTCACATTAAATTCAAGCACATTAAATCCTTTGTCATTCTAGAAAACTGGCATTTGCTGTAACTTTTGCCTTGACTGCTCCTCTCTCACATGGCTGACTCCTTCTCATCCTTCGTAGTTCAACCTAAATACAGACTCCAGATTTCTTTTGTAAGCTTCTTACTAAGACGTAATTGGATCTTACCTCTTCTGCTCAGAAACTATTACAGGGTAGGGAGAGAAGGGCACCACTGAACCCCCAAACCTGTCTGCTCTAAAAAGTTTCTGCCATCCACCATATCAAGACAAAACATATATGACCTTGGGGAAGGAAATTTATACAATGAGTGTGCTATACAGAAAAGATGAAAAATATAGTTTGTAAGTCAAACACCCAAAGTTACCCATCCCCTCATGGGTAAAAGTCTACCCAGAATGGATTGGCCCAAAGCAAGGCCTGAAAGCTCAACACAAGCTTAAAGCATCTTCCATCAGGGAACCATGAAAAAGGTCAGAAATGGCCAGACAAGTCTGGGAGGGAAAGAGCAAAATCAAAATCAAGATAAAAGCTGCCATAGTGAACCTCCCCATGGGTCTCTCACCCACATCTGTTTCAACCAGTCCAGGACCAAGAAGAAGCAAGCCAGTTTCTTCACATGTCTCTCTGCTCCATGTGGTTCCCTTGGATCTCCTTCTGGCTCTCTGTCCTGCTTCCTTCCTCTCTGATCTCTTCTCTAGATTCTTCTCTTCTCTCTTCAGCTCCACTTTCCTTCTGGGTGGGGCAGGGAACCTGGAACCTCCCCTTTTCCTGGGCACCACCCTATTACAAAAGTAGACAGAACCATGAGGTGGTTTCCACTCAGGAAGCCCTTTATTAACATGCGGTATCACCACAGGAGAAAGGCAGTGAGTTTCTTCATCCTCACTTTCAAGAGGAGACTAAGCCTTCTAAATGCAGTTAATCAGGAGACCATTGACCCATTTCTGAAGTAGTTGCTCTTTTCAGCATTACAATTTAAAATGACCCGAGTGTGTTCCTCAAATGTGTTCAGTATCAAGTGTAATGTATTCAGCATCCTCTGAGGGAACAGAAATATTTTGACTAAGCACTATTTGATCCCACACCATGACCCTGAGAAATGCAAAACAGGAGCTTCTAAGGCAGGTTAGGTCATTCTTCTTAGTTCTGTCTGTAACAGAGTGTTCCTCAGGAAAAAGGGAGGTTTCAGGTTCCCTGCCCCACCCAGAAGGAAAGTGGAGCTGAGCAGAGAGGAGAAGAATCTGGAGAGGAGACTGAAGAGGATGGAACCAGGATAGGGAGCCAGAAGGAGATCTGAGGGAGGCACATGGAGCAGAGAGACACAAAGAAATTGTTTGCTTCTTCTTGGTCCTGGGCTGGTTGAAACAGATCTGGGTGAGAGACACGTAGGGAGGTTGACTATGGCAATGTTTACCTTGATTTTGATTTTGCTCTTTCCCTCCCAGACTTGTTTGACTATTTCTGATGCTTTTCTATGGGTTCCGACCAGAAGGTGCTTTAGTCTTGTGACAGAATTTCAGGCCTTGCTATGGGCCAATCCCTTTTTGGTGGACTTTTATCCCTGAGGACATGGGTAACTTTGGGTGTTTGGTTTAGAAATTATATTCTTCATCTTTTCTATATTGCACACTAATTGTGTTAAAGTTCTTTTGCATTAAAGGTCTCATGTTTTTTACCTTGATGCAGTGCATGGCAGAACCTATTTAGAGCAGGCAGGTTTGGGGGTTCAGTGGTGCCCCTCTCTCCCTACCCTGTAACAACTCCAGATCACAACTTTAAGCATCAATTCCCACTGTTGTCTATCACAGTGACCTCCTTTACATCACACCATTTAACTGAGCTTTTGCAATAGTTAGCAAGAAATTTTTAGTAACAAATTATTTAGATATTTTATGTGGCTTCATTTCTTTTTGACTCTACACCCTGCACATACTAAACAATCTGTCACTCATTAGATAGTCAGTAATGCTGACCTCAAATAAAAGAGGTTAATTATTTATCTAGAATTTATTTGGAAACAAAAGAACAAAAGAGAGTAGATTGTGTGTGTCCAAGTCATGAACCATCTGTACTTACTCAAATCCAAGACCAACACCCCTCCATGTGACCTGAAGGACCACTCAGCTTCTGCCCCAGCAGGAAGCAGGGGAGAGGTAAGGAAGACTGAGTCCTGGGGTCTGCTGATTCACTCCTCTGTGGGCAGCTTCATTTAAGTATCGCCCTGAATATGAATGTTCCCAATAACTACAGGTTTGTTGAATGAATGGTTAGAAAATAATAATAATAATAATAATAAGCATTAGTGTCACATGTCATCCCTCCAAAAACCTTACTAGTTAGTGAAACTGAATCCCTGAAGCACAAGCCAGGATCATAACTGACTATTCCGCAGCCTTAGAGACAGGGCAGCTGGTTTTGTCTGCACAGGTACAGCCTGAGGGCCAGCTGGCTCAAGCCTTTCTAAAAGCAGCATCAGCAGTAGAGTTTCACACCCCACCAACATAATACAAAGTGCCTGCAAATAGCCCTGTCCCCAGTCATGTTTGAAAGCCAGAGTGCCTTTGGGGGTCTCCTTGGGTTGCAGCACTGGGAGTTTCCCCTTTGCTCAAGCACACTGCCTGCAGGCAGTACCCAGACTGGCCATCCTGAAAGAGACAATGTCCACAGGCATTTCCATCACCCACCACCCCAGGCTGAGCAGCCCCTGCTGGGGCTGCTGTGGCAAGGCTACCCTGTACAAATAAATAAATCTTTAAAAAAAAAAAAAAAAGAACTATGGAGGCTGGGCCCTCCCTGGTGGTGCAATGGGTTAAGATGCAGCACTGCAAGCTAGCCACAGCCACTTCAGTGCAAGTTCTATCTCCAGCCCCGGAGGTGATCCACATGGCACGGCAGACCTCTCCTGACCCACCCATGCTCCCCTCAGCAGTGTACTTCATCTATCTGCCTGTTCTGCTCTCCGCTCTGTCTCTGGTGAAGCCTCTCACTGCCCCTGCAACTCTGGCTTGTACCCCAGTTCTGTATGAATAAATAAATAAACTAAAAAGAAAGAAATATGGAAGCTATATGAAATATGAAAGAAATATAACCAGCACCAGTCAGATGCTTCAGATTGAAAACCGTTCAATAAGACCCTGATGAGAGCATAAGGCTGCCAGGAGCCAGCTTGATTCATTCTGTTAGCAGCCTCCTAACGAAAGAATTCTGCTCTGGCCTCTAAAGAGAGGACTCCACAGCCAGTCTCTGAAGAGAGAATTCCACAGCAAACCTCCCAAGGAGAAGCATGAAGCATCTCACTTCTGTGGGGTTCAGCAGACCTGCAAGTCTCCCAGACCTGCAGAGAGACTCAGCAGCTGCACCTGCCTCCAGCCCTATCTCTGATGTTGACATGCCTGCAAAGAGCACCACTGGCCGTGGTCTCTAAAGCAGGTGGCTGCTATCACTAATGCTAACACTGCACAACGGGTGTTTGTTGTAGTGTAGGGTAGGCCAACAACTCACAGACAGCTTAGCAAGGTGTGGGTCTGCTGATCCTAAGTGGCCTATATCCAGCCTCCATTTGGATACAGTTCTGTATTCCCAAAGCCAAGTCAGAACTGCCTGGTCATAGGAGCCCAACCCTATAAGGTGACTGTTAAATCAATAGAGATAAAGCTAGATTACCCCGGAAGGGTATGCATCACAAGTTATGATTGGGAATATTCTAAAGGGCTGATGCAGATGCATAAACTTACTCCTGACTTATACATGTGAGGTATGACCGGGAACGCATGGGGGGCCATTGATTGGTGTATAACAAAGGACCCCAGGAACTCATCAGTGGAATGCCTTATTGATAAGATTGAAATCCTAATTAGGGAGTCAGGACTTGATCTATAATACCAAACTATCAGCAGGTGAGAAGTATAGTTCCATCCTTTCCCTACTTCTTCCACTTCTCTTTTTCTACTTCCTCATAAGACTATGGCTGTATGACTAGTTTACCAATAAAAAGGCCAGGCTCTTGCTCTTGAGCAGCATCCTGCATTATGTAGCTGCAATGGGGTAAAGCACGAGTTTGATTCCTGGCAGGGAGGTGACCCACATGGCCTGGCAGACCTCTCCTGTCCCTACCGCTGCTCCCCTCAGTTGTGGGTTTCAGTAGATCTGCCTGTCCTGCTCCCCCTTCTGTCTCTGGTGAATCATCACCCCCTCCCCACAACTCTGGCCTGTACCCCAGTTCTTGTGTGCATAAAAAAATAAATATTAAAAAAAGAAAGAAAGAAATATGGTAGTTTTTGTGGAGGCTGGGTCTTTTGCTACTCCATGAAGACATTCTGTTTCTCTCAAAGATTCCAGTTGTTTATTGTAACCATGTTAACCTCCAATATTTCCTGTTAAACTGACTACATTTTTATCTTCTTTCATATTGATCCAAAGATCAGATCAGGAAGAGCAAAATTAGGCTAAAAAGCAATAATTATACTCTTCTCTATTTTTACCCTATTACCTACTTTATATCATGCTTGGCAGTTCAATTGGCATTTTAACAACTCTAGGAAGTTTTTTTTTTAAGATTTATTTATTTGTGCATACAGAACTGGAGTACAGGTCAGAGGCTCAGGGATGGTGAGAGGCTTCACCACAGACAGAGTGAGGAGCAGAACAGGCAGATTGACGAAGTACACTGCTGAGGGGAGCAGCGGGAGGGTCAGGAGAGGTCTGCCACGCCATGTGGTCACCTTCGGGACAGGCGGGAATGGAACTCATGCAGAGGTGGCTTTAGCTTCTCAGTGCTGTGCTTTAACCCACTGCCCCACCAGGGAGGGCCAACTCTAGGAAGTTTTATTGTTGAGAAACTCTAGGAAGTTTTATTGTTGAGAAACCTTTCATTGTGTTTAATCTAGACTTACCAAATTATCTGACCACAGAACTCTTTGTTAACATATATAGTAAACAGTCTCTAAAGTCGACCAGTAATTTCTCCCATCCCTGCATGTTCATCTGCCCGTCCCCTCAGAAAGTCTATCTCTTCTTTACTTGAATGTAAGTTTACCTTGTGATTCAGTTTGTTGAACAGAATGTGACAGGAATGATACCAGTTCCTGTGTACCAGTGTACCAGTTCCTGTTTCAGCCCATAAGCTTGATGGATTCTTTTTTGCTCTCTGGGAAACTGACTACCCTGAGTACTGGAGAGAAATGCCCAGATAGAGCTCCCACTAGAAAGTGACTTTCCCAACACCATTACCTACTTGAGCCAGAGTCCAGGTCTCTCAACTCACTGTCCAGTGCTCTGTCACAACACTTGCTATTACTGACCTGCCTATAGTAGTGACTGCTATTAATCTAATCTTTGGTTCAATTTAACTCAGTGGGACTTCAAGTCATTAGAGACTTAAAGCTAGTTGAATCTGGATTGGTGATTGTGGGTTTATTTACTTTTTCTATTTTTTCCCCTTTGAGGTTTTTTTCCCTTTTCTTTTGATTTATTAAAATGTCCCTCCCTTCAGGTCAACTTAAGTAACAGTTAAGAGCTGTTCTGGCATCAAAGGCACAAAGATCAAGCCCAGCTCCACTTGCTGGCCTAAACAAATTTATTTATATTGCTGAATCTCAACTTCCTGTTCAATAAAATAAGAATATAAACATGTCTGCCTATTAATTGTCAGGATTTATTCTATTATTATTTTATTATTAGTGATTTTTTTTTGTTAACCAATATCAAACTATCAGCCAGTCTTCTAATTATCACAAGATAAACAGTCTTACACTGTAAATTATTTTTTTCTTTAAGATTTATTTATTTATGCATACAAGAAGTGGGGTATAGACCAGAGGTGCGAGGAGGTGGGGGGGAGGTGAGAGTATTCCCCGGAGACAGAGTGGGGAAAAGAACAGGTGGATCTACTGAAACACGCTGCTGAGGGAAGTAGTGGGCAAGACAGGAGAGTTCTGATGTGCCATGTGGGTCAACTCCCTGGCCAAGGATCAAACTTGTGCTGCAGTGGCTGCCTATAGCTTCAGAGTGCTGAGACTATGAAGGAGGCACCATGAGGAAGGTCCACCCTTGCACCATGAAGGAGGCCCATCACCGTAAATTATTGCTGAAAGAGTGATGTCTTGGTTCAGCTCACTGAACTTCTGTAAAATGATTAGTTTGCTAGGTTTTAGGAAATACTAGAAAGGACTCTAGATCTCCTATCATAACCATATGACCTAGCGGTAACTCAGCAAACAAACACTATGGGAAAAATCCATTTTGCACGTCCTAAAATAGTCAAGCCCATCTGCACACACAAAGAAAACAAAGCTGACTCTTAATGTGAAAGATCTTCAATTTTCTGTACAAAAAAAAGAGATAGGAAAGGATTTGATCAAAGACTCCTGTTCACATTCCAAAAACTGTCCCTCCTGTCTTGATGAAGTGTCCAACCAAACAGACTTGACCCAAAATGGAGTATCTAAAACCCAAGAACTTGCCCCAAGTTTAGGGCAACTTCCTTTGGGGAATGACAAGAAAAGGAGTTAGCCAGTTCCCGGGGATCCGGGACACCGGGAGAAAGCTGAAATCCAAAATGCATCTTTTTTTTAAAAAAAGATTTATTTATTTATTCATACAGAACTGGGGTACAGGCCAGAGATGCAGAGGGTGAGAGGACTCACCAGGAACAGAGTGGGGAGCAGAACAGGCAGATCGACGAAGTACACTGCTGAGGGGAACAGCGGGCGGGTCAGGAGAGGTCTGCCACGCCATGTGGTCTCCTCCGGGGCAGGCGGGAATCGAACTCATGCGGAAGTGGCTTAAGCTTCTTAGTGCGATGCTTTAACCCACTGCGCCACCAGGGAGGGCCAAAATGCATCTTTTACTCCACCATAAGGTAATGGCTGCTATGGTCGCTGCCAAAACCCCAATGTCCTGGGTGCAGCCTGTCCACATGTCTCTCCTACATGAGTCTCTTCTCCATGTCTCTCCTTCAATTGTCTCCCTTCCCCTTCCTCCTTCAGTCTACCTTTATGTATCTCCCTTACTCCTTCCCAGCTGTTCCCCTCTATGGAACAGTTAATGGCTTGCTAGAATTGCACTCTAAGGTGGCTATGTATAATTGGGGGCTGGCAAAATGGTGCTTGTTCACTGTCCTGTGATGCTTCTCCCCCTTATAAATTCTACAACACTGTTGTTATTTACAGTTACCCCTAGAGCCCCCTAGACATCCCTTCCAGCTCTGATGTTTTTAAATAAAATGAACATCCTCCTTCCTGCAGAAATCCCCTGACAAAAGGGCCACAGCTTCCAAAGGACCCCTCTTGGCTCCCATGTTTCCATGTGCGTATAGAGCCCTACTTAGAGATATAACCTCAGTGTGCATGGCTGGTGGAAGGGCAGTCCGTAAGTCTGTTTCCAGGTGAAAATGTGTGGTAATAAGAAGTCTGCCTTTTGGTTGCATACAATTTTTTCTACCAGAATTTATCTTTGAAGGATAGATAAATGCATCCAGGTGAAGAGGGTCTGGGACAGTATCTGCAGGGTTAGCTGAGTTCAGTCCCTGGTTGCTGAGCATCTAGACAGCAAGTTTAAAATTCCATTAAGAACCATAGCCTTTTAGAATAGGCTTTTTAAATGAAAGTTCACCCATCAACATCTCCATGCTTAAGTTTTTTCAAGAAATAATAAGATATTTTTTTCTTCCTTTGAGATTCAAATGCCAAAATGAAATACTCTCTGACATTCATGGTTTGGTATTTTTTCATAGTCCTTGTAGTTCATGTTTAATAGTTATTTGTTATTTTTTTCTATCAAGTCCCTCGCTCTCTCCTTTTCTTTTCTTTTTTGTACTTTCAAATTAGACAAAGCAAGCTAATAACCTCCACAACCTTGGCTAATAACTTTTCAATATGATCATCCAAAATACCATAAATAGCCTCATCCCACCATCTATAAAAATTCCCACTTATAAACCCTCCCTGGTGGCACAACGGTTTAAAGCACAGCATTTCAAAGCTAGCCACAGCAGCTTCAGCACAAGTTCAATTCCGGCCAGGGAGGTGACCCACATGGCACAGCAGACCTCTCTCCTGTCTCGCCCACTGCTCCCCTCAGCATCATATTTTGTCGAGCTGCCTGTTCTGCTCCCCACTCTGTCTCTGGTTAATCCTCTCACTGCCCTTGCATCTCTGGCCTATACCCCAGTTCTGTATGCATCAGTAAATAAATCTTTAAAAAAAAATTCCCACCTGGCTGCTTTTGCCCAAATATCATCTTCCATCATTTGTTTTCTTTTTCACACCTCCTCACTCCCGAGCCTTCCATCTCCTATACTGACTGGGAATACTTTTCAACTTTTACACCCTCTGCTTTCTGCTAGTATTATGATAATAGCCACCAACTTTGGAATTAGCTTAGATTTATATTTCATCTACAGAATTTATTACATGCATGAGCAAGGGTAAGTTACTTAACCTCTCCAAACTTCAGTTTCCTTACTTACAAAATACAATTCATACTAGCAACAGCTGATATTAAGTTTAAAAAATGATCATATGCACATTAGCAGGGCCATGCAGGAAGCAGACTATATCATATTATGATAATTCTGAGAGTGTTTACAAAAAAGAAGGGCAGAGAAAGTAAGTGATATGTTGAAGTCAACTATTAGAGGTGATTGCTATATTGCAGGAACTTCTTGCAAGCTAGCTATTAAACAGTCATTATTAAAATCTAACTTGCTTAAGCCTTAAATGCATCATGTGAAAACAAAGATAAGAAATACTTTTAAATCTTTATTTTTAATTGTCTTATTACATGTTTCTATCATATATGACCTTGAGGAGGATTGGTAGGATTATTACATAATGGTATGCTACTCTGGATCTCTTCTCAACTTCATGCTAAATGACATCCCACTTTAATTGCTCTTGAAAATGCACATAGTAAGTTAATAGTTGAAAACTCCCTCAAGGTTAAAATCATTTCTTATTTATCTCTCCTGAGGAGTTCACCTTATTTAACACACTGATGACATGTGTGTTTCTCCTTTCACATAAAGAGTTCTGGAATCTGTGACAGACAGAGTAGCACAATCTGTCTTTGGAGTCAGACCAAACTGCCTCCCCAACTCATCACTTGAAAGTTTTGTGACCTTGAAAATACTGCTTCTTTTTGTACCTGTTTCCTCATCTGCACTGGAAGTAATAATCTTGTCTGTTTAATAAAACTATGGATAGGATTTCATATGATTTTCACAATAATAGCCCTAAGTTAATGGAAAACTGGAATGAGTCAAAATTGTTCAAAAATGGAAAAATGATTAAGCTATCTTTATAAATCAGTGGTCAGCCTGTGGTCAGGCTTGAGCCAAGGACAGTGACATGAACGCTGCATTAACCTTAACTTAGCAGCTCAGTTTAATGCACAATGCAGCATTCCTCAGGGGATGGGTTCCTTAATACTTAGGAAATATTGCTGTTGCCTCCAGGTTGTTGATAGCACAAGTGCCTGATGAACACACAAGGCCATTTAACACAGAAGAGAGCAGCTATTCCAGGAGATTCATTGATAGTCCTGTGACAAACTACTCTATACAGTCAGTGCCTTCCTTGACCTGAGAATGAAGAAACCCTCCCCATGTCCTTCCTGTCCTTGCAATCCTTTCTTTTCTATGCAATCTTCTTACACTCTCACTTGAGGAAATGATTGCTTTAAGTTACATTCATTCTCCCATAATGGTGATATAAGTTACAGGACTTCCCTTGTGAAAACTTCTCATTCAGAGTCTGACTTTCTAAGCAGGAATGATACAGCCCAACTTAGGCTGGTAACAAGGTCTCTACTCGTAACAGGTACAGGTTTCATGGACTCTGCCCCCACTCCACATACTGGAAAACTACAAATCCCATCAATACCAAGGAGAAGCACGCTGGGACGTGAGGGCGGAGATGAGCAGCCAGGTTAGGATAAAACTGGACATGTGGGCTCTGGGGGGGCTCTTGGCCTGGTGGTTCACAGCTGGTCGTCTGGCTCTCGATGGGTTTTCAGCGATCTGGTGGAGTCCAAGTCAGCAGAGCTGGTAGGACATCCTAGTTAACTTGTATTTCTCTTCCTCTTTCTCTGGGTTGTTGCTTTACCTTTCTCCTTGTAAATAAATCCATTATTGAACCTTTTTGTGTGTGTCCATAGTACCATTGAATCTTAAGAGTGTAGGTGCGGACCCACAGATAGGCAACCTAATTCACATACTCACATATATATATTCACATGCTTGCACACATATACATATTCACATGCTTGCACAAACACACACTTCTGCACTCACAAACTCAAACACACATACACACCCCTCATTATTTTCTGAATACCCATTATGGTCAGTGTTCTTTTACCCTTTGACACATTAATGAACAGGATCCGCAGCTATTAGTGCATCATTGGATTCCAGCAACAAAGAGAAGACTTGCTGAATAAAATAAAAATACAGTTAATACATTAGTGATCTTTTAGACACTTCAATTTACTTGTGTTATTTATAAATCATAAAAGTTATGAGTCATGAGGACCTTGAATGTCCCCAAATTCTAATTGCATGCCAACTCTTTTTCTTGAAACCATCAAACCATATACTATGCTGACACAGAAAATATCTTTGCTGTGTCACTGAGCTTGTTCTGTGTTTCGGAGAAGCGATGTGTTGGGTTAGTTCAGAGGACTAGCAATTCATTTCCTGGTGCCATAGCCTGACTGTTTTCCACCTCATTACTTCTCATTTCCTTTTTACCATCACCGGCACCATCTGGGCCTGACTGCTTTAGTAGAGTCAGCATGTGCAAACCCATCTGAGAGTAATAATCACGGGTTCTGATTTCTCTGTGAAGGGGGAAGAGTAATGCCTGTGATGAGAAAATCCTGAAAGTGGAGTCAGGGGTCAAGCCATAATAAAAACCAAAGATCCTATCTCCCAGCACCACCTTAGTCAACAAACATACTCCCTCCTACAGCCCTGCCAATACAGCTGGAGTGTTCTGGCAATTCTGTTCGCCTTCTCTTGGGAACCCAACAGTATCAAAGTAGCCACTCTCACACCTAAACAGCTTATCTGATTAGTAATAGACTCCTCTGCCACTCCTTAATTTGTTTTGTGGCTTTTATAAAATTCCATGGTTCATTCTTAGGAAAATGTTGTAAAGAAATGTAGTCAAAGCTACTGAAAATAGTTTTAAAATATCCCAGTTCTCATAAAGACCTCTCCTGACTGGCCTGCTGCTCCCTTCAGCAGTGTACTTCGTAGATCTGCCTGTTCTGCTCCCCACTCTGTCTCTGGTGAAGCCTCTCACC
>NW_004567116.1:46246859-46263603 GCF_000260355.1 Condylura cristata | reverse complement strand
AAAAAAAAATGTCTCTGGTATAACTAGTTACTCATTACTATTATTATTTCCCCCCCACCGGTCCTTTATGCTCCTGTTATGAGTGAACATATCGGTATTTTTCTTTTTCTTTTTCTTTCTGGCTTATTTCACTAAGCATGATCCCTTCCAGCTTCCATCCACATTGCTGCAAAAGGCATGTGTTTATCTTTTTTTGACTGCTGAGTAATATTCCGTTGTGTATATGTCCCACAACTTTTTAATCTTTTGGGCATTTGAGTTGATTCCATGTCTTTCCTATTGTAAATAAAGCAGCAATAATCATGAGGGTGCAGGTGTCTTTTTCAATCAGTGTTTTTGTATCTTTTGGGTAGATACCTAGGAGTGGGATTGCTGGGTCATGTGGAAGCTCCATTTTTAGCAGTTTGAGAAACCTACAAATAGTTTTCCATAGTGGTTGTACTAGTTAGCATTCCCACCAGCAGTGCCAGAGAGTTCCTTTTTCTCCACATCCTCACTGACGTCGTTGTTGCTAGTTGTTCTAAGATGTTTCATTCTCACTGGTGTGAGGTGGTTATCTCACCGCTGTTTTAATTTACATCCCCCTTATTACAAGTGATGTTGAACATTTTTTCGTATGCTTGTTGGCCGTCTAAGGCAGCAGTCATTTTGAATAGCAGTTCTGAGTCCAACTGAAACTATTGCACAGGACATTTGAGTTTCCTTCATTTGTTTCTCTGGCTACAATCCAGGAAGACTTACAGATGTTGTGAGAAGGGCAGATAGGAGTCAGGGAGGCTGAACTCCTGCTGAAGTGTGCCAGCAAAGCCAGGTAGGATATTATTTTGGTGATGATTTACCTCTAACAGAGTGTGTGTGCTGCGATAATTGTGTTATGGAGACTAAATAGTTAAATCATTCTAGAGCCTTAAAGGACACAAAAAGAAAAGAAAAGTTTCTATTTTTTTTTTCCCTGAGGCTTGTATGTACAGATGAGTAATAGCAACCTTGGGCTAAGCTCCAGGGCCAGCTAGAAACTGTTAGTGGAATATACTGGAGAGCTCTTTGGCCCTTGCCTCTTGAATTACTTGGCCCCTTTGTCTCCAAATGACTTTATGTAATCTCTTGTCTGCGAACCCAATGAAAACAACAAAGTTCTGTCCTTGAGTCCTGTCTTTTTGCCTCTAACCCTGTCCAGGGACCTTTCCTGTCTTATTATCCAAGAGGATATTTCATCTTCTTTATATCTTAAAGGGATAAAGGGACAACAGTCTCAATCCTGCTACTTCCTGCTGAACATGGGTTTAGTCCCAGCCTAAAGGTATGAGGAGTGGATTTCTACCTCAGCCTGAGAAAGAGACAGACAGACAGACAGACTAGTGCTCTGGGTTTGGGACAAGTTGAAACCCCTGCAATAATGTCTGAGACCAAGAGTTTGAACAGATAAGGCCCCACTGTTAAGAGGACTCCTGTGACATTAGGAGAACCATTCTATAAACCAGTCCCATGGATTTGACATTCCTCAAATTCTACATACACTCTTTAGGAAGCAAAGGGATGTATTATTAGGGCCAAAGATCAAAAGACGTAAGCTTATTTTTTTATTATTATTGTCTTAAGTACAGTGGAGTACTACTGAGTGATCAAAAATTATAAACTCATGTCATTTGTAGCAACATGAGTGGAGATGGCAGGGATTATGCTAAGCAAAATAAGTTAAAAAATAAATATTAAATCGCTTCACTTATAGGTGGAATGTAGGGAAAGCAAATAAAGGGCCAGGAAAAAGCATATTCTGCTAACAGTAGCTTTAAGACCAAGTGAGTCCATTCATGTATGCAAACTAATTTAAAAAGTCTTTGTTTATAATGGGAGGTCAGGGCCAGGATTCAGATTCTTTAAAGTGCCCCAATGCTGGGAAGTCACCTCTTTCTCTGTCTTTTCAGTTTCTGGACAGCTCTGGAACTTAAACCAGGGTTGTTCCTATTACTCATGCTAAATACAAGCCTCTGAGAGAAAAATTTAGATAACATTGTTTGTGTTTGTGTTCTTTATTTTAGTCTGAGAGTAACTTGACCATTTAGTCTCCATCACAACCCTAAGTAGCCTCTTTTCTCTTCTTCTTCTTTTTTCTCTGAGGACAATCTTCTTGGAACCTTATTTTATTTCTGAAAATACTAACGAGGACTACAGTATTGACTCAGGGATGGGAGAATATGCTTTTTGACTCATGACCCTGCAGAGGAATAATACAAAATCACAGTGCAGTCACTTTAGATGTTGTTTCTGAAGAACATTGGAGTATTGTTTTAATTTACATCCCCCTTATTACAAGTGATGTTGCTATATGCATATATAGCATAGAACATATAGCATAGAACAGGAACACATATAGCATATGAACAGGAACACATGATCCTTCTTGTTAGTGATAAAAAGCATGGACCAAGCTTAACTCTGGGACTGGATAGCTTCTTATTTTTATTCATTTCTGTATTCTGTATTTCTTTTTTTTCTCTAATATTTATTTATTAATGCATACAGAACTGGGGTCCAAGCCAGAGGTGCAGTTGTTAGGGGGAGAGGATGACCTGAACAAACTCTGCAGATACAGGTTTTGTGGACTCCACCCCCTACTCCAATCACTGAAACTACAACTCCCAGAAACACCAAAGGGAGAACTGTGAGGACCCAAGGATAGAGCTAAGCAGCCATTTTGAGACTTTTGGGATATATGTAAGGGGGCCATGTTGAGCTGAGACTCACTTTCTCTCCCTGGGCCTCATAGTTGGTGGCTGGTGGTTTGGCTCTTGATCAGCTTTCAGTGTGCTATTGGGGTTCAAGTCAGTGGATCTGATAGAATGTTCCAGTTAACTTGTATCTTTCCATGGGTTGTTTCTTTTCTTTCCCCTTTCTAAATAAACACATTATTGAACCTTCTTCTGTGTGCCTGCAGCGCAGTTAAATCTTAAGCATACAGGTGAGGATCCACAGACAGGCAACCTAGTTCACACTGGGTTGCCCTGTAACACAAGGCAGGTGAGAGAATTCATCAGAGACAGAGTGGGGAGCAGAACAGGCAGATCAATGAAGTACACTGCTGAGGGAGTAGCAGGAAAGACAGGAGAGGTCTGCCACACCATGTAGATCACCTCCGGGGCAGGGGATAAAACTCGCACTGAAGTGGCTGTGAAAAGTGGTGCAGTGCTGTGTCCTAACCAGTTGCACCACCAGGGAGGGATGCTTTTCTGTATTTCTTAGTGGCTTACTATTTCAAGTAAAAGTTTTAAAAACTAAGAAAAATAAATAAAATACAAAACATAGAGTGATAGATCTCCAGTGGCCCCAGCTACTAAAGGAAGTCCCCCCTCAGGCTCACCTATGACCTGAGCCACTGCCTGGGTACCCAGAGCCTCATGGGGGCATACGCTTGGTTCAGCTCACAGGCTGGCCTTCCTTTCAGACGAGCACTTATTACCATCTGCCCCACAACTCTGCCTCCACCCTGAACTTTCAGTGACTAGTGGGGAGGTGACTGGGGTGCTTTTAGGTGAACATCAGCTGTGCAGAGGGCAGGAAAAGGAAGAGAGGAAAAGCAGTGACGGCTCTCATTTTGTGTAGAAAGTGACAGCAAAGGGTTCGAGGTCACATCTGCCTCTGAAGGCAGCATATGGAGGAGCCGCCTCAGACACACTATAAAGGGCACCTTTGCACAAAGCTAAATCTGGCTGCTATATCCCCATGAGAACAAATATAGTTCTGATCTTAGAACTTTTTTCAGTGAAGGGCAATTTGTAGCCAACATCATCTTCAATGTGTTTGTGAATGTTTTCAGAAAACAAGACTGGAGGTCAAGAGAGCTGAGTGACTCAGAGCTTTACATGTTTAAGGTAAGGTTTTGTCAGTTTGCCAGAGAACCCCAGCTTTCTTCTATGATTCACAAAAATAAGCACATAAAACTGACAGGTGACATACTGAATGGAAATTAAAATGGCATTAGATACAGAATTATGACCATAAGAGCCAGTGAGTCCACTCCTGAGTATATTACCAAGAGGATTACAAACACCCACATTAAAATTTGCAATTGAATGTTTATAGCAGCTTTTTCATAATAGTCAAAAACAACAGCTCAAATGTCCATTTGGAAACAGTTCAAATGCCCATTGACTGATGAATAAATATGTAAAATGTGATATGTATTATAGATATAACAAATATATATTATATTTATATATAAAGTTAGATAAACCTTTAACGGAATGTTAAAGGAGTGTTGCATGTTGCAACAGGGATGAACCTTGGAAAATGGATGCTGAGTCAAAGAAATCAGAAACAAAGGCCATGAAATGATTTCATTTATGTGAAGCATCCAGCATGGGCAAACACATGAGGAGAAAGAAGATTAGTGGTCACCCTAGTGGTAGGAGGAGGAAGGCATAGAGAGTGACTGTTTGACAGGTACAAGGTTGCTTTGTGAGTTCATAAAATTGTTCTGGAATTAGATTATGGTGAAGTCTGCACAACCTTGTGAATAAAAATTATTGAATTGTGTGCTTTGGAGTGAATTCTATGTGCATTTAATCTCAATGATTTAAATATTAAAGTGATAACTGCTGCTTAGAGGACAATTTGATCTGATTGGCTTATGCTCCAGGGATGTGAAGCTTATCTTTCCATTTTTCCCTCCTTACTTTTATAACCAGAATATTTGACAAACATAGATTTTGAGAGAGTATTTAAAGGCTGAAATGCTCTGTAGTAATTGATCTGATCCCGGTTGTGGCCCAACCACTTGAAAAGGTGGCAGTTTGAGTAAAATGATTAGTTCTAGACTTTCCTTCCTGCATTTGGTAAAGGTCTAATGCATTTGTAATGTATTACAGTGTAGATGGAGATTTTTCAGGTCTTGAGCTAGGCAGGATCTGCAGATGTCATTTTCTCTGTATCTGAACAGGGATGAGGTGGGCAGAACCAGCAGACAGGAGGTGGTATAATATGGCAACTCTTAATGCCATCCAGCAGGAATTCTGACAGCCAGTGTGAGGACTGATGGCCTGTTTGGTATAAGCAGCTGTCTGTGGACACCTGTGACCCAATGAAAGCATTTCAGATTCTTAGAATCTCATCATGAACAGCCACAACTTCAAATGCATATGTGGCTGTGTTAGGGCAGTCCCCCAAAATGGCGCTCTAAGGGGGGGGGGGGAATCATATTTCTCAGTGCACTTACTACAAAATTAGCTCCCAAAAGCCATTTAAATGCTTGATGATCTTAAAATATTCGCTAAAGGATGGTGAGCTAAGAAGCCCCATAAGGGTGGCTGTGATGGCAGCTTTCTCTCCTGAGTAATGGACTTGTCCTTTCAACACAGTGCTGTGAAGTGAGGGTCTTTCACCCAAGTAGAGGCATCAGCAGCAACAAGTACATTAACAGGCTAAGCCAAGGCCAGATGTGTGATCTTCTCTAGTAGATATCTATTCTGACTTTGTGAAAGACCTCTTCATTTTTGGCTCCTTATTTTCAAAACTAATACATATGGAAATTACATCAGTCCATTTAGATGCTGATTTTACAAAGGGCTTTAATATCATCGGTATTATCCCCGTTCATCTGTGTTCCACACACTCCAGCTGCTCTTCCACTTCCCTACATTTCCAACTTCATCTGGGCCTCTTTCACAAAAATGATGCTTACACAAAATAAGTCAGATGAACAAAGAAAAGTATGGAATGGTCTCACTTACAAGAAGAATATAAGGAAACTAAACAAAGGGTCAGGAAAAAGACAAAATTTGCAAGCTGACCATAGACCTGTGGCATACAGCAGGGGAGTTGGGGAGAAGGGTCAACACAGGGGACTGTGGTGACAGTTCACGGAACTGTGGTGTTGGGAGAACTATGGAGGGAGGTGGCTTCACCTGAGGGGAGAAATGAGATACCATACAAAAACAAACAATGATGTAAAAAAATAAACTTTATTATTGAAAAAACACTAATCAATTCATAGGAAATATTTTTTAAAAAACCAAGATATTTACAGAAGTAACTGCATTTATCTCAGCCATTAAGGAAATAAATTTCTTAAATTGTCGAAAAATATATTTTCTTCAATAGTTGAAAACTTCCCAAGGAACTTACTTAGCATAGCTCCTAGTCAGTGATATAGAGAGGTGAAATTATTTTAATAAGTCGTTATTTCCTCCCTTCCTCACTCACTTATACCTCTATTTCTATCTCTGGTGGGGGGTAAGTTAGGCATTTTATTTTGCCCTAAAAAAGCCAATGGCGGGCCCTCCCTGGTGGCGGAGCAGGTTAAAGCACTGCACTAAGAAGCTTAAGCTACTTCCTCATGAGTTCGATTTCCGCCTACCCCGGAGGAGATCCACATGGCGTGGCAGACCTCTCCTGACCCGCTCGCTGCCCCCCTCATCAGTGTACTTCGTCAATCTGCCTGTTCTGCTCCCCACTCTGTCTCTGCTGAATCCTCTCACCCTCCACATCTCTGGCCTGTACCCCAGTTCTTTATGAATAAATAAAAAATCTTTTAAAAAAAAAAAAAGGTGTCATGTGGGGCTAATTTCAAAGAATGAAAACACTATGTCTATTTTAGAGTAAAATCGTTTTCTGTATTAAAATGTTTTCTACAGTCCCTCTTTAATTCACATCCATCTTACATTTCCAGCATAATCCATGTGCCATAAAAATCAGAATCATTAGATGAAGGACAGAAGGAAAGACTAGCCCACTATTTGATTTTCCTCAGGTAAGCAAGCTGAGGATAGCAGTTAAATACATACCTTTATAAGTCATGACCTACATTCTACCCATTGAGGCTCAGAAATTTCAGAGTCTGCACACTGACATGACATTTGAAGATCTAGCGTCCCTCCTCCAAATTATCAGATCGGAGGAGGGATCATGATGAAGCATAGGCCTTCCCAAAAATGTCCAGAGTAGGTTTTTTCCAATGCATTTGGTACTAAGGTCAGCTGAAGTCTTGAAAGAACTGTTACATTACCTCAAATAATGAGGATTATACAGATTTAAGGACATCTCCAGAAATAACCCTTTTATGGAGAAACAGAACAAATATCTAGAGTATGTAGTTTTGTCATATGAAGTCATGGCCTCCTCATCTTCTGAGACCTTCCTCCCCTCTCTTTTCTTTTATGCCTCAGATCCCAGCTACATTCATTAATTGAAGAACATAAACCCTCAATCTGTTCCATTTACTCCGGAATTTGTAACCATGTAAATTCACCATATCTATGTAGTAAATTTATTTTCTCCTGCTCATCAGTCTGCTTACTTGCTTGCTCAACCAATCTGAATGATCCCAGTGGGGTAGAAATTTTTTTCCTGCACACTACAGTGATTCCCCCCACCTCACCCCAATTTATAGCCAATAAGTCAGAAATACTAGTAACTGATATCTAAAGTAGAGAAAGGGACCATTTTGGGTCTTAGGTCTTAATCTGTGGGCTGGGGTATTAGTTCCAATAGATAATGAAAGAACCAAGTTAAATTGTAGGACATGCTACACTCAGTCCAAGTCTACTGAGAAGTGGACAATTGTTTGTTGTGGCAAGTCTACACCTCTGGTATCAATTATTGGGAGTAATAGAGGAAGAAAGAAGAGATTTCCTTTAGATAGTGAATAAAAGGAACAGTATTTCCCCCCATTTACATGATATATGTCTTCCTTCACTCTCAGCTCTGACCTAGATGATAAAGACTGTATTTTATTTATTTCTGCATCTTTTACATCTGGCCAGAACTTTTCACATAGTAAGTGTTCAATGTGATTATTGAAAGAATAAATTCATGAAGAAGCAGTATAGTTAGCAAACATTTGTAGAACTGAGAAACTGAATGCCCTTGACAAGTCTTTCCTTCATTTGCCATTAATGTCCCAATTTGTGTGCCCAGATTGTTAAGGTTCCTTGCAGACCTCAAACTCCATTATTGCATAAAATAGAAAGGAATCACTTCTGCATGCTACTCAATGCCAAGCAGTTCCCATGGCAATCACAGGCTCTAATGCTGCTAATGTGTAGAATTTCAATCTTCATGCATCAGGCACTAGGTGAGGCCCTCCCTTTTCTCACAAGCCACCCAGAGGCAGATTATATGACCTGCCACCTCCATACGAGGCTTGTTGCTGAGGTCCCCACAGGTTTTAAAAATGGTTGCTATAGAAACAGCTTCCTTCTGGAAGCCTTTTCCCCTATGTGCCAACAACTCCTGAATATGCTCGTTAACTCCCAGTGAATCCAGAAGAAAAGCTGACTCAAGTGGGGAAAACAGAAAATAATATTAAGTATGACACATGATATTTATAGTGAACTTTCACTTGCAACAACTCTACTGATACTAATGGTGATTATTGTTATCTCTATTTCATATATGAGAAAACTGAAGTTTAGTCTCAGAGAATTAAGAAGTATTCCTGAAGTCACAAAGTTAAAATGCAAAAAGCAATGATACAAAAATCAAGTCAGATTTCAAAATTAAGTTCTTAACTATGTGTTACTTCCTCATAATTCAAGCAGGTACCAGTGATATCTTAGTACTATATGCTTGAAGAAAGTGGCAATTATATATGTGTGTATATATGTGTGTACATCACCCAAAATAATAATAGCTATATGATTACACATTATTTCTCTCTCTCTCTCTCCTGACTGCCATCTCTTTCTCCTGCCGGCCTGCCTCTGAGGAGGAAAAAGGGACTGGAGGTTGAATCAATCAATCATTACAATGATATAGCCAGTCATGCCTATGTAATGAAATATCAGTAAAGAAAGCAAAGTAACAGGATTCAGAGAGACTCCAGGTTGGTGAATACATAGAGATTTGGAAATGCTACAGTACAGGGAGAAGGGCACCCCAGAACCCACAAATCTTCTAGTTCTAAATAAGTTCTGCCATCTGCTGCAGCAAGACAAAACATATAGACCTTTAATGGAAAGGAACTTTAATGCAATAGTATGCAATACAGAAAAGACAAAGAATATAGTTTTTAAATCAAACACTCAAACATACCCATCTCCTCATGGGTAAAAGTCCACCCAAACAGGAATGGCCCAAAATAAGGCTGAAAAGTCTGCCACAAGTCTAAATTTATGGCAGCAAGCCATTAAGGGTCAAAAACAGTCAGACAAGTCTGGAAGGAAAAGCGCATAATCAAAAGCAAGATTAAAATTTGCCATTGGTAACAGTCTTGGGTCTCTCGCCCACATCCGTTTCAATGAGTCTAGGACTAATTACAGCTTCTTCACGTGTCTCTGCTCCATGTGCCTCCTTTAGATCTCTTCCCTGTTCTCCATGCTGCTTCCTTCCTTCTACCAGATTCCTCTCCAGCTGCCTCTCCTTCTGCTCAGCTCCACCCTCCCTGGGGCAGGGCAGAGAACCTGGAACCTCCCCTTTCCCTGGGGACCACCCTCCTACAGAAATAGTAGCACACTCAGAGAAGTCATTCGAGCTCACACACCACACACCTTGCTCTTTGTAGCTCTTCACCTGGCTGTTAATTTATATATTTTCACTTCTTATAATAAATCAGTGACCCAGTGAGTAAACTGGTTTCCAGAGTTCTGTCAGTTGCTTTTGCACTGCCAAGCTTGTATGAAAATGGAGTGCTTTTACAATAAAAAAAAAAAAAGAGAGAGAGAGAGAGAGAGAGAGAGAGAGATTAGGACAAGAAAAGAAAGCTTATTTCAGGCAAAGCCACCTTCCCTCAGAGGGAGGCTGAAGTATCTTCTACAGATTACCGCCTCCCCAATACTAACTAGGCAATTCCAAAATGATTGACTTAATCATTCCACTTTGAGGGAATCAGAAACTGCAGTTTTGTTAGAAAGTAAGTCTTAATGGGACTTGGCAGAAAGGACTCTGAGGTCTGCTGTTTCTTTTGTTTAACGACACTACGCCAGGAATGTAGTAGTGCTTATTAAATATTACCCACACCTCTTTCACCTTCTTCATTCCTTACACAGCCCTGAGATTGATATCAACCTCACTTTTAAAAGGAAGAAATTAAGGCTCAGAGAAATTAAAGAAATGGCCTAAGATAACAAGACTAATGATGAACTATAGAGACATAAACTCTAACTTGATCTCAAATCCTGAGCTTTTAGTTCAAATCCCTTAATAATCTGTGTTTTTGCCCTGACATGTCTCATATACAAAAGACTTTCTATAATTGTTTGCTATAACAAATTAAAATGAATCAGCTGTCATTCTGTCTTTTGCTTAATAATTTCTAGGCTGTTACTTCCATTGTACATTGAAATACAGGAGAAAATAAATTTTTATTTTCAGGGTAATGATAATTTTCCCATAAAATCCACAGAGGATGGCAAATAAGATGAGAAAGATTCTATTTAGAAAGAAATTAGCTCAAGGCAGCCTTTATGACTATCAAAGGAAAAATGAAGATAAGCAGATACATTGAGTCAAACTGCAAGCTGCTCTCCCTTGGAGATGAAATTTGACATTCCAAGTTGCATTCTTCATTACTCCAGTAGAAAACTATATGAGTCTCTTTCTCACTAGAAATCAAGATAGTTTCATGAGCAATAATTCGATTTTTGAGAGATAATTGGTTTGGGGTACAGAGGTGTCAGTGCAATCACATGTTTCCATAAACTGAAAGATGAGTCCCTTGTAACTGATAGCCAAGGCAGGAGGGCATTGCCAGAATCCTGAGCCATGGCCCACAGCCGAGAAAATTCCCTTCGCCATCCTTTCACCAAAGTCCTTAAGAAAGTGTAACATAGGACCTCCCTGGTGGTGCAACAGATTAAAGCACAGACTGCAAAGCTGGTGGGTGCTTGGGTATGAGTTTGATCTCCCAACCCAGAGGTGACCCATATGTCACAGCAGACCTCTCCTGACCCGCCCCCTGCTCCCTTCAGCAGTGTATTTCAGTAGATCTGCCTGTTCTGCTCCCCACTCTGTCTCTGGTGAATCCTCTCACCACCCCTGCACCTCTGGCCTGTACCCCACTTCTGTATGCATAAATAAATAAATAAATCTTTAAAAAAGAAAAAGAAAGTGCAACATGAAGAAAAGCTTTCAGTGACAGCTCCTGGGCTCTAGTTCTGGACCTTGCTATGTAATAGATGCCTTTAGATACAAGTCACTAACATTTTGTGTTTCAATTTTAGCTTCAATAAAATGAAGGTTCTAGGCTACCTGAACATTTAGATTTTTTTCTAACTGAAACAATATTTGGTGAATCTGGGATTCATTCTGGGTATTTGCAGAGGATTAAGGAGAGCATATTAAATCTCACCAGTCATTCTCTTTTATTTTTCCTGCTGAATATTTTTTTTAACAAGTCATCTTTTCAGGCCTCCCTGGTGGTGAAAGGGTTTTAAAATGCAGCACTATGAAGCTATCTGCAGCCATTGCAGCATGAATTTGATCCTGGCCAGGGAGGTGACCCACAAGGCACAACAGACCTCTCTTGTCTTGCCCATTGCTCCCCTCAGCAGTATATTTCAGAAGATAAGCCTTTTCTGCTCCCCACTCTGTCTCTGGTGAATCCTCTCAACCCCCCATACCTCTGGCCTGTGCCCCAGTTCTTGTATGCATAAATGAATAAATCTTAAAGAAAAAGTTGATGAATTTTTTAAATCTAATATCTGTATAACACTTGACACACTCCAATGCAATTTCACTCTCTTGATTTCCCTCATTTTTTACCCTTAACCCCTGAGATTGAAACAATATTGATGCAATGGAAAAATCATGGATTTTGCCATCAAATAGCAATAGCCTGAAGCCGAACTCTAGCACAACCTTTTGAAATTCAGAAAAACTGGATAAAATTTCTTAATTTTTGTGACCACTCCAGTTTTATTATCTGCAAAAATAGGAGTATGGTAGCAAAAAATGAGGGTTTTGTGTACAGAGAACATTGTAGTGGGGAGTTAAGAAAATCTTCTAAGATTAAAAGCTCCCCAGGCAACATCAAACAAAATAAAGGAAAGAATTGAACAAAATATAAGACGCCTGAAATGTGCTTTTCATATTTTCATTTGAAAATTAAGGATTTGATATATAAGCCTTTTCACAAATGTTCAGACTTTTTCAAGATATCTAGTGTATGTTTTTCTCAATACATGCCACCATAGTTCAATCAAGACCTTAATGATCAAGAGAGAAAATGTTATTGCCTTAAAGAATGAAGAGTACTCAGATTTAGGGTCTTCTCCAGAAACAGCTGTTTTATCGGAGAAAATTATCTTGTTTTTAAAGATTATTTATTTATGCATACAGAACTGGAGTACATGCCAGAGGTGCAGGGGCAGTGAGAGGATTCACCAGAGACAGAGTGGGGAGCAGAACAGGCAGATCCACAAAGCACACTGCTGAGGGGAGCATTGGACAAGACAGGAGAGGTCTGCTGCGCCATGTAGATCACCACTGGCCAGGGCTTGAACTCACACGGAAGTGGTTGCAGTTCACTTGCAGTGCTGCATCCTAACCTGTTGGCCACCAGAGAGGGCTGAAAATTATCTTAAGGCAGGGTAAAGATTTACAACATCTGGTTTTACACATGAGTATCCTATGTCATCATGTGATTACCCCTCCTCTCTCCTCAAAGCTTTGGGTCATTTGTTAGCTCAGGATAGAAACCCTCAGCTTATCATACTGGCTAGAATTTACAGTCATGTTGATTCTCCATGTATAAAATTAGATTGGGCTTTTTCACAAGATTGAACACCCATTCATGATAAAATGCTCAATAAAATGTAACCTCTCTTAACAAAATAAAAGTGGTTTATGACAGAGCCACAGTTAACATTAAACTGATAAAAAACTGAAATATTTTCCCCTAGATCAAAAATAAGACAAGGATATTCACTCTCCCCGCTATTGCTCAATACAGATTTAGAAGGCCTAGCTAGAGAAATTAGGTAATGAAAAGGCATAAAATCTATCAAAATGTAAAAGAGGTAAATAATTATTTGCAGATAATATTATAACATGATAATATAATTAGAAAACCTTTAAAATGCCACTGAATGGTACTAAAAATAATAAATGAATACAGTAAAGTGATAGGATACAAAATCAATATTCATAAAAATCTGTTACATTTCTATATGAAAACAATGAATTAGAAGAAACATAAGGAAAAAATTCCATTTTCAGTTGTATCCTAAAGAATGAAATACCCAGTAGTAAACTTAAAACAAGTGAAAGATATAGGACAATGCTAAAAGAAATAGAAGAAAATACAAAGAAATGAAAGACTCTCTATGTTCATGAATTGTAAAATAAATGTTAAATGGCAATACTATCATCAGCAATTTACAGTGAATAGAATCCTTATCTAAAATGATATTTTTCAAGGAAATGAACAAATAATTCCAAATGCTGTCTGGAACCACAAAAGACCTTATATAGCAATCCTGAAAGGAATAAAATGCTGATATCTCGCTTTCTGAATTCAGATTATATTTTAAAGCTATAATAATCAAAATAGTATGTTATTGAAACAAAACAAGACACACACATCAATGAAAGTGATAACTGAGAACCCAATAATAAGCCACCACACATGTGGACAGTGAATCTGATGAAGGAGCCAAGACCACATAAAAGAGAATGGAACATCCCTTCAACAAATGGTGCTAGAAAACCTAGCCCATTAACCACATACAAAAAAATAATAATAAAACTGGATTAGTATTTAACACCATCTGCAAAATATAACCCAAAATGAATTAACATCCTAGAAGTAAGACCAGAAACTAGAACATAATATTGTAAAAGGACATAGGTAATACATTCCTGAACATTGACTGCAGGAACATCTTTGAAGACTCAAATTTAAATAAAAGCAAAAATAAATTAATGGGCTAACATCAAGGAATGGCTCACAGGGTCCCATGGCCACATTGAGGGGAGACTCTTGAGATCCTCCTATCAAGGCAGAAAAGAGGACTCCACAGATGCCAGCAAGGCCAAAGAGTTCATGTTCACTGATGACAAAAGAGCAAGCAAAGAGAGCTTTGGGGCAACCTCTGGGGATGAGGTCTGTACAAGGACCTATACAGTTTTAAGGGGGAGGGAGTTGCAAACAAAGGAATTAAATGTTATTGGAGGGGAAATCCAGGAGGGCAGGTTTGGCTTGTCTCCATCTGTTCTTGCTAGTAGTGGGCACCAGTCAGCAGCAGCTCAGTAGCTGGGCAGAGCTCGTGACTATATCCAAGGCAAACATTTCGTTGAGGTCATGTGCCCACAGTTGCAGGTTGAACGAGTCTGCTCTCAAGGTCTGTTATTCTTCTGGGTTTGCAACGCCCTTCTATTCCTATATCAATCAACTTAGAAAGATGTGGAAAGACAACTCAGAAATAATTAAGAAAAAAAGATGAGCCAAGGAAATCTATGGTAGCAAATATCCAGGCCTAGGGCATTAGGGATTTTTTAACCTCTTGTTTATCAGCTTATGTGAACAGCAAATTTTTGTCTTGAGTCCTGATCTGTCTTTTGCCCCAGGGTCCTTCCTTTCTCAGGAACAGTTAGGTCTGAAGGCTCAAGATTTTTTTCACTCAGTATTTTATTGAGGTGACAGAATCCACAGGCTGACAGTTAGCTCCTGGTTTATTCTGACACTATAATATGTACTGCCAACCTGACACTTGCCTTCAAGTTGCATATGGTTTAGAAGGGACAAACATAGTAGCCACCTCGGTATCCTAAAGAAAGTCACTAAAAGAAAGTTGTTACTGTGTAGAAAGTTCTCATAGATTTTCCAGAAAAGGTGATATTATCACTGAATGTTTAAGGAAAAACTTAAGAAGAATTTCCTAGACTGACAATAGGCTGAAAAAACTCCAAGCAAGTGAGACAAAGCCTTAGGGAGAAACAAATAGTTAGGGATTTATAGCAGAGAAGAGGCGAGCCTCGAGAGATAGGTGAGATCCCAAAAGCTGCATGGGACAAAATTTAACAGAGGAAAATTTAAATATACCACTGGTTTTATTCAAAGGTTGATGAATCAGATGTCATCAGTCTATTTAGCAATCAAAAAAGATAAACTCATGCCATGCACAGCAACATGGATGGAGCTGGAAGGGATTGTGCTCAGTGAAATAAACTAGAAGGAGAAAGAAAAATAGGGGATAGTTTCATTTATAGGAAGAATATAGGGGAACCAAATAAGGGATCAAGACAAGATTATAATAATAATACATACATAAACAAAATTAACAGGCAACTATAAATCAGAGACATTCTGCAGTGGTGGTGAAGGTAGAAGGGTCAAAACGAGGGAGGGAAGAGCACAGGGACTATAATGGTGGTGCACAGGTGATTGCTGATGGAAATTTTATGACTAAACCTGAGAGGAGAAACTAAATGTGCAAAAGTGAACAATGGTGTAAAACATAAATAAATTAGTTTAAAATTTTTAAAAAGCTAATTTCCTTAGAAGGAGCAAAGGGAAATCTTGGAGTCTGGTACCATCCCAGAATAAATGGGGCCTGGCTGGAGCAAAAGATCAGCATTTATTTGGTGCTTTATTAGGACTGCAGTGGGCAACAGGGACCCAAAAAACACTTAAGTCACGTGCCCAACTTGTCAGGAATGGAGAGTGCTTATATACATGGCAGGCAGGCTAGTTCACACTAAGTTTTTTTTGGGTATTTGGTCAGCGTAGTTCCTTTGGGTGGAGAGTTTGTCAAGTGATGGGTGGTGGAACTTCAATCCTGGTTGGCCTGTTGTAGCAGCTTTGTTTCAGCTTTGTCCAAGTAAGTGTGTCTGAACACTCTTGAGACTTATTTTCAACAGTCTCCTGACTGTTTTAGAATCCAAACTCAAATGACTCCAAGATGTTCCCTACTTCTTGGAAGCACCTTCTTGGTCATGCAACCCTGCTGAGCTGACAAACACCAACTGGTTCATCTAGGCCTTCTTGTTCTCAAAAAGCTGAACGAAGAACAAAGTTAAGTCTTGGTTTGCTGGCCTGGGCTTAGCCTGAACTGCTGCATCTTGGGCCTAATCTGGTCACTTTGCCAGTAATTTGAGTGGGATAAGAAACAGCACTCCCCTGTTAGGTGTCTCTTACTGTCCAGGAGCCTATTCAGTCACTCAGGTGGACATGGGTGGATGATATATCTAACAACGGGGTGGAGAGTCTCATTTACAACTCTGTAGTCAATCCCAAATAATTACAATATGATTTACTGGGGAAAAGCCACATCACAATAATATTAGCATACAATTCAAATGGTGGTAAAAGGGGGATTGTTAGAAACCACTAAGGCAAGGTCAAAGAACCAATTCACAAGCAGCAGCTGAGTTCCCTTGCAGAGTTAGCTAGTAGGAAGTGGGGACATCTCTTCTCCTCCAGTGGCTGATGCCAAATCTTGAGGCTTCAGAGCTCCCAGGACATGGAGCTCCAAGTGTCTCAGACTGGCTTTTTCAGCACCTATATTCATATTCTCAGCTATACCCTGGCCTTGCATGTCTACTTGTCAACATCCTCATAAACCAGTGGTCATTCATTTTAATTGGTGACATACCTCACCCCACTTCAACTATACCCATTCCTGATCAGTCAGAATCGTCATGATATCAACATAGCAGCAGGTGGGAGAGAGGCTGAGGTTCCGAAGACTGCTAGTAGGAAGGTGTGTGGAAACAGGCCCCGGGTAGGTTCTCTCTCCGCAAGAGCAGATGGGCAAAGGAGAGCCCTGATGCCCTCGGTGGTTTTTCTTTCTTTCTTTCTTTCTTTCTTTCT
>NW_004567116.1:46245298-46246759 GCF_000260355.1 Condylura cristata | reverse complement strand
TTCTTTCTTTCTTTCTTTCTTTCTTTCTTTCTTTCTTTCTTTCTTTCTTTCTTTCTTTCTTTCTTTCTTTTTCAGACTTAAGTGCTTTCTACAGCAATTGTCATGGGGCAAGCCTAAAGGCTGGCAAGGCATGGAGTCTGGGGGGGCGAGTGGGAGGGCAGAGAAGCCTGGCAGGCCTCCTGGCCCCCAGCATATCTTTATACTTTCTCTCTGGGTCTGGGCTCTGTCTGGCAGTCTGTGGCAATCCCATCTCTGCTCTCATAGCTATTCTGCTGGCACAGGCTCACCATCCTTATATCCCTCAGTACTCAGGCTCAGGTGTGCACTTATGCATGCCCACACTACCCTCCAGGTGCCACCATCAGGCACGCATACCGTGAGCACATGCGCTCAAGTTTTTTCTGCGTCACCATGATCAAGGTCACACGTGAGAGCCACAGTGGCCAGTGATGCCAAAGCATGACCATTTCGGTTCCCTACAGAAGGTTACTCAGATGCAAACTCATGGAAAATTCCTCAATCATGCAAACGTTTAAATTATCCATAACAATTTAGAGGTAAATTATTCACCTATCAAAAAATTCCTATTTTAAGGAATTTAGTGGTGTAGTAAGCTGGGTTTGAGGCCAGTTTAAATTCTGACTTTATCATTATCTCTGTGTAACAACGGACAAATTGCTTACACTTTGCTTCAATTCCATCATCTGGAAAATGAAAATACAATTTCCCATCTTTTTTTGGTTATAATGAGGTTAGAATAATGTATACAAAGTATCTCTTATTCCATACTTAGCCTGATAAATGATTTGCATTATCATACAAATGTCATTCTAATTTGCTAGAGTCAGCTCTTCAAGTATCTTTAAATATGACTTAACTCTACGTTGTTTAATATATAAAGATTCCATTTACACATGTTCCAGGAACACATTTGTATTTTAAAAGGAGGTTTGCCAGCATCTTCTTTGTAATTTTCTGTCTCTGTAGGTCAGATTCTTAAAATATTGGGTGGAATAGGGGGGAGGGAATAAAAGACAGGAAGCTGTTAAATCAGCAAATTATATGTTTCACCTAAATCATTTGAATCATATGGTTGCAACTAACCTTTTTTGGTTTTCCTTTAATTTTACTTTTTATAGTTCCAGTCACCTCTGACAAACCAATTAAACTTCATAAACCCTTGCAGGATTATGAGTTCTTAGTTGATCCTCACTCAGAATTTCAAATGAGAAGCCACCTCGGAATACTCAATTGTTCCTTTATCAACTGTGATTTCCTAATGTCAGTCATTCAGCCAGCCTTTATTAGGTGATTTCTATTCTTGATGGATAGTATAAAGATAAAAAGTTAAATCATTCATTTATGGAATTAATAATCTAGGCTCTGTGCAAAGGGCTTTAGATACTTTACATTCAAAAACCACCCTACAGCCTCAAGTCACAATGCACTTCTTTTTTTTTT
>NW_004567116.1:46242333-46243723 GCF_000260355.1 Condylura cristata | reverse complement strand
AGAAAGAAAGAAAGAAAGAAAGAAAGAAAGAAAGAAAGAAAGAAAGAAAGAAAGAAAGAAAGAAAGAAAGAAAGAAAGAAAGAAAGAAAGAGCAGGAAAAAGAAGGTAACTATCTGGTTTTATATTAATTAAATAAGGAGGTCATTCTGTAGCTCCAATGCACTGACAGCCTTCTTAAGCAAACCAAAGTCTAAACCTGTTAAGTGCTTTGTAGTGTTGAAGAGAACATTTCCTTCTACCTCTCCATGTTCTTCAGCTGCTCTAGCAATCAAATAAACATCAGACAGATAGTAGGAGAAAATTAAAAATTTCATTACATATGTATTGAGGATTTACATGGATGTAGATTCTAAAGCCAAGGGACAAAATGAAGGGATATATCCCGTGCTAAGGAAGCAGGGAGGAGGGGCTTGGGCCCAAGGACAGAGAAGAGGGTGACTTATCTGATAAAGACCAGATGCTCTATAATTTGGTATTTACCTTGCCATATAGATAGTTTCTCCTACAGAATAGCTACTTTTGATAAAAATCCTAATTCTGAATAATACCTTCAATTTCTTTTTAAATAGCTAAAGGAGTGGCAAAAGATTTTGGTGAAGCAAATTTGCAGGGCTTCAGTTGACCTTAGTTGAAATAATACTCATGTAAAAGTGACATATCTTGGGGGGTAGGGGGGAGTTATCCTTTAGCTTCAAGGTTAAGAAATTTAAATACTTTGGACAATCAACTGCAGTCACCTAGACTAAGCTGTAGTCAATCAAATCATAATTTTTCTTCTTTGATCCCACAATTTCTCTATTGTCCTATGTTTTGATATTATAATGCTACTGACTGACCAAGATGTTTTTATATGTATTGACATTTATATGTGATACCCTGACTGATGGAAAGGTGAGGGTAATTGTAACAGTGACTTAAGTTAACAACAAAAAGCAACTGTTTACAAAAACACTGATAGGTATGTGAGAAACAAGAACAGATAAAAACCTGCTTGGTTTTGATTTAGACTCTGCTTCAATCAAAACCAGCAGGTGGTTCTGATAAGATGTCATTATACAGAGAAGTGGCAGACAATAGGCAATTAAATTAAGGCAATTTGAGATATTTATAGACTCCATGCTTTGGTCCTGAAGCATTCTCCAGAGTTTGGCAAGAGCTGCCGGGGACTCATCCTGTAAAGAAGCATCCCCTTGTCTTTAAAAATTGAGGATGTTTGGGGCCCTCCCTGGTGGCGCAGTGGGTTAAAGCACAGCACTGAAAAGCCAAAGCCGCATGAGTTCGATTCCTGCCCTGGAGGAGATCCACCTGGCGTGGCAGACCTCCCCTGACTCGCCTGGTGCTCCCCTCAGCAGTGTACTTCGTAGATCTGCCTGTTCTGCTCCCCATTCTG
>NW_004567116.1:46239807-46240568 GCF_000260355.1 Condylura cristata | reverse complement strand
TGACTTCAATTATAACTTAAAAAATCAGAATTTTTTATACCTCCACTACTGCCTATACATGAATCCAAAAGTATGTCATGTACTTTTGTGTTTTTATAAATAAAAATAGTATACTGTGTTGTTTTCAGCTTACAGATCACTAAACATTTTGCTTGTTACATGTAAATCTATTCTTTTTAATAGCTGATCTATATATATTTAGATGTTGTCTTCTTTATATATATACAGAGAGAGAGAGTTTGGGAAGCTGGCCCATTGGAGTTCATGGGGAACTCTAGTCGGAACTGATAAAAGCACTCCAGACACCAAGAAGGAATGCAAAGAGACAACTTAAATGATTAAGCAACAGAATGGGAAGCAAAGCTCCACAGAGACCTCCTTTGACCAGGTGGTGCCCTTATCACAGGAAGTGCAGATGGGGCCACGACTTTCGGCCAGCTGCTTCCTGCCCCAGTTGGGCTGCTTCTGAACTTTTATGTACTTTTTTCTTAACCTCTAGGTTTTAGGTGGGCTGTAAAAGAAGAAGGTGCAAATTATGTTTTGCTGGCAACCCATGACTGCCTGTGGTCATTAATGGTATAAACATTATTTTAGAATTTAAATATTTCCTCATTTCCTGTTGGGTGCTTTGGTTAGTCACAAGCTTTTTGTTTCTTAGGCTACTTAAAGGCCTGACATCCAGGAGGCTTTGATTTCTGGAATCAACAGGTTTCTATGTAGGATCTATTATAAAGAAAAAAAAGAATGTCAATTTTCATATT
>NW_004567116.1:46238654-46239707 GCF_000260355.1 Condylura cristata | reverse complement strand
TGAAGCCTCTCACCACCCCTGCACCTCTGGCCTGTACCCCAGTTCTGTATGCATAAATAAATAAATCTTTAAAAAAAATAAAATAAAAAATTGAGGATGTTTGGAGCCCTCGGGACTGGATTCTTCCCACTCTATATTGCCAAACTTTGCCAAGAGTTTCATATCTTCCCTTTTATTGCTGACCTTTAATCATATGCTCATATTACTAGGGTGTGCATCCCCCTTTTAGGATCGATGAAGTTGGTCAGGCGTTTACACTTTGGCCTCTGTGGCTATCAGCTGTGGCCTAGATCTTGTTAGTGCTGAGGGCACCTGAATGTGGGGCATACATGCCTGAACATGGATGCCTGCACATGGGTGTGTGCGCATGTGCAAATGTGCACACCTGTGCCGAGGAGGGAGGGCTGTAAGGGTGGCATTACTCAGAGATGGCTACCACCACACAGCTGTGAAAGGACAAGTGGTAGCTGTTAAGAGTGTATGCAGAACGTCTAGGAGAGGCAGAACCCTTATGAGAATACCAGAGAAAGCCCTGAGAAAAAGAGCATAAGAAATTTGCTGGGGAACCAAGTTGCTGTCTCCCTTCTGACTTGTTTCTCCTGCTTACCATGACAACTTGTGAAAGTGATGCCAAGGCTCCAAAACTTCAGATTGCTAGAACTGACGGTGAATCTATCCAGCCACGGATGGTTGCAAAACACCCACCCACAATAAATTCATACTGTAGTTATATGCATTTGGGTTAAATCATGTGACACCTTCCCACATCTCAAAAATCAGAGCTCTAGAGGCCCTAAGCCTGACCAGACATCTATGCAAGTCCTTTCCCTAGCTTCTGCCACTGGAATGCTCTTAAGCACTTCCAGCCTGGTGTGCCCAATTTGAGTTGATCTTTGCTCAACTAAACTTAAAAAATTTTAATATCCTTCAATTTATTTTTTAAGATTTATTTTATTTATGCAAACAGAACTGGGGTACAGGCCAGAGGTGCAGGGGTGATGAGAGGATTCACCAGAGACAGAGTGGGGAGCAGAACAGGCTGACTGATGAAGT
>NW_004567116.1:46214916-46237084 GCF_000260355.1 Condylura cristata | reverse complement strand
TGTAAACTAGTTTCAATGTCTTCACCTTGCTCCAATCTTTACCAGCTTTGAATATGAGTTTACAACTTCTTAGAACTTAACCAATACTTGTTATGTCAGGGTTTTTTCTTTTTATTGTTTCAAGTAGATAGCTATGAAAATGTATCCTTTTTTTTTTTTTCATGTTCATTTTGCTAAGTAGTAGTAAGTTGAAGCATAATTTTATTTGTCCTTGCTGGTTCTGTGTATTTCCTGTTCCTCTCCTTTATGGTTGTGTTGATAAGGTACTTTGTCTTACAGATATGTAGTACTTATTTATATTTGCCAAGTAGTTGAACTATAAATTGCAGATTTCTTCTGCTCTCCTGCTATTTTAGAGTTTTTTATGCCATCCTTTACCATGGTTGAAATGAAATTTTCTCTTCCCAAAGGAGTTAGTAACAAGTAACTCTGAATTATCAGAGAGAAAGGTTTTTGTAGGAACCTAGTGAAGGGAGAAGGTGGCTTCAATGGGAAGGGAGCATATGGAAGTTTCTATTGGACTTTTGAGGTTGTTGGGAATATCTCTCCAAGATACTTGAATTCATAGAAACTACCTCTGGGTGGCAATGACAGCTACTCTTTTGGGAGGGTCTAATTTAGTAAGATAAAAAAATTTGGATTAAGATTTCTCTCTGTACTTTATGCAGCTCAAGTGTTTTCACTTTAAAATAACCTTTATGCCCACTCTGAAAATCTGAATTGATCCCCATGCCATTATAAGTTATACTTTAGGTGACTTGCCCAAATATTTCTCCTTACCTTAGGTCTTAAAAATATTTCCAAATTTTCTACTAATAATTTTAGTGCTCTGATTGTGAAATGCCTAGATATTTAGGTTTGTTGAATTTCTTAGGTCTCTAAAACAATATTATCAAATTTGAGAAAGTCTTATCTTATATTTCTATAAGTTTTTGGCTTTTTGCCCCATTCACATTTCTCTTTTCAAGACTTTCAATTGCACTTATGTTAGCTACCTTATAGTTCCAAGTTCCTTGAAGTCCTATTTACATTTTTGTGGATTAAACTTTCTTCTGATCACATACAATTATAACAAATAATAGAGACGTGCTCTACTGTTCATACAAGTTTTTCCAATGGTGACATCTAGCAAAACATGTCACCAGCATAAGACACTGACACAGGGTAGTTCTATCAGCACTTTATAGCCACACCCATCTGCTTCCTCTTCACAGATTCCTGAAGCCACTAACTGATTCCCCAGTTCTGTAACTTTATCTCTGCATAATGTTGTATAAATGGAATCATATAGTATATGACCTTTTGGCTTTCTTTTTTCCCCTCAGCATAATTCTCTGCAGACAGTCCCACTTGCTGTTATGGTTTACTCATTTTTCCAGGTGAGTTGGATTGTGTCATTGACTCCAGGCATTGCATCATTGAAGGATGTAAGGGTTGACTCTAGTTTAGAGGCACTATATATAGCGCTGTCTTGAAATTTTGTGTACAGGTTTTATAAGAGCATTAGTTTTTATTTATTTGGAATATATGCCCAAGAGTGCTATTGTTGGGTTGTGTAAGAAATTGTCACTGTTTTTCAAAGTAGCTCTAACATTTTATGTCACTCATATTTATATGAGTGATTCCTTCAATTTCTCCATATTTTCAACATCATTTGAGGTTGCCTTTATTTTTTATTTTAGCCATTCTGATGGGTGATTAGTAATATCTCATTGTGATTTTATTTTGCTTTTCCCTAATGAGTAATAATACAAAATACTTTTTTATATATTTATTTGCCATTACCTCTTCAGCAAAAAGTTCATTGGTGTATCTTGCACATTTTTTTTTTAAAGATTTATCCATTTATTCACATGGAACTGGGGTACAGGCCAGAGATGTGGAGGGTGAGAGGATTCACCAGAGACAGAGCGGGGAGCAGAACAGGCAGATGGACGAAGCACACTGCTGAGGGGAGCAGCGGGCGGGTCAGGAGGGGTCTGCCACACCATGTGGTCACCTCCCGGGCAGGCGGGAATCGAACTCATGAGGAAGCGGCTTAAGCTTCTCAGTGCTGTGCTTTAACCCGCTGCGCCACCAGGGAGGGCCTTTGCACATTTTTTAATTGCACTGTTTGTGGTTTTTACTGTTGAGTTTTGAGAGTTCTTTGTAAATTTTAGATGCCACCCTTCGCTACATGTGTGGTTTACAAATATTTTTTCCCAGTTTGTAACTTGTCCTTTCATTTTTTTTTATCTTGGTTACCCCAAAATAGACATTTTTAACAATAATGTCCAATTTATTGATTTTTTTCTTTTATGGATCATAATCTTTCTGTTAACTCTCACAAATATTTGCTTAGTCGTAGGGTCCTATGGCTTTTCCTAAAGGTGTTTTACCTTTATTAAGAGGTGAGTTCTTTTCCCTCATGCATATCCAAAACCCAGTGATCTACTAATTATTTTTGAAAATTTTTATATATATTTTTCTTTTTAGTTGTCAAATGATACTCTACTGAAATATTTTCCTTTGTAGTTCTTAACTAGCTGGACATTCTTTTGCAACACTCTCAATGTCATCTATGATATCGTGAGGGTAACAGTCATCAACCTTAGTAGCCTACAGGCTGGGAAGTTTCCATGATCTCATTAATCATTCCAAAATGTTCTCTAGCTAGAGATCCATGGCTTATTTATTGGGCAATGTTGAAAATCTCATCAAAAGTGATATTGCCACTGTTTAATGTTTTTCTCTTTTTTCTTGTCAGTCCTTGAGCATTTTGATGATCAGGGTAGAGGCAATGGACTTAAAGTTATCTAGAATTTATAAGCATCTCAATCTGGGTCTGTGTTCTGAAAGATCAGTTTCATTGTGATCCTCAAGCCCTTTCAGTCAATGGTCATCATGACAGTGTCATCACCAACCCTTTTATAGACAAAATTAGGGAGTCAGTCTTGGGGGCTAGGGTAAGCATGGCATGGACTTCACCACTAGTGCACCTGACTGTGAAACAGTTTTATAACCATGCTAAAGGGGATCAAAGGACAGTGCCAATGTCAAAAACAGATCACTGTCTATGAGTTTGTACTCACACACATAATTGCAAGACCACTCAAGCTCAGAGAACAATTGGGTTTAGTAAACAAACAGGGAAACAAAGGGCTTCTAAGGCCACAAGTGGACAGCTATCACCCCAGAAAGAGGAGAGTTGAGCCATGTGGAGGAAGATACCCTTGATCGTGGGGAAATACTTGAGGGGGAGCTGGGATGCTCATAGTGGGCTAGGTCCCTAGTGAAAGGGACAAGGACTGTATGCATAGCTGCCTCCTCTTAGCCCAAGGAAATGGTTCTGACCTTCTGAGGCTCACGAAAATGTACAGAGACAATAGTCTTCAGTCTGGAATCCAATGGACAATGACTACTGGCAGTATGCAAACATGAGACTGGCCCCCCAGTGGTTTGACCCTTCCAAGTCACCCCTACTTCCTGACTCAGCAATTGCAAAATAATGTCTTGGATTCACAAAGTTGAAAAGCTCTGAGGCCTTTTCTCCTAGTTTCTGGATGGTTGCACCATCACACACTTCCCTCCGTACCTGTCTGTGTTCAAAGTGCTTAATAGGACACCAGTTGTATCGAATTAGCACTCATCTGGTGACCTCATTTTAATTTAATACTTTTTAAACATTCACATATGAATTTAATTTACAGATGATACAATATAGCTCATAATAGTCTCCATTTTGTAGATGAGAAAATGAAAACTCAGAGACATTAAATCATGCATGAAAGACTACCCACCTGGAAATTGTCAGAACTGACATTGAACGCCGGGTGTCTCTTTCCAGGAAATCAAATGTTCTCTTCTAGAGGCAATCCCAAATTTATACTTTGGGCTAGGAATAGACTCTGAAGTTTAGATTTGATTATCAAAAATAAAGTGATTCCAAACACAGATAGCATCATTTTGAGACCCTATAAATCAAAATTCTTATTTGAAATTAATGGAAAACAATCTGGACTGACGTTATCAGAATTGGGTGGCTCCCAGACCTGATGAGGAAGTTAAGCAATAAGAATGGGCAGAATCAAAGAAAGCTAAGCTGCCAGAACTATACCCAAGTATGGTTAATCAAGTTGGTACCTTGGGAAATGCCCACACCACCAGCACTAGACCCTGGCCGTTAATACAGGCTGGCCACCAAACTCTGTAACTCTGAATGCCAATGTCTGCACCACCCCAGTGTGAATTCAGAACTCAACTGCTTCTTTCTCTCATTTGCTTCAGATTCACAGTCCCAAGCTGAAGCATCTGGCTAGCCCAGTCTAAGTCATGTCCATCCACACACTGCCTGCCAAAGATTTGAGAGCAGGAGAATCTTCCGCTTCGGCTTCAAAGCTAGGGGTTAAAGGTAAGTGTGCATGGGTGTGGAGAATAATAATTGCCCACTATAGGGAATTAGTCTATGCAGTTTTAGCGATGCTCATTGACCCATAAACCAAATATTGCTTCTACTGGCACTACACAAAGGAAGAAGATTGACAGGTTTGATCTTGGTAGAAGAAACCAGGCACACTGCCAAATATCAGAGCATGGCATGTGAGCTACAACTCTAAAAGCAGAAAGTGTGATAAATGCTACTGTGGCTATGTATTGAATTTATATTCCCAAGTTATACACTTAGCTGATCTAACACTCCAGAAATACATATTTTGAAAGGCATGCATAACACTATAAAAAGTGCAATCTATCTTAAAGAAGCAGAAATTTATTCATTCATTGATAAGCATTTATTCAAAATGCAGGCTAGGCACTAGGATAAAAATACCTGCAGGGCAAGTCTTTGTTCAGGAATTGCCCAGTCTGATGAAGAAGAGGGCTACGATGTGAGGAGAAGAGTTAGAGTGTAGGGAAGTCCATCACCAGGGAGAGGACCTTCTACTCATGGCAGGTACGAAAGGTTGTAGGGGAAAGGCAGCTCTTGAAAGAACTTTTTCCCTCAGGTAGAGATTTCAGAGCTATGAAGAGAGGTCAAATTTACCTCTCTTCTTTCAGGAAAATGCTAAGAATAGTGAAAGAGACAAATGCTAAGATATTTCCCTTCATGCTTTTATGATGTTTTGGAAAGTGAATCACGGTCTATCAATTCTTAGAAGACAGGAAGCAGATCTAACCCAAAAACCTCACAAGAACATAGCACATAATTGGCACTCAAAAACATTTTTCCAACCAGATGGAGTTATATATACAAGTCAAATCTCTTCCCAGTTTTGGAGCTCAGTTTTCTTCACTATAAAAGGTTGCTGACTGAAATAAATTGAGCTAACTAAAGGTAAACAAGTTTATTGAGGCATCAAGACTAAGGACTTGAGCCCATGAGCAGCCTCCAGATAGATCTGGGAAAAGTGTCCCAATTCCAAACTTCACAAAGAGAATTTTATACAATCTTCAAGGAAGACATTTCACATTTTCAAAGATCTTACAGGAAATATGAGGATGGTGACCTGTTAATGTTTCTATTTGATTGCATCGAGGAAAACAATGATGGCTGTTAAATTTTGTCCTATTTAGAACCTAACCTTCTGGGAACTGGGACGTTTTACTTGCCAGGAGACAATTTTTTCTTTGTAGTTGATGCCGCTTCTTCACAAGGCTGAGCCCCGCTCTGTGGCTTGTGTGCCTTCACTGAAGCCAGGGAGCAAGGTACCTTCTTCGGTTGATTTTAGTTTGCAAGGCATAGACCAGACCAGGTGGTTTCCTGATCCCTGCTAGCGCCAATGGTCTATGAGTCCACCTTGCATGTATTTTTAGAAATTGAAAGTGTTCTCAGTTCAATTCAAGCCATTCAATTTTTTTCTCTTATATGTGTGTGTGTGTGTCCACACACACACACATACATATATACATGTATATACGTATATATATTTACCTCTTTTTTTGTACAGTTTATGCTTTCTCCTTTCAGTTGTAGCCACCATGAAATTCCCCCCACTTATTCACCTATGTACCATCACGATAGTCCCTTTTGTTCTTCACACCCTGTCTTGATCCTTCCCCTTCCTCCTCCCTTGCCTAAAACTAAATGACAGGGTCAAGAATATGTGATATATATACGCAATGGAGCACTATTCAGCAATCAAAAAGGATAAATTCATGCCATTTATAGCAACAGGGATGGAGCTAGAAGGGATTATGCTCAATGAAATAAGTGAGAGAGAAAAAGAAAAATATTGGATGGTTTCACTTACAGGAGAAACATAGAGGAACCAAATAAGAGAATAGGAAAAAAAGTAAGCATAGTACATAAAAAATCAAAATCAGCAACTACACAAGTCATTCAAATTTTTACAGATTGACTATAAACCTGTGGGTGTCAACTGTTGAGTGTTTGGTAGATTGCTGACTTCCTTCTCCTGAGCAGCTGAATCTGTGTCCAGAAATGTGAAAACACCTCTGAGCTCTGTCAAACAGCTCATCAGTGCTGATGGAAGGGAGAACAGGCCCCCTCTCCAGACTGAACAAACAATCAGTTCAGGTAAAATGCCTACTCTGACATCTTCAGGCAGGTGCAAATATTCACCAGTCTTTAGTGTCTTCAACACACGTCCAGTCGTAGAAGATTGTTTATGTAAAAACACGTGGAAACTCAAACTTGCTACCAGAATGTGACTTACTATATTCTTGTTAATAGTGATGATGCTGCAAAAAAAAAAAATCTGGAAAATATACCCAAAAATTCTTAGAAGTGTTTATGTCTGAAAGGTGGTGCTAAAGGGTACTTTCTTAGGTTTGCATTTCTGTTATGCTTGAATTTAAAACAATGAATTTGTATTACTCTTGTACTAGAAAAAACACTCAAGAGAATAATTAAATCTATCCAAAGGACACAAAAACATTCATTCAAAAGAATACCTGCACCCCTTTTTATTGCAGCACTTAGAATCAACCCAAATGCCCAAAAATAGACAAGTGGATCAAGAAGATGAGGTATATATAACACAACAGAACACTACTCAGCAATCAAAAAAGATAAACTAGTATCACTCACAACAACATGGGTGGAGCTTGAAGGGATTATGTTCAGTGAAATAAGTCAAAAGAAAAATATATGATGGTTTCACTTATAGAAGGAATATAGGGGAACCAAATAAGGTATCAGGAAAAAAAATGAAAAACACAAAGTAGGCCCTCCCTGGTGGCACAGAGGGTTAAAGCACAGCACTGAGAATCTAAAGCCGCTTCCGCATGAGTTCGATTCCTGCCTGCCCTGGAGATGACCACATGGTGTGGCAGACCTCTCCTGACCTGCCCGCTGCTCCCCTCAGCAGTGTACTTCATAGATCTACCTGTTCTGCTCCCCACTCTGTCTCTGGTGGGACCTCTCACCGTCCCTGCACCTCTGGGCTGCACCCCAGTTCTGTATGCACAAATAAATACATCTTAAAAAAAATACACACACACACAAAGTAAAACAAAAATGAACAGACAACTATAAATCAGAGGCCTTCTGCCAGGAAAGGGGATAGGGAGGGGTCAAAATGAGGGTGGGCAGAGCACAAGGGACTATGGTGATGGTGCAGGGGTGAATTGGTAGTGGGAATTCTATGAGGACTACACTAGAGGAGAAAGCAAACATTGCCCAAAAAGGTGGGGCGGGACAACGATGTAAAAAATATATATATAAATAAATAAATTATCAAATTAGAGGGGCCTCCCTGGTGGGGGCACAAGGGGTTAAGATGCAGCATTCTGAAGCTGTCCGCAGTCACTGCAGTACAGTTTGGTTCTATGCCCGACAGGGGAGCTGACCCACATGGCACAGTAGACCTCTCCTGTCTTGTCCGCTACTCCCCTCAGCAGTGTACTTCAGTCAATTCGCCTGTTCTGCTTCCCACTCTGAGTGGTGGATCTTCTCACCCCCTGTATCTCTGGCTTACACCCAGCTCTTTTATGCATAAATAAATCTTAAAAAATATAATTAAAAAATAAGTAAATAAAGGCCCTCCCTGGTGGCGCAGCGGGTTAAAGCACTGCACTAAGAAGCTAAGACCACTTCCGCATGAGTTCGATCCCCGCCTGCCCCAGAGGAGATCCACATGGCGAGGCAGACCTCTCCTGACCCGCCCGCTGCTCCCCTCAGCAGTGTATTTCATCGATCTGCCTGTTCTGCTCCCCACTCTGTCTCTGGTGAATCCTCTCACTGTCCCTGTACCTCTGGCCTGTACCCCAGTTCTGTATGCATAAATAAATCTTTAAAAAAAAATAAGTAAATAAAAATTAAAAAGTGAAAAAAGCTAAATGTGATCTCCTCTATAGTAGTACTCTTTTGTTATAATTTGTATAATGTTTGCCCCTGGGCAGTGGATTTCTTGTGGTCCTGACGTTACTATGCACAAGCTGTGTGACAATACCAGCCACCTGACTTCTTGACACTTAGACCTTTGTAAGTAAAAGATGAAAAACTGTTCACCACATAGAGTTGGGTAGAAGACTTAGGGTGAATTTAAAAACACAATAACCTAAATTTAAAAAATTTTTTAAATTTATTTATTTATGAATACAGAACTAGGGTGTAGTCCAGAGGTGCAGGGACCATGAGAGGATTCACCAGAGACAATGGGGAGCAGAACAGGCTGGCTGACGAAGTACACCGCTGAAGGGAGCAGCCGGTAGAGGTACGTGTGCCATGTGGATAGCCTCGAGGGCGGGGATCGAACTCATGCTAACGTGGCTTTAGCTTCTTAGAGCTGTGCTTTAACCCGCTGCACCACCATGAAGGGCCCTAAATCAAATTTTAAAAAAGTATTATTGCCTCACTGGATCTTTTCAGCAACCATGTTGCTTTTTGCTGAATTTCTTATCTTTCAACTTAGATGATATAAAAAAGATCCTAACAGGTGAATAAATGGTTTCAGACTATAAGGTCAGTCAGCCCAGAGGTTTATTTTTTTGCATAGTTCTATGCATTTAGTCTCGTGCATCTGTTTACTAAGGCTAGCGTATCATTCGCATGCCTTCTTAGAGAATACAAAATGGATACTAAAACAAAAGAAGAAAATCTCAGTTAACCTATCTACCATTAACCAAATAATTGTCAGATATCTTAGACTGCAGTGGCTCATTATCCCAGCTGTGTCTGAGAGGCTGAAAATTTGAGGTTCTTTGGCCAGTGGGTCCCTTTAGGGGTTCCTTGGTCAGCACGGACCAAACTGGTTTCCAGACACAGAGCTCACGCGATGTACACCAGAAACACCCAGGTAAAGACACCCCAGATGCTGACAAAGATACACAAATAGGTCTCACCAACTTTAAAGGTAAAACTTTATTAAACCAATATATATAGATATAGACATAGACATAGACATAGATATAGATATAGATATCAAACATTATTATTGCCATCTTGGGCAGTGAAAAAGGAATCATGAATCTAAGCCCTATTTAAAGTGCCACAGGGAATTTTCCCCAGTTTTATTTATCTCCATAAGGCAATTAAACAGAAGGCAGAAAAGATGAGAGTGAAAAAATAGCTCATTTCAAACTAAAACAAGTTACTTCTTTGTGCATCTCTTTTCTTCCCCAAACCCTTCTTCAGCTGCAGCCTCAGAGGTGCCTGTGAATTCTTAACATATTGAAGGTTTGTCTCATATTTCACAGTTCCTGAAATGACAGATAGTGCACGGGTTGTCACTGTGAGTGGCAGATGCAAAGATGGGTGGTGGTGGGGGTGGTGCTTAGCTGACTCTGTTCAGCAGGCAATTGTTGAGAATTCCTTATCCTTCCAGGTGGGCCTGTTGGGTTTTGCCACCACCTGGTGGTTTGATCTTAGACAAAGCATTTAACTTGTTTGAACCTCTATTTTCTGTAGAACAGATACTTGATATCTACATCGCAGAACTATTGTGAAAATTAAATGAGATAAATGCACATCAGATTAAGTGAAATGAATTGTAGCGTGCCTAGCACAGCCTATATGCTAAGCGCACACAACTGTAAGCAGCCGCTGGGGGATAAGGGCTAGGAGTCGGGCCCCTGACCCAGGCAACCTGAGTTCAGACTCCAGCTCTGCCATTTATGAGTGTGCAATTAATCAAATCACTCATCCCTCTGATCCTCTAGATTTACAAGGATTAGAAAATGCCCATCAGCAGAAGAGCTACAAAGACACTTCTCCAAAGAGGAAATCAGATGGCCAGCAGGCATATGAAAAAATGTTCAACATCACTTGTAATAAGGGAGATGCAAAGTAAAACCACAATGAGATACCACCTCACCCCAGTGAGAATGGCACATCTTCAAACAACTAGCAACAACAACTGTTGGTGAGGATGTGGAGAAAAAGGAACTCTCCTGCACTGCTGGTGGGAATGCAAACTAGAATAACCACTATGGAAAACTGTTTGGAGGTTTCTCAAAAGGCTAAAATAGAGCTTCCATATGACACAGTAATCCCACTCCTAGGTATCTACACAAAGGACACAAAAACATGGATTCAAAAGGACACCTGCATCCACCCCCCTGTTTATGCTGCCCTATTTACAATAGTGAAGAAATGGAAGCAACACAAATGCCCCAAAATAGGTGACTGGATCAAGAAGTTGTGGTACATATACACAATGGAATATTACTCAGCAATCAAAAAAGATAAACTCATGCCATTTGCAGCAACATGGATGGAGCTGGACGGGATCATGCTCAGTGAAATAAGCCAGAAAGAAAAAGAAAAACACTGGATGGTCTCACTTATAGCAGTAGCGCAAGGGATAGGGGGTGGAGTGGGAAGAGAAACAAATGTAATAAAATAAAAATGAAAACAATGAACAACTATAAACCAGAGACATTTTATGGGAGTGGAGAGGGGATTGGGATCAGAACGGGGGTGGGAAGAGTGCACTGGACTGTGGTGATGGTAGAGGAGTGAATTGGTGGTGGGAAGCCCCTGGGGATTACAACTGAGATGAAAAAGTGCACAGAATAAAGAATAAAAGAGAATTAAAACTTTTTAAAAATGCCCATCAGTGCTTTGCTTGAATGTTTGTTAAATAAATTGCAAAGAGCTCACCCATTATCGAAACTGCTGTGTGGCCCATCTCAGCATCACCACTCGTGCCACCACAACTGTTCTCATGATCTGACAGCACCCCTCACTTCTCTCTGAGCCTGTTCCCTACTCTCTCTTCTGTCAGCCTCATGGCTTCTGTCACTAACTTCTCTGTGTCTGTCCCTGAGCTTCATCACCTTGCATTTAAATTCTCCTACAGAAAGGGGTTGATGGGGGGGGGGTGTTACTAACCTAAGAAGCACATCTCACGCCAGGACACCTCAGAGCCATCAGCCTTCTTCACATCCAGTCTTCAGTCACAGTTGCAAAGTCATGTGATTCAAAAACCCAGCAATTCCAGGCTAGGAAAGTGGCTGTAGGAGTAGTGAACATTTTTAATTACAATTTAGAAACAAACATTGTGATTATTAACTCCAGTCCTCTCATTTTATAAATGGGGAACTGAGCCCCACACAGAGGAAGTGAGTTGCCTCAGGCTGTGCACTATGTTAAAAGGCACAAGTCTGCTGCCCCCACAGATTTGTTCTGCTCCTCCAAAATCCTGCAACTGCCTCAGTCAACATTGAGCCCTCAAAGAAGACTAACTGGGTACAGGAGCATCTCTGACTGGAATAAAGCTCAGGGACCGCCTTCAAGGAGCTCACCTTGTGCTGGGGAAAACAGCACAAATGAAATACTGACCACTGCTATTCCAGAAGTCCAGGGAATGCTAGGAAAGTCCAAAAGTCAAGGCAGTGGACCCTGAGGGCAGACTGTAGGCAGCAAGGCTCTTCTGAGCTGGTCCAGGAAAGATGGTAAGATGGGGAAAGATACTACAGGGATGAGAAAAAGGGTGGCAAAGATGTGGAAGTGAAGAGAGCAGTCCTCTTCCAGAAGATGGTGTGGCAAGGCATGCTGAAGCAAGTGTCCCTGGAAGAGGGAAGCAGGTACGGAAGTAGGTGACTCTAACTTCCAGATGGATGTCCAGACCGGCTTGATCACAGACCTGTAACATTCCATCTCACACCTCATTCCTGCCCACTCATTGACCCACCAGCTCAAAATGTATCTCCTAGGAACTTTCTGTGACCCTCAACCCCTTCTGTGAGCTCCCACAAGACTCTGTTCCTGTCTCACCCCTTACAGAGGTCCCTGAGCACCTGTCCCAGCTAGACTGCAAGCCCACATGGGGAGGAGGCCTGTCCTCACTGTCCCTGTGTCCTCAGTGCCTGATGCCTTGCACAAAAATAAAGATCTGTGATCAAATTAACGAATGCATTTTAAAAAGATTTACCTTATTTATGCATACAAGAATAAGGTGTAGGCCAGAGGTGTGGGGGGGGGGGGGAGTGGTTCGGGAGAGTGAGAAGATTCACCAAAGACAGAGTTGGAGGTAGCACAGGCAGATCTACTGAAATACAGTGTCAAGAGAGCAGCAGGCTGGACAGGAAAGGTCTGCTGAGCCACGTGGGTCACCTCCCTGGCTGAGGGTTGAACTCGTGCTGCGTTGGCTGAGGATAGTTTTATAGTGCTGCACTTTAACACTGTGCACCACCAGGGAGGCCCCAATGAATGCATTTTTGAAAATCAGTGAATGGGCAAAGGTGGAAATGGAGTTAGGTAGCAAAGGCTTTGGGGAGAGAATCCCAGGAAGGTAAATCATACAGTAAGAGTCCTTTAATCTGAGGCTATCTGGTCTAAGAATTATTCAGTTGATTAAAAAAAAATCACATCATAGTCAGAAAAACACCATCTACGTTTGGGAGATTACCATTTGTCCCAAACGCGCTTTCTCCCCATATTTCCCGAGTATTGCAAACCCAGGCTTCAGCGAAGCACTTGGTCTCCTAGAATAAAGGCTCTGCTCTCCAGCCTGCAGGCAACATGGCGCAGGCAGGTGACCAAGAACGGGTGTGAGCAGAGTGACCAAGAGGGGGTGGCAAGTGCAACTGCCAGCATGTCATATCCGGTCCCTCCACCAAGGCTTTTGAACTTTTTTTATTCAGTTTTCTTTTTTTTTTTTTTTTTTGATAATTTCTTTATTTGCAGGTTTTGCATCAGATGTAGTGCGCATAGAATTCCCACCACCAATTCATCCGTGCACCATCACCATAGTCCCTTGCTCTCTTTCCGGCCCATGTTTTGCAACTTCTCCCTCCCTACTTTCCTGCAGATTGTCTCTGAATAATAGCCGTCACTTATTTTGTTAAGTTTTGTTGTATTGATTTTTTAATAGATGTGTGGCCCTCCCTGGTGGTGCAGCAGGTTAAAGCTCAGCACTAAGAAGCTAAAGCCACTTCAGCATGCATTCGATCGCCAGCCACTATATTCCTCCTATAAGTGAAACCATCCAGTACTTTTCTTTCTCCTTCTGACTTATTTTGCTGAGCATGGTTTATGAACTTTTATTGAAATTTTCAAAAAAATGCAACTCGACTTTTATGAAAATAGACTTTATTTCATATTTCATCATTTCTATAGTGCTTCATTGAATTATATAATAACAAGACAGTGGAAGTAAACACTTTAGGATTAAATAGAACTGACTCTTGGTTAGCAATAACGAAGAACTAGTAGCAACTCTATTAGAGGGACTGAAAGCTCAACACACAGACCAGAAAGGAGCTTTTTTATTTTTCACTTTTTTTTTCAAAGATTTATTTATTTATGCATACAGAGCTGGAGTACAGGCCAGAGGTGCAGGGGTGGTGAGAGGATTCACTAGAGACAGAGTGGGGAGCAGACCAGGCTGACTGATGAAGTACACTGCTGAGGGGAGCAGTGGGCGGGTCAGGAGAGGTCTGCTGCACCATGTGGGTCACCTCGGGGTGGGAATCCATCTCATGCTGAAGTGGCTTTAGCTTCTTAGTGCTGTGCTTTAACCTGCTGCGCCACCAAGGAGGGCCCAGAAAGGAGATTTTTAATGGCAAGAATTCCACCTTCCACCAGTATCAGGCAGAAAATCTACTGAGGAGACAGTGTCCCAGCTGACTGGGTAAAGCATTAACATATGAAAACCAAGGACTGAAGGAAAAATCGGGAGACACAGCAACACTGACAGAAGTGATCAAAGCTGGTTACAAATCACTTCTTGGGGTTCCTTTCTTCTGGATACTCCTTGCACTAAGGAGTAGTCTCACTGCCCAGGCACCATGACTCTAACCTTTCCTATGAGTTCAAGGGATCAGAGAGAGGGCAGGTCCCCTAATGTCTCGCAGCCTCACTTCCTGCCATCTGGTAGGAGGTGGTGGTAGGTACAGGACACAGTTCTTTATATGCCTGACAGATGAAAGAGAATTTTACATTTCACAGGGAGGTCTGGAGGAAAGGTTGGAATCTCTGGACTTCTCTCCCATTGCATGCCTTCACTTCAGAAATAATATATAAGCAAAGGAGCATGCTAGGATTGGCAGACTCCTGGACACTGAGGCCTGAGAACAGCCTGCACTGCCCAGGAAGCTGGCCCTACTCCTGATCTTGGATGTTTTCCCAAAAAAAAAAAAAAGGACAGCATATCTGATATGTCCCTGCACCTAGAAGAGGACATGCCAAAAGCTACCAAGCAATAAGAACAGTGACATAAGAACCAGGACATCTCAGACATAAACCAGGAGAGAAAACAAAGGTGCTGCAAGGGGATTCTAGAAATTGTCAGTGACTGGAATGTGTAACTTTCTAGTTAGGTGTGTATGTCGGCTGGCCCTTGGGAGTCACCAAATCTTCTGTGTCCCTATGGCAGGGTAAACTAACTGCTCGGTTAGGATGAGTCCAAGGAGCTTACAGGACGATGCATAGTCACTTCATTGTGTGTTGATGTCAACGGCAAACTGAAAACTCCACAAGGGCAGGGACTACATCTCATGCTACATTCATAGGAACCAACACATCCATAGATGTTGATTAATTGCTTGAGAAGTATTTGCATGAATGAATGACATAGTATATGGTTTAAAGAACAACTTGACAGTCATTAGCTCACTGATTTTCCTCCTAAAACCCTGTGAGTTAGAGAGTAGTCTTTATGATCCTCATTTAATAGATGGAAACCAACAAAGAGTCCATGGCAAAGCCTTTCAAAGTTTCAGATGTCTCTCCCATCCCAGGGAGAAGTAAGATGAGAAAGCATCACCTCTTGCTGCAGAAAAGGAGACAGAGATCTCTGATCTGACCCCCTGGCTTTTGGGACAGAGAATCAAGGCCTAGTAAGTCAGGCCAGAACTGAAGCCTGAACCCAGGTCCCCAATGTTCCTGACCAGCTACTATCCTGCTCAGCACTGCCATTCAAACAATGGTACCGACATTGACAGGGAAAGAGATGGTGATAAAAGACCAAAACAGTCCAATGCCAGCTGCCATCAGCCATGGCTGGAGTCAGGCCGCTGTGTCAGCCACAGTGGAGGCTCTGGCAGCTGAGTCAAAGGACACAGGATGTTCTGTCTAACTTTCTCCTCTGGGGTTTCAGCAGCTTTTCACTGACACACCACCTCCCTCCCCATGTCATATTAGTAGATATTTGTCCCAGTAATAGGAAAACTGTAACTCTGATAAGTGCTTCTGCCGAGAGACACCCTCCAATGACTTTCTTTCTCTGGACTGCATAGTGAGTAGTTTTACATCTGTATGGGATGCTGTTTGTGGACCTGTCACCCACTGTGGCTCATCTCCACTGGAAAGTTCCTAAAGCCTCAAGATCCCTGAGAATAGGAACTAAGCTGAGTGGTACCTGGAACCACTCAGAGACCTCAAAGGGCAGACAGACTCTGGGAATAGTTGGCTGAAAATTACTATCCTGGTCCAAGGCACACCTTATGGATTCTGTGAGGGCCCCTATTAGAGCAGGAGAAATGCTCATCCATTTTCACACAACCCTGTCCAGGGCCTGGCCTGGCCCCAGTAGTGTTGTATTTGGAACTGGAGGCCCCTTGGAGATTTATTCCCCAGCCTATGGAAGAAGACATTCTGTTCAGTGTTTGACCAGTTCCTGAGGCTTGTGTTATCAAACTCCAGTGTTTGGGTCTGTGATCTGCTTGTTTCACCCTCCCTAACTCTATACACACCCCTGTCCCTCTACTTTTTTCCCAAACAAAACCCATTCATGGGCCCTCCCTGGTGGTGCAAAGGGTTAAGATGCAGCACTGTAAGCTAGCCACAGCCTCTTCAGTGCCAGTTCGATCCCCAACCCCAGAGGTGATCCACATGGCAGCAGACCTCTCCTGTCTCACCCGCTGCTCCTGTCAGCAGTGTACTTCAACGATCTGCCTATTCTGCTCCCCACTCTGTCTCTGGTGAATCCTCTCACCACCCCTGCACCTCTGGCCTATACCCCAGTTCTGTATGCATAAATAAATACAATTTTAAAAAAAGAAAACCCACTCATGCTGAACATTCTGCACATTCACAAGGAGCATCAGAGCACAGACTATGAAAGACTTCTGTCTCCTCAGCTCCAACTCAATCTTGGTCACATCCTGTAGCAAATACTGTTGACACCAATATACCCAATATACACTTGCGTACTTAGTCCACCAATTTCCAGAGCACTGTGGCTTTCTGTCTGCAACTCTCTACTCTTCCACCTGTGTTCTTTTCCCAGGACACAAAGCCTAGTCAACCCTTCCAGGAACACCAAAATGCCAGCCAGGGATAATTCTTAGCTGAGGAAAGCAAGAGTCTGGAAAAGCATTGCAGCTTCCCCTACTCCAGATGGATAGTTCTGAGGTGTAGTCAATACATCCCTTTGACACGGAGCCCCAGTGCCACAGTAGAACTGTCTCACTGAAGCACATTTAGCTGCCTCATCTCTTCCCTGTCAGCATCCCCCCCACCCTCCCAGGCTCACCTCCCAGATAACACATCTGTACCCAAGCCTTCAACTCAAGGTTGGCTTGTGGAGGAAGCCAAAGTCAGATACTCTCCTTAGAGATCCAGAATATTCCTTCTCCGTGATTCAGAAAATTCATTTTCTTTTTCTGACAGCCACACACTATGGAACTCAGCTCTCCTAGGAGCTCATCACTGCTTTTTCCCACAACAGTTGCTATCTTGCTGAGAGGAATTCTATATCTACTATATCTTCTTCTCCCTCCCACCGCTTTCCCTCTCTCTTTTTCTCTCCCTCTCTTTCATTATGCATAGCTGCTTGGTGTGTGTTTTTATACATCTCTATGAGGAATGTGGGCTGAAGCTAAGTAGGGTAAGGAGAGGGCACTCCAGATAGAAAAGCTTTTTTCTCCCCACCCTGCTGGTACACAGTATTGCAACTGGTAGCTAGAAGGCCTGGTTTCTGATTCAGCTGTATCATCCTTCGTGGCCTTGGGCAAGTCACCTACATTTCTGGTGTCTGGTTCATTACCTCTAAAAAGAAGGGTTTAGAGCTGAATGCTGAAAGTAGCAGAAAGAGAGCCAGAGGCGACACTACTCATCAAATAAGCATATCATGCCCTTCTCATTCCTCTGTCTCCCCAATATCCTTTCTCTGTAAAACAAGAGAAGTTCTCCAAATGCGCCCCTTACCTGTTCCAGCTCTCTATGCCACAGAGTGTAGGTCCCTCTTAATGGGTACATTCAGAGATAATTCACAAACTACAGAAAGAAAAAAGTGAGTGACTGGATCTAATTGATATTGTTTTCAAGGTACAGCAACCTGCCCACAGACAAATAGATAATTCTACAGGGCAAGCTATGGGGCATCACAAAACCCCCAAATCTGCCTGCCCTAAATAGTTTCTACCATCTGCCACATCAAGACAAAGCATACACTATAGTGTAAAGACCTTAAATGGAAGGAACTTTAATGCAACTAGTGTACAATAAAGAGAAGGGAAAGAGTAAGAAAATAGTTTCCAAATCAAGCACCCAACGTTACCCAAACCCTTGTGTGCAAATGCCCAGCCAAACAGGGTTAGCCCAAAATAAGACCACTGAGACCCAAAAGCTTGCCACAGTCTAAGGCATCTCTTGGTGGGGGCCCATAGGAGAGGGGAGAGAAGAGGCCCAGCATATCTGGGCCAGAAGGGGTGAAATCAAAATCAAGATAAAAGTTGCCATTGTTGGCCCTCCCTGGTGGTACAGCAGGTTAAAGCACAGCACTAAGAAGCTAAAAGCCACTTCTGCATGAGTTCGATTCCTGCCTGCCCCGGAGATAACCACAAGGCATGGCAGACCTCTCCTGACCCGCCCGCTGCTCCCCTCAGCAGTGTACTTCGTAGATCTGCCTATTTCTGCCCCCCACTCTGTCTCTGGTGAAGCCTGTCGCCACCCCTGAGCCTCTGGCCTGTACCCCATTTCTGTATGCACAAATAAATAAATCTTAAAAAAAAAGTTGCCATTGTTAACCTCCCCACAGATCTCTCACCCATATCTGTTTCAAGTTTCCTGGCATGGTCCCGAAGTCCCTGGTACTGTAACAGATACAGATTTCATGGACTCCATCCCCATTCCACATACTGGAACTACAAATCCCATCCATACCAATGAGAAGCACGTTGGGACGTGAAGGTGGAGCTGAGCAGCCAGGTTGGGATAATAACAGACATGTGGGCTCTGGGGGCTCTCTTGGCCTGGTGGTTCACGACTGGTCGTTTGGCTTCGATCAGTTTTCAGTGTGCTATTGGAGTTCCAAGTCAGCAGAACTGGGGACATTCTAGTTAATGTGTTTCTCTCTCTTTCCCAGGGTTGTTCCTTTTCCTTTGCCCTTGTAAATAAATCCATTATCGAACCTTTTTGTGTGTGCCTGCAGTACAGTTGAATCTTAAGTGCACGGGTGAGGACCCACAGACAGGCAACCCAGTGCACATTGGGGTGCCCTGTAACAGTAGAAGAAGCCAGCAAAGGCTTCTTCACATATCTTTCTGCTCACTGTGCCTCTTCCAGTTGTCCTTTATGCTCTCTTCTGCTTCCTTTCTCTTCACTCTCCTCTCCATATTCTTCTCTTCTATGCTCAGCTCCACCTTCCCTGGGTGGAGCAGGAAACCTGGAGCTTCCCCTTTCCCTGGAGACCAACCTGTTACAATAACTGAGAAGCAAGCACACAAGTTGTCTCTGACATCCCCATTGACCACCAGGCCCCCACAGAAGGGCATAGGCAAGAACCTCTTGACCATAAATGCTGGGGTGACTCTTGATGTCTCTAAACACTTCACTGTTGAGTTCCCCACAGCATGTAACTCACAGTGTGAAATCATTACTAAAGAAAATGAGGTGCACCTTGTCCCCAGGCAGCTGGGTCACACAGTACTCTAGACAGCGCCTCTCAGATCAGGCTGCCCTCACCACTACACGCTCACCACGGCAAATGTCGAGGGGAAAAAGTCACTTTCTCCCCATTACAGATTTTTAGCTGTAAAGAAATACACCCTTTACAGCTATAAAAGGATACATTTCTACCAAAGGAACTTTGGAAACGCAGCACACAGGAGGCTGAGCAGTGTCTGTCCTGGATTAGGTTCCAGGCCAGTCTCAGGGATGTTAACCTGCCAGGCAAATGCCTTCATCTCCCCAAGTCACAGATTTCTCATGTGTGCAGTGGCAGCAAAATCGTGTCCCTTGCCGAGCTGCTGGGAAGATCAAATGGATCCGCCAAAGTGTGGACTCTCCACCCTTCAGACCTGGAAGGGCAGTGCACGCAGGGTCAGGCACAAAAACGCGGGAGCCTGAAGTGCAGGGTCACCTTCCAGATGTCACTTACTGATCATTAGCAAGAGCTTTCCTCTTGGGCCTGTTTTCGTACCTGCAGAGATGGGTTAGTGTTGGCGCAGCAGGTTAAAGCACAGCACTAAGAAGCTCAAGTCATTACAGCATGAGTTCAAACCCCACACGCCCCTGAAGTGACCACATGGCAAGGCAGACCTCTCCTGACCCGCCCGCTGCTCCCCTCAGCAGTGTACTTCATCAGTCTGCCTTTTCTGCTCCCCACTCTGTCACTGGTGAATCCTCTCACCGCCCCTGCACTTCTGGCCTGCACCCCAGTTCTGTATGCATAAATAAATAAAATCTTTTAAAAAATAAAATAAAAATAAATAAAAGTTGCTTCACACAGGGTTTAGGGTTTAATGTTGTCATTTGTGTGCGACTCTCAGATCAAAGTCTGCTTAAGATAAGTTTGCCAATCAATCTAAGTCTTCATATTTATCAGTTAGGGTAGGAAGATAAGAACGTCACTCTATTTCAGATCAGATCAACATACTGATAGACTCATAAGGAGTGTTAAATCCCTTAGGGTTCGCTGCAGGCAAAACTCCTCTGGTTCCCTCAACTGCACCTCAGCTGCCGTGGACTTGGGGATGTGTCTCACTCTGCTCTTCTCTGATCCTTTGTGCCTCTCTTCGAATATAATACCCAGCTCTGGAGGAGGACTGTGAATTAAATGAACATCCCTCAAATTATGATCCTAAGAGCTGAAACTTTTTCAACTGAGTAGGGTTAGAGTTGTGTCCTTTCCAAAATTCTGTGTCCTTGCTGACAGGTAGTGAGAGCACAGTTGCTTAGCACTGCCTGGATTCTGAAGCACTAGCCCCATCGGTCTGTCTGCGACCTGCAAGCCACATGACTTTCTAAGCTTCATTTCTCCATTTTGAAAATGGGGATAATGTTGTCTGCACTATTTCTTACTTATTGTGAAGATCAAAATAAGTAACTGGAGCTGAAGTGCCTGGCGCTTGTAAAAGACTGCATATCTTTCTTTTTTATTAAAGATTTATTGATTTGTGCATACAGAACTGGGGTTTAGGCCAGAGGCTCAGGGGTGGCGAGAGGTTTCACAGAGACAGAGCAGGGAGCAGAACAGGCAGATCGATGAAGTACACTGCTGAGGGGAGCAGCGGGCGGGCCAGGAGAGGTCTGCTGTGCCATGTGGTCACCTCCCGGGCAGGCAGGAATCAAACTCATATGGAAGTGGCCCCAGCTTCTCAATGCTGTGCTTTAACCCGCTGCGCCACCAGGGAGGGCCAAGATTGCATATCTTAAGGAAAATAAAAACATGCTTTTCTATTTCATGTTTAGCCACAAAGAAGCACAATAACACCTAAAAATTTCCCAAAGTTGTTATCCTCATCAGAGTTTCCATGTATTTCTACTTCCAAGCTCAAGGTCTGGCTACTGTAGGTGCATAATCAATACCAGATTTGTGAAAGAACTGATGGCTGCCACCAGCATTTCCATTTTCCTACTTTTCAGGACCCAATGAAACATCATTTCCTTAAGTGAGAAAAGAATAATTTAATGATTCGAGCAGTCTTAGGGTCACCTCCAGCCTCTTAAGACCAACCAGAAGGTGTCTATGAACTTTTGCATCCTCTTCAGAAACCATTGACACAAACTCCTTGTGAAGAAAAACAATGAGATAAAAATCTGGAAAGCTCTTAATTGTTATTAGCATGTCTGATTTTAGATTAACTTAGAACCATAAAAAATTATTTTTTTAATTTTACTTAATTATTTTTTACATCATTCTATATTTTGTGCATTTTTTCATCTTGGTTGTAATCCTTGTGGACTTCCCACCACCAGTTCACCCATGTGCCATCACCATAGTCCCGTGCACTCTTCCCACCCCAGGTTTGATCCCATTCCCCTCATTACACCTGTAAAATGTCTGGTTTATAGTTTGTTGGTTTTCATTTTTACTTTATTACAATTACTTTCCCCCCCGCCCTGATCCTTTACACTCCTGCTATGAGTGAAACCATCTGACATTTTTCTTTTTCTTTCTGGCTTATTTTGCTAAACATGATCCCTTCCAGCTCCATCCATGTTGCTGCAAAAGCATGGGCTTATTTTTTTGATTGCTGAGTAATATTCCACTTTGTATATGTACCAGAACTTCTTGATCCAGTCATCTATTGTGGGGCATTTGGGTTGATTCCACATCTTTACTATCATAAATAAGGTAGCAATAAATATGAGGGTGCAGGTGTCCTTTTGAATACATGTTTTTGTGGCCTTTGGGTAGATACCTAAGAGTGGGATTTCTGAGTCATATAGAAGCTTCATGTTTATCAGTTTGAGAAGCCTCCAAACAGTTTTCCATTGTGGTTGTATCAGTTTGTATTCCTGTTACAGGGCACCAGAAATCTGTTCCAGAACAGGGGGAGAGGGACACCCCTGAAGCCCCAAAATCCTGCCTGCTCTAAGTGGGTTCTGCCATCCGCC
>NW_004567116.1:46194565-46212965 GCF_000260355.1 Condylura cristata | reverse complement strand
TGTGGGTCACCTCCGGGGCAGGCAGGGATCGAACTCATGCTGAAGTGGCTTTAGCTTCTTAGTGCTGTGCTTTAACCTGCTGCGCCACCAGGGAGGGCCCACAATAGAGTTTTTCTTGAGCTAATCTGATCTGCTGATTTTGTAGATAATTGTACTTGATAAAATTTCAAATTTGGGGACTTAGCATACAACCAGAAAGTGTAACCACTATCTATGATTATTTTTGCTTTATTTTTTTTTTGTTAATGAGTTACATTTTAATTACCATCATCTCTATATGCATTTTTTTTTTCAATTAGGATAAAAGTACTGGAGTGCATAGCCTACAACACTTCTCCAAAGATGCAAACCTTTGGATTCTGCATTGCTCATTATATTGTCTTAGGAAAGCACTAATTACAATCACCCAAGCCTTGTGTTCTTGCTCCAGTTGAGAAACATCCACTTGGAGAAAGTTCTGCTGCAAAGAGCAGATGGTAAAATGGCTGACAAAAAGGAGCATGGGGAAAGGAAACTGGTGCCAGCCATCAAGATTCCTTCTTTGCCCGTTAACACAGAGAAGTATGGGTACAGTGAAATCTGAGCTCAAGCAGGTAGCAGTGTACCTAAATCATTGCACAGGCATCTTTTGGCAGGACATATATAATGTTCTGCTGCTGGGCGCTACATGCAGCATTTTAAGCGATTATGTATAACAGAAGCTCCAACAGAACCTGAAAACTATTGGGGGACAGGGACAGAAGGGGAGGGGGAAAGACATTGTAACCATGATGAAGGTTCCTATTACATATCAGCTGTTCTGCATTTCTCATCTCTCAATTTCCCAGTAGGCCTGCAATAATATAGTATTGTTCTGTCACGCTGGAAGCTTGTAACAATTAAAATAATTTAAAATTTACTTTCCAAGATCTTATAGCTGGTAGAGTCACAATACATTTTGGGTCTGCTGGGCCTTGAATGAAGCCATGTTTTCCTTCTCCAAGAATCAAGCTGTCTCTTCAAGTGCAAATTATGTTCTTTCCCATACTGCATTCCAGACAGAAAGGCAGCTGCAAATACAGGGACTGAGAGGGCTTCCAGTAAAGAGCCTGAATGGCAATGTCTAAAGATCTTTTTTATTCCAGGGTCCCTCAGAAGTGGTGATAGTGGGGCCAATGGCAGCTACTGTTTGTGTCCTTAGCCCAACTGAGTCTAGAGCATAAGCCTTGTGGAATAGCGCAAGCTCCCCCTCACCAGGAGGCTAAATTTCCAAAGATCATGATCCGCTGCAGAGGGAGCAGAGAGAGGTGGGGTGGGGAGTTAAGACAACTAGATACTGAGCAAAACTAAATGTGGAAAGAAAGGAAGAGAAGTAGATGTGGTCAACTTCACTCTTTAAACTGAAATAAAGTGTTTAAGCCCCAGGCTCCTGTCCCCCACTTCATGCCACTGTAAACTAAGTAGAGAAACTTAACAAAACCAAGCCTCCAATGCCCACACCACTAAAAAGCAACAGTTCCTTGCCAGTGAAGCAAGGAACATCCAAACCCAAGATGGAAAAGCAAAATGAGAAGAACAAATGCTCAGGGGAAAATATGAAGGATGCATACATAGAGGCAAAAAACATCAAAACAACAACATAAAAACGCCTCCCTGGTGGTGCAACAGGTTAGGATGCAGCATTGCAAGCTAGCCACGGGCACTTCAGTGTGAGTTCAATCCCCGGCCAGGGAGCTGACCCACATGGCACGGCAGACCTCTTCTGACCCTCCTAAGGGGACCTGCTGCTCCCCTCAGCAATGTACTTAATCACCACCTGTTCTGCTCCCCACTCTGCTCTGGTGAAGCTTCTCACCGCCCCTGCACCTCTGGCTTAAACCACAGTTCTGTATGCCTACATAAATAAATCTTAAAAAAAAAAAAAAAGCTGAGTGATCTAAGGGGAGGTCAGTCAAAGGCAGATGGGTATAAAATCTTAGAAGGAGATACAAGAATAAAGAGAATTCTTCACCAAAGAGACTGAAAATATTAAAAGAACACACACCCAAGACTCTGAAGTGAAGGTAAACACACAGTCAAGGTAACAGAAAAAGAATTTCAGAAATAGAAGCCTTAAATGTACAATACACCCAATTAGCAAAAGAGAAACAAAATGTAAGAAAAATGAGAAAATACTACAAGAAATATCAGACTCATTTAGAAGAGGAAACAGGATAATGGGCATAAAGGCAAGGCAAAAGAGAAGGGAGCAGAGACCCTATTCAAAGAAACAACTGAGAATTTCCCAAACCTGAGAAATGAATTAAGTGTAAATGTCTAGGAAGCAGAGAGAACAGCCAATTTTTTAAATACAAAATAACCTACACCAAGACACATCATTGTTACATTATCAAAAATCAAAGGTAAAGAAAAACTTTACAGAAAGCAAGGGAAAAGAAAAAAATTTACCAAAGCACCCAAATCAGACTTTCCTTAGATTTTACCACAAACACTCCCCTGTCAAGAGGAAAGTAAAGTGATCATAATCTTAAAAGGCAAGACCTTAAAGACCTACGAAAAATGTTGAAAGGAGCTCTTCCACAAGAAGAGATTAAAAGAAATACAAAACCTTGAGCAGAATGACAATAAGAATACAAAACAGTGCCCTCCCTGGTGGTACCATCAGTGAAAGCACCGCATTATGAAGCTCTCAGAAGCCACTGCAGTACGAGTTCAATCCCCAGCCAGGGAGCTGACCCACATGGCGGGGCAGACCTCTCCTGACTGGCCCGCTGCTACCCTTAGCATTGTACTTTGTCAGTCAGCCTGTTCTGCTCCCCACTCTGTCTCCGATGAATCCTCTCACCTACCACACCTCTGGCCTGTACCCGTTTTGTAAACATAAATAAATCTTTAAAAAAAGAATACAAAACAAAGAACATGAGCAAAATATTCTGAGTTAACAACAAGACACCAATGGGGCGGGGGGAGTTATAGAGCTTATAGTGAGGCACAGGGCAAGGGGAGAGCTCAGGGTCAAAATTGAGTAGAAAACGCCTCAGAAGAGGTAAGGGAGCTCAGGAGACTAATTCCAAAGGGGACTAATCAAGCACCCCCAGGACTAGGGGAACAGGACAATAAAGAAAAAGGACGTTAAGATAAGAGCTGGGACACAAAGTCTTAATTCTGGGCACAGAGACATTAAGGCAGAGTAAGCCCACCCAAGAACCAATGAATCACAGACTGGTGGAGCCCTAGAATAATTAGGGAAAGAAAGTCTATATTCCCTGAGACATGACTCCTCTTGGGTTCCCTTGCTCCTCCCTGGCCTGGGAGTCCCACTTGATTTCTGTTCCTTTTCTCCTTAATAAACTTTCTTTATCTAAACAAATCTTGCCTGTCTGAGTGTCTGTAAAGTTCCTGCTGTGGCTTCGTGAGACACCAACCCCCAGTGGTCTAGTGGCCAGACTCAGCCCTGCCACTGCAGCTTGGGATATATTCCTGGCTGGGAGATAAGGCTGAAAATCTGACATTTCAATATCAAAATGATCACAATTTTCTCTTTTTTATCCACTTTTCCATTTACAAGCACTTAAGTTTTCCTAAATCTTTTCTGACATAGGCCGTCCAACCAATGCTGTGTTTTGACATGATCTGGGCATTGGGGAGACTTCCAAAGAAGATGAGGGATTTTCTAAACCTCCAAAGAAGATGAAACCATGGGAGTCTCCATAACAACACCTGCTGAAACTTCCTCATTTGTTCTTGGTTAATAATAGTCTAAAATTGGTTATATGGTTGGCCTGTCCAAATTAACTTGGTTAAAGTATTAATTGGCATAATACGTAACAGAAATTAACATTGCAAGAGGCTAGGAAAAACAGGTTGTGGCTCTGAAGACAATGGGAGACAAAATTGTGTTAAGCTAACTGTGGCGGGTGACTGGAACCTCACCCAGGAGGTGTGCTTGCGGCCAAGTAGATTTTCTGGTGTGCTCTGAAGGTCAGCACTTTGCAGGTGACATGGAGGCTAGACACCCTTAGCTTAGACAGACTAAGATAGACAATGATTATAAGAGTTAGATAAGAATGATAAGTTGCAATAGTAGAACTTCTAGGGAAACAATATATTAGTAATATTCTTAGGAAAACATGATTTTTAGAACAATAGAATAAGGGATAAGAATCTATGTTAGGGAGTTAGTAAGGTGGTTAAGCATTACCAAATGTCCCAGGTGATTGATTATGCTGGGAAATGAGGTACATTTAGAAGCCTTGATTGTTTCTTATGTTTTTCTTAAGATGACCAAATAAGTTTCTTTCCAGTACGAGACCACGGGGGTCTCCAAGTGACTATGAAAAATATGTAATAATTATTTTTACTTTGCTTCAATGCTTTTGTTGATGTAATCTCACTGCCTGCTTTAACATATAAATAAATAAGACCCACTGAGATGCTCAGTAGGAGATACTTGCACCAGCTAGACTGTCATTGTCTCCTCAATTGCTCATTTCCCCTGGCAGCCTTGGCAGCCTCATCCTTCGGGAAAAAGACCCCTGACCAGTCACCTGTTAGAGCTGGACTTTGACATCTGGTGTGGTCTCTGACACTTTTCTTACCACAAATGGTAGTCAAAACAGAATAGGATAGGAGTTCTGTCTAGGAGTACATTTCAAAATTCTTTGATGCATTTTTATTATTGACCTCAAATTTAATTATGTTAAAATGATAGAAATGGTCATTAGCTTTTGACTCATATTTAATGAAAGTTTTTTCTGTATGCTTCTCACCTGGTTGAATATTTAAATGACCCAAGAGTATTTGTAAATATATAGATTCTTTATTTTGGGTACTAGACTTTCTCCGTCATTCAGGTCAGAGGTCAGAAAGTCATAGATTAACTTGAAAAGCCATGTTCTTTCACTTAGCTATTGTCTGTGGTTGCTTTTATGCCATAATAGCAAAATTAAGTACAGGTTTTCCTCACTATCTAAAAGTCAAACCTTCCTATTTGATATGAACTCGTAAGTTATTTTTTCCACCTGGGAATGCTCAATTTTTTTTCATATAAATTAATGGCAGTGGAGCACCATACCCACAAAAGTAACCTACTAAATGATACCAAATAGGAATGTTCTTCCTTTGGTTAACCAGAAAAACCTGCAGTTGCGACAGAACCACATGTGGCCCACAAAGCCTAAGCTATGTGATCTTACCTGGTCTTTCAGAAAAAGAATTTGCCGCTCCTGCATTAAATAAGGCTTTCAATGGTGTTGTTGAAAAGCACACCCCTCACTCATTTTTTTTTAAAGATTTATTTATTTATTCATACAGAACTGGGGTACAGGCCAGAGATGCGGAGGGTGAGAGGATTCACCAGAGACAGAGTGGGGAGCAGAACAGGCAGATCGACGAAGTACACTGCTGAGGGGAGCAGCGGGCAGGTCAGGAGAGGTCTGCCTCGCCATGTGGATCTCCTCCGGGGCAGGAGGGAATCGAACTCATGTGGAAGTGGCTTAAGCTTCTTAGTGCTGTGCTTTAACCCCCTGCGCCACCAGGGAGGGCCCCTCACTCATTTTTTATCTGTTCAGTCTGTTAGTTCCTGGTAGTGGTGGATTAAAATCTCCCATCGCTGTGGGTTTGTCAGTTTCTCCGTTCAGTTCTATCAAATTTTGTCTCATGTTTTTGGCCACCGTGAAAGTCCTGGAGGGCCAGAGCTTTACTCTCCCCACACCGCTGCCTTTCAGCCACTCTCTTGTACTTGGGATTGTTTTTGGACCTGAGTCAGGAGACAAAGATTTTCAAAATGTGTCTCTTTTTTATTTATAGGTATGCAGTAAATCATATCTGTCAAAGAAAGGCAAATAGAGCATTTCCATGTCCTGAGGGCAAGTTACCATTTTACTCTGCAAGTCCTTCCTCTGTCTGTCCTCAAACAAAACATTTCATCTATCTCTTAAAAAACATCCAGCAATACTAGTTGTAAGCATGATTGTGGAGAGAGGCTGATAAGAAATGTCAGGAACGTGTCCCACAGGCGTAGAGCAAGAATATTTGGAAAGCAACTGGCAGCGTTTATTGGCGAGATGGTAATTTGTCAGCCAAGGAGACTGACCACAGTCTGTACACTGCTAGTCTTTCTGTAGATGCCAGCATCATCCAGGAATCAGGAAACAATATAAGACCCAGCACAGACGTACCCATATTATTGAGGATGTTGGCAGTGACCCAGATGACTTGGTGGATAATGTGACCCATTGCACAGCATGTAAGGCAAATATAGATTTGGATGTGAAAGAAGTAGGTTAAAAATTGAATTTTTCAAATTTCACACCAAGTCCCAAGAGTGTACCAAGCAATGAACAACGTTCTGACATATTTTAAATCTCTCTATTTTCACAATACATACATATATCAAATCACCATGTTGTACACCAAAAACTCATACAGTATGTCAATTATATCACAATATAAAGTGAAAGTAAATGTAAAAATAAACTTCAGGGAAGTTCTATTTGCAGTGTATACCATTATAGTGGTTCTGATGCCTCAGACAAGTTAGAGATAATTAGACAGTTTCAGGTTCTCCAGGAGAGTTAAAGGAGGCTCCAGAGATAAGGCAACTAATTCCAAAGGGCATTAATCAAACATCCTCAGAACTAGGGGCAACAGGACATTCTGGAACAAAGACAATAAAGAAAAGATGAGGGCTGGACACAGAGACTTAGTTGTGGGCACAGAGACATTAAGGCAGTGAGTGAGACCACCGATCACATAGACACTGGTGGAGCCCTAGAAAAATTAGGGAAAGAAGGTCTCTATTCCCTGAGACACGATGCCTCTGGAGCTTTCTTGCCCCTGTCTGGCCTGGGTCCACCAGCCTGGAAGTCCCACTTGATTTCCATTCCCTTTCATTTTAATAAACTTTTTCTTTCTCTGAATAAAGTCTCTTTTTGTTTGCTTGCCTGAGCCTCAGCGAAGTTCCTGCTGTGACTTCGTGAGACACCGACCCGCGGTGGTCTAGAGGCTGGGAGTCAGCATTGCCACTGCAGCCTGGGATCTGTTCCTGGCTAGGAAACAAGACCTGGAAACCTAAATTTTCAGTATCAGTACTCACTGGCAACTGTTAATCCCATCTTTGTCATTTCTACCCTCTACATCAAACTACAAGGTCTTCAGACTAAGGTTACCCGCCTGTCACTGAGTTCCATGATGAGAAACAGTTTTATCTATTTTCAAATCTCAAACTCTCTTTGTTTCAGAAGTAAGAACACTCAGACCTAGAATGAGGGTTGTACCAGCACACACAGAGCTGATTGAGGGAATGGATGAGATCTGATTGAGGGAAAAAAACTAATGTTTATTTATGGTTTTGTTAGGTCTATAACCTGAGAGACATAGATTCAAGAAGTTCTTGGATTGTGCTCTAAGGTTCAGAAAATGAAAGAGGTTTATAAAGACTAAAATACACAAATAAAAAGCAAGATAGTTCTCATTCTGTTATGCATGTAAATTAGATGAAAAATCAAGATGAGGTGGTCTTACATACACAATAGAATACTGCTAAGCAATCAGAAAAAGATAAATTCATGTCATTTGCAGCAACATGGATGGAGCTTGGCAAAATAATGCTAAGTGAAATAAGTCAGGAGAAAGATAAATACTGGATGGTGTCACTAATATGTGGAATGTACTAAATTAATAATCAGATAAAGATAGATTGAAAACTGAACCCTGGAATCTGACTGCAGAACTGAGACATGAAGATGGGGGGAAACAAAGAGAGAAGGGAGCACAATGGCCTAGAGTGGTGGAATATAGGTGGGTGTCCTATAGTGTTACCTCTATGGGGATACCCCAATATTACCTCAGTTAAAGATAATTATTTTTTTTAAAAAACATAGGTGAAACTTGTAACATATTAATTAATAATATGTAAGTTAGGTAAAAATTGCTTAAATAGGCCCTCCCTGGTGGCGCAGCGGGTTAAAGCACAGCACTGAGAATCTGAAGCCACTTCCTCATGAGTTCGATTCCCGCCTACCGCCTGCCCCGGAGGAGACCACATGGCCAGCCAGACCTCTCCTGGCCCGCCCGCTGCTTCCCTTAGCAGTGTACTTCGTAGATCTGCCTATTCTGCTCCCCACTCTGTCTCTGGTGAAGCCTCTCACCGCCCCTGAGCCTCTGGCCTGTACCCCAGTTCTGTATGCACAAATAAATAAATAAATCTTAAAAAAATAAAAAAAATTAAAAAAAAATAAAAATTAAAAAAAAAATTGCTTAAATATAATGATGGTCCAGGCATGGGAAAAGAGTGCTTGTCAAGTATTGATTGGTTAAAATTTTAGAGTTTTTTTAGGGGGTGGAGGTGCTAAATGAAGATTTTTTGTAGTGGTCTGTCATTGTTAGCAGGAGGTTCCTTCCTGAAGGTGCCTGATCATGGACGGTTGTGCCTGGTACCTGATTCTCAGTAACCTCCTGACTTCATTTTAGGTACCCACTCAGATGATCTATTTTGCTTCTAGACCTTGGGCACAGGACAGACCCTTGGGCACTCAGTTCTGTGAGTGGCACTGGACTTTGGTAGCCATGGTCCATTGCTCCCAGAATCTTACAATCTAAGCAATATTATAACATTTTGGGATCTAAGCATTTTATTCCCGTGAACTTCAATAAACTTAATATACTCCCTCTAAAGATTTTGTAGGTTGATTCCAAGGACAGAAATAGCAAAAATGGGTTTTAACAGCTGTTAGTTACTACCTCTGATGGTTTTGTGCCAGCAATGGCCCATGGGCAAAATTCTCAAAGTTTGATCTCCATGTGATTCCTGGTGGACACTGTCATTTTTTTCTGGAAGTAATCATCTCATATCTATGAATACCCCAGCCACCAACTTGCTACATTTTCTCATACTCCCTGGATGAAGGTGACCGAAGCTGACATTCTGAAACCACAGTCACTTCTCAGCTTCTTGGCTTTCTGGGAGTCCTCTTCCTATCTCCATCCTAGTGGAATTTATACCAGTTCCCAAGAGTGTATATGTCAGTTTCTAGGTGCCAGGCAATGAACAAGGCTCTCACATACTTTCATTCAACAAGGAAAAATCATGACTGTGCATCAATATTAGTGGCAATTAGTCAGCTTTTCATTCAAATATTCTGCTCACCTCAAGTAATGTTAACTTTAGAGAAAGCTTCAGATTGCCCAGTTCTCGGGTCTTACACCCATATAATGACAAGGACATTGGTCAAGAAAGCAAGGTCCAGCTTCTCTTTAATGACTGCAGTTGTCTTGAAACATTTATTCCACCTCCTTCAATTTCCTTTATCCTATACTCTCAGAGACAGAGCATTACTTTCTTGAATTTTTGGATTTTGATTTCTGGCATCTAATAATAACTCCACCCTCATGCACTCCACTGCATGTTATAACATGCTTTCACATAAATTATTTCTTCTCTGTTGTGCCTTTTCTATTCTAAAACCATATATTTAGCTTATCTTAAGGCATTACTATGAATTTCCCTAATTACTGATTTAGGTGAAGCTCAAAAAATATTTCATTTCTTATTAAATCCACAAATTGCTTAATATTGTACTTTCTATTTTCATACTAGTGGATTTTTCAGTTATTGCTTCTTACACTCCTTCTTCCTGAGTTCATTTCCAGGCTCTTTTAGAAATGTTTGAGTCAAATGTGATAGTTTACATGGAAACCCTAAAAACTCCATAGAAAAATTAATCAAAACAATTAACCAGTTTAGTAAGGTAGCAGGATATAAAATCAGCACACAAAAGTCAGTAGCCTTCCTATACACAAACAACCAATCAGAAGATGTGGAAATCAAAAAACCATCCCTTTACAATTGAAAAAAAAATCAAATACTTGGGAATAAACCTAACAAATGAGGTAGAAGACCTATACAAATAAAATTATAAAACACTGTTAAAAGAAATACAAGAACACACAAAAAAATGGAAAGCTATCCCCTGCTTGTGGATCAGAAGAATTAGCATCATTAAAATGGCCATCCTACCAAAAGCAACTTACAGATAACGTTATGCCAGTAAACATCTCAATGACATTCTTCAAAGAAATATAACAAATAGTGGTGAGATTTATATGGAACCACAAAAAAAAACCTCAAATATCCAAAACCTTCTTGACTAAAATGAAAGAGAACTAAGGCATTACACTCCCAAACTTCAAGTTATACTACAAAGCCATAATAATCAAAGCTGCATAGTACTGGAAAAAGAACAGACAAACAGACCAGTAGATTCAAATAGAAAATCCAGAGATAAACACACAGTTTTATGGATAGGTGATCTTTGACAAAGGAGCAAAGGAAATGCAATGCATTTGTTTGACAAATGGTACTGGGAAAACTGGGCTGCTATGTGCAAAAATAATTAAGTAAAGCTAGATTATTACCTCACACCATGCACAAAAGCAAACTTGAAATGGGTTAAAGAACCAGACATAAGACCCAAAACCATAAAATATATAGAAGAAAATGTTGGCAAAACACTACATGACATATACCTCAGTAACATCTTTAAAGATACATCACACAGGGTGTTACTGATTTACCTCAGTAACATCTTTAAAGATACAGCACACAGGGTGATTTGGGAAACCATAGGGGATTGCAACTGAGATGGGAAAATGCACAAAAATATGTAAAAAATAAACCATTATAAAATTTTAAAAAATAAAGCTTTTTAAAAGATAAAAAAAAAAAAGATACATCACCCAAAGCAAGAATAATGAAGGAAAGGACAAATAGCTGAGACTACATAAGTTAAAGAGCTTCTGTACAGTGATACACTACACAAAACAAAGAGACACCGTACTGATTGGGAGAACATTTTTGCACACAACTAATGACAAAGGACTGATCACAAAGATATACAAAGAATTGATGAAGCTCAACAAAAATAAAGTGAAGGATCCTATCAAAAATGGGCAGGAGAGCTAAAAAGACACTTCACCAAGGAAGAAATGCAGATGCCAACAAACATGAAAAAGTGTTCAGCATCACTTCTGATAAGGGAAATGCGAATCAAAACCACAATGAGATACCACCTCACACCAATGAGAATGGCACATCTTAAAACAACTAGCAACATCAAATGTTGGTGAAAATGTGGGAAAAAAAGAACTCCCCTACACTGCTTCTGGGAATGCAAACTGGTCCAACTCCACTGGAAAGCTGTTTTGAGGTTTCTCAAATTGCTAAAAATGGTGCTTCAATATGACCCAGCAATCCCACTCCTAGGTATCTACCCAAAGGACACAAAACATTGATTAAAAAGGACACCTGCACCCCTATGTTTATTACTGTTCTATTTACAATAGGGAAGATGTGGAATCAACCCAAATGTCCAAAAGTAGATCACTGGATTAAGAAGATATGGTACATATACACGATGGCTTATTACTCAGCAATCAAAATGATAAACTCATGCCTTTTGGAGTAACATGTGTGGAGCTAAAAGGGTCCATGTTTAGTGAAATAATCCAGAAATAAAAAGAAAAATACCAGATAGTTTCACTCACAGAAGGAGCATAAGGGATTGGGGGGGCAGGAGAAGGGGGAAGGCGGTGTGTGTGGGGGGGGAGCAATTAATAAAGTAAAAATGAAAAACAAACAAATATAAACCAGATACTTTTTATTTATTTATTTATTTATTTATTTTTACATCATTCTTCATTTTGTGCCTTTTTCCATCTCGGTTGTAATCCCCGTGGACTTCTCACCACCAATTCACCCATGTGCCATCAACATAGTCCCATGCACCTTTCCCATGCATTTTTTATCCCATTCCCCACTCCACCCCCATAAAATGTCCCTGGTTATAGTTGTTCATTGTTTTTCATTTTTTCTTTATTACAATTGCTTTCCCCACCCACTGGTCCCTTATATTCCTGCTATTAGTGAAACCATCTGGTATTTTTCTCTTACTTTCTGGGTTATTTCACTAAGCATGATCCCTTTCAGCTCCATCCATGTTGCTGCAAATGGCATGGCTTTACTTTTTGATTGCTGAGTAATATTCCACTGTGTATATGTACCACATCTTCTTAATCCAGTTATCTACTTTTGGGCATTTGGGTTGACTCCATGTCTCTCCTACTGTAAATAGAGCACAATAAGCATGGGGGTGCAGATGTCTTTTTGAATCAGTCAAACTAGAGACATTTTATGGGGTGGAGAGGGGAACAGGATCAAAACTGGGGTGGGAAAAGCGCAAGGGACTATGGTGATGGCACATGGGTGAATAGGTGGTGGGAAGTCCATGGGGATTACAACCAAGATGAAAAAATGTGCAAATTGAAGAATGATATAAAAATAAATAAAAAGAAGTGTTTGGGTCATAGATTTTTCAGCCTTTATCAGAAATTACCTTTTTCCCTCCATCTTCAGTGAAATATCAACTAAATAATGGCTATAGAATTCTAAGTTGACAGTTACTTTCTCTCAGTACTTGCAACATACTCCACTATCTCCTGGACTCTGCTTATTCCACAATCTCCTGGCCTTTAACTGATCTGCTTTTCATCTGGCTTGTTTAAGATTTATCTTTGGTATTTTGCAGTTTTACCATAAAGAATTTATGGTATTTGTTTTTTGTTGTTATTATTATTGTGATTTAATATTCCTTGATACTCATGGGCTTCTGAAATTCTTGAATTTCTGTCTATCAGACAGTCCGGAAAGATCTGTCATTATTTTGTGAATGTCATGCAGTCTTGAAACTTTTAAACGTCTGTCCTCCTTGCTTAGTAGTAACATTTCCAAAAGATTCTTGATATCTTTATAAGTGCTTATTTTCTCCATTCTTAGGCTATACTCAGTGGATTCTGTTTTCATTGAGGTAAGTTTCAGGTGGACAATATTCTAATTCCTTCTCTCTTTAGGACTCAGCCTAACAGCTCTGTAGTGCCCCCCAGTGGGCTAATAGGGTAAAGGGCGAGAACAACAGTGGATTCCACCAGAGAAGGTGACAAAGCCGGATGCCAGCTAACATCCACCGCTGGTGGGGGTCCATCCGCAGAGTCCCCTCTGCCTCTTGGCTGTTACTGTAAGCTTAGCAAGTGATACACTTTCAAATCTGACTGGGTGCTTTTCAAACTGCTATTTGTACATGGAGTTCCAATGCATATTAACTTTTATTTTAATTTTACTTATTCATTTATTTCAAGGTGACACTGGTTAAAAGCACGCTGTATGTTTCAGAGGAATAGACTCACACCTCCTTCACAGTACAGCACCCAACCCCACCCAGCCCAGAGCACCCATATCTTCTTAATCCAGTTATCTGTCACTTAGGATGTTTCCATAACTAGGATATTGTGAATAGTGTTCCATGTAGATTGTCTTTGTGTTGACACTTTAAGAGCATAATTTTGATATCCTACAGTCCTAAGTGTCCTCTGGACATAAGCCTCTTTGGTTTTTAGAGCTAGAAAATTATGGAAGTTAACTACCTTAATATACATGTGTTTCCTCCTTGTAAATAACTTGGCTTCCTACCTGGATATTTGTGTATGTGCTTGTTCTACCAATTAACTACTTTTGCAGTTTTAAGCCTGTATTATTTCTTCAACTTTGTTTTGTGTAAAAAGGAAAAATCAAAAAAGTTAGAAACAAACAAACAAAAAAAGTGTGGAAGCTTGTCTCTCTGCTGCTAGTCCTCAGGGTCAGGGTGCCTGATGTGTGATATAAACACTTCCCTCTTCAGGAGATGATCTATATTTGTAGTATCTCTCCTGACAGTGAGGTCTTGACTGAAGTTGGAGGGTCAGCATACTTAGTCTTTGCCTTTCTTACCGTTCTCTTCACTCCTGGCTGGGGAAGTTCAACTAGCCTGCAGGTTTTAGAGTGAATTGTTTCTATGTAGGTATAGATTTTTTGTGTCCCACAGAGGGTGGCAAGTCCAAGGATTTTCCTATTCTGTCTTCTTGAACCTTCTTTCCCTCTCCCAGCAGATGTTTTTAAAAACAATTTAAAGAACACCTTTTACCCACTTATTGAAGGTTCTTTTCTTATGGTCATATCTTGCCTTTTTTTTTAGAGGTATAAAACATGATTTGGTTTTGATTTAATTTTTATAAAGCCCATTTAGTACACTTTTCAAAGCCACCTGCTTTCTTTTTGCACAATATCTTTTCCTTAGAGTTTCAATTCCAATTCATTTTTGCTTTTGTTTAACTTTTAAGAATATATATAGTCTCTTTCTGGTGGTGCAAGGGCTTAAAGCACAGCCCTCTATGAAGCTATCGGCAGTCACTATAGCAAGACTTCGATCCCTGGCCAGGGAGGTGACCCACATGGCACAGCAGACCTCTTCTGTCTTGCCCGCTGCTCCCCTCAGTAGTGTGTTTCAGTACATCTGCCCCCCCCACTCTATCTCTTGTATCCTCTCACCCACTGCATCTCTGGCCTGTACCCCAGTTCTTATATTCTTAAATAAATAAATCTTTTTTAAAAAGAATACATACAGTCTCCTCATACTTTCATATTATGAAATTCTTCGAGTTCCAATTATCCCATTTTTTTATCTGTTGACTCTTGCTCATTGCTTCCTTATGGGATTTTTAGATACATGATTTCAAGTTCATCTCCAGCCAGCCTTTGCTGTCAGAATACTATACAGCTTAGGAAGAGAGCACGTTCTTCGAAGATAAGGTTGGGACAAATGGACTCTGTCCCTTGGTATATAAGCTCAGCTTTAAATGACCTTATAAATGTACTAATAAAAATACTACCACTGTGCAGGAGGGGAAAAGATTTATTCAGAAGTCAAAAAATATGAAGAATAAGTTGGAAGAAACAGACTAATAGAAAACAGGGACCCAGCCAGATACTTCTTTGTCTACCCCACCCCCAAGGGGTCTTATCATTGTGACAGGCATATTTCAGAATAAAGAAATCACATTTTAGTAGGCATTGTTTTTGCAGGCATATGTTAATTTACAGGAAGGATAGCATGCATTATATCCAGTAGATGCAATGTATGTATGTGAAAGGTAAGACTTAGGAGATAAAAGATTTTATTATAAAGAAATGCTTATCTGGTCAGATGTCTGTGGATCACTCCAGATGGGAAGCCTACAGATTCCAGGCAAGGAATTTTATAGGTCATGGCTGCTGGATGGAGCCGTCACAGAAGATCTTTTGTCTCTGCAGTTCTTTATAATTTTTTTTTCCTTTGCCAAAATCTTGTTTATTTTCTTTCACATGTAGAGAAATAGGTTGGGAAAGAAATTGAGTCAGAGGGCAAGCGGAAGCCTTCTAGACTAGGAAGTCAAGGAGAAATAAGTCTCCAGAAAGAAGAATAATAAATTCCCCAGGAATCAGACACCCCAGAACTAAAGGCAAAAGGGCATTTGGGAACAAGGATCATAAAAAAAAAAGTACTCAAAGGTAAGAGCTAGGACACAGAGACTTAGCTCTGGGCACAGGGACATTAAGGCAGAGTGAAAGAGACCAAGAACGAACCAATCACAGAGAGGTTGATGGGGCTTAGAATAGGTAAGGACAGAAGATCTATATTCCCTGAGGCAGGACTCCACTGGGCTTCCTTGACTCTCCCAGGCCGGTTCCACTGCCTTGGGAGTCCCACTTTATTTCTGCTCCTTATCTCCTCAATAAATTTTTTCTTTCTCTAAAAAAATCTGCCTCTTTTTGCTTGTTTGTATGAAGAGACTATATGTATTCCTGCCAGTGATTTTCCTTCGGTAGCTTCATGAGACACCAACTGGTGGTGGTCTAATGGCTGGATTCAGAGCTGCCTCTGTAGCCTGGAGTCAATTCCTGGCTGGGGAACTAGGCCTGAAATGATGGTATCAAAACCTTAATACACCCATAAACATCAATAGGACTTAGTTGAGACAGTGGAGTATTATGACATCCAATCTTTCTGTGAATCCTTGCATAGTGTAACAATAACAGTGTATCGCTTGCAGTCCTGATCAACACCCAGAACCACAAAGGGGAAGGAACCAGGCCCTTGGTGAGAAATAAGAAAGGCATTTCAAGAAAGAAGCCCCTACCTAATTACAGTACTCTTTTCATTATTGATACAGTAAGTTTTATTAGCCCTTTTTATTAATGATTTAGGGGTTAAACTTACCCATCAAAAGTCCTTTGATTGAATTTTCTCCTACATTTGTTTCTGGTACCTTGAGTTCCTGGATTATTTTGTGAAACCGCTAGAGTGAAAGGCAAAGTGTAACCGTCTGACTGGAAATCAAGCATGAAAACTCATTACAGACTCAGGAGAATGGAAATGTAATAAACTGTCACTATACCGCTATCAGGAAACCACTAATTAGATTTCTGAGTTCAGCAGGATGGATGCTTAAAGTAGAAAATTTAGATGGAGGTGTCACAAGGCCAGAAACTAGAGGTGGGGGTAGAAATGATTAACATAGATATTAAACTAGCTACAGAAAAGAAAAATCCTCCGACTGGAACTCCTCAAGAGCAGACTGGCTGCTACAAAAAGTGTCCTGAGGCACAGAGCACAGGTGGGAAGCAGGATAGGAGACTGAGAGCCATTAGAGAATCCCCAGTCAGCATATCAATCTAGTCACACCCTCAAAGTCATTAACTTAACACCAGAAAATAATCCCACACAAAGGAGTGAACACCTCCCCAAAAGCAGAACAATTTCTGCATTTGCAAAATGCAGCTTTCCTGCCTGTCTGAGAGTGTTTTTGTTTTTTGTGGGTTTTTTTTTCCCATAAAATTTTCCCTTTGCAAAGCAGCAGCTGCAGCTTTCTGCCCACCTGTTTCTATGTAAGTGCCTCTCTTTTTTCCTTTCCTTTTTCCAATAACCCTGTCCTTTTCAAATGCAACCTCACTGCCTGCAAGTGTCTTCATCTCCTGGGTAAACTTGCTGCATGCTGCTGAAAGAGGAAATTTTCTCACCGGAGGACCCCACTCACTGAAGCCAACATCTCATCAAAACCACATGAGTGAGATTTCTCACTCTCCCTTCCTTTTACTCTCCAGGAAGAACAGCTGCTTTTACTGCCTTCCCCTGATTGCTTGACAGCTCTCCGGGAACTGACAGCCACTGGCCAAGGCTTACTCGTTCACGTGTTCCAAAGCTTTGGGGAACAGCCTGCCATTTGCCCTTGGTCTAAAAGAGACTGAGAGCTCTCCTCTTTTCCTCTCTAATCTCTGCTATTTCTCTGTAAGAAGAGCCATTCTCTTTCTCCCCTTCCCTTGGGAAGAGCTCCTGCTCTCTTCTGTTTTCAAAGCAGGATTCTTTTGCTGCTTAATAGTGGACACAAGCAGGCCCTCCTTGGTGGCGCAACAGGTTAAAGCGCAGCACTATGAAGCTACTGCAGCTACTGCAGCATTAGTTTGATCCCCCATCGGAGAGGTGACACACATGGCGTAGCAGATCTCTCCTGCCCCGCCTGCTGCTCCCCTCAGCAATGTATGTCAGTACATCTGCCTGTTCTACTCCCCACTCTGTCTCTAGTGAATTCTTTCACCCCCCCCAACCCAATCTACCCCCAGTACCTCCGCCTATACTCGAGTTCTGTATGCATAAATAAATAAATCTTAAAAAAAAATAAAAACAGTAGATGCAAGCCAGTTAAGACCTGCTAAGCCAGCTGCCACTTTCTAGAAGATTCCTGTGAAAGGATGAGCTGGTTTGCATGCCAAGTTAGTTCTAGTCCCGCCAGCCTGAAGGTTAAGGGTGTGACACTGCAGAAACTTGTCCTGGGCATTCCACAAGCCCCACCCCATGGCTTTTCAATTTAAGGATTTTAGTCTGAGACTTGGCTTTTATAAATTTCTGATGTTGTGGATTGTCCTTCTTTTCTGCTGAGCTTACTGAATCCTTTGCACTGTAAACAAACCCTCACCTGGGGAAATCTTTTCTCTCATTTCTGAAAGTAACTCACCAAGACTTTCTATCACTAGAACCAGGATCCCTCCCTGCTGTTACGTTGTCTTTTGAGGGCCTTCCTGCACCACAGTACTTCCATAGTCAGGACAGCATAAATGCCTCCTACATTGCATGTTACTACAGGAACACACCATACTTTAATTAACTTTGTTTGAATTAAAGGATGCACTGGCTGGGTGTATCACCAGAATGTTCATTGTGCATAGCAATGGTTACATTAAAATGTAAGTCATGCCCAAAGGAGCAAAGAAGATACAATGGAACAAAGAAAGTTTATTCAGCAAATGGTGCTGGGAAAACTGGGAAGCTACATGCAAAAAATGAAACTAGACACTATCTCACACCATACACAAAAATCAACTCAAAGTGGATTAAAGACCTAGACATAAGAACAGAAACCATAAAATACCTGGAAGCAAAGATGGGTCAAACAGTACACGATATACACTTCAGCGACATCTTTAAAGACAGAGCACCCAATGCCACAATAGTGAAGGCAA
>NW_004567116.1:46179758-46193090 GCF_000260355.1 Condylura cristata | reverse complement strand
AAAAAAAAAAAAAGGAGGAAGGTAGTGACTAAATTAAGTATCCTGCAGAAAGAAATGATGCAGACACATGCCAATCCCTCCATGTGGTATCATTTAATAAGGTCAAAACTACGCCCGTACCTCTTGCCCAGCAGTTAAGTTTTGGAGGCAATCAATAGGGTTGAGAAGAACAGTAAGAAGAATGGGGCTCTCAGACCAACTCCCTGACCACGAAGAAGCCAGCTCAGAAGTGCAGAAACAGGAACAGGACACATTCTGTGTCAAAGGCCAGCACCCTAGATCAGACATCCAGATGAGAGCACACACTCGCCCATCCTCATGGTAAAACTGTCTGAAAGTCCGCTTTAGTCTGATAACTTTGGCCTCCTTTTTTGCTAACACATCCCAGCAGATAAATAGTGCAAACTGAGCCCCAAGTAAGAAAGCCCCCATGAAAACAAAGTATCAAAGAGCCACAAATTCTTTCCCATACAGCTGTGTATCTCCCATCTCACCCCTAATCACCTGCAGGTTATTTCAATAAAAATCTGCCTTTCCTGATCTCTCCTCTGTTTCTGGTGAATTCTTTAACTCCTGCACCTCTGGCTTCAGCTATTACACCATTACATTCCTCATCAGGACACACAACATTTTTCCACTGATGAATAGTTAGAATATCTAGTCTATCTAAATGGATAGAATTAATATAAGAATGTTCTTATATTAGGAACTCTGTCCATGAAGTGAATTGAAATAGAAAGCAGGTTGTGTCCATGAAAACCTAATGTAAAAAATAAAATAAAAAATAATTCAGAAAATACAAATCAAAACAGTTCTGTTAATGAAAATTCTTTACAAAAACCAAACATATGAGAAAAAAAAATCTGTATAATAAAATCCAAGCTTAATTAAACATACTCAAATATTTGAGGATATGGAGCAAATGAAATGAAAGTTGATCACGTTGAAGATGGAAGTAAAAGAAAAAGACAAAAAATAAATACCCAAATCTGTCCCCCATTAATGTTTGAAAGAGCCTCTCTTGGCCTCCATTCCTTCTTTCTTCCTCCTTCCCCAAGTGTTAAGCTACATCCTGCTGTCTCCTGCGTTTATGAGGTCTAGTTCTGTATCTCTTCTTCACCAGCTTCTTTATCTGCAGAGTGGAGCAACTGCAAAATAAGCTACTCTGAGTGCAACTTTAGAGCATTACCATGCTCAAAAATCCCACCCAAAAACAAGTCAGTTTCTTTCTTTCTACATCCCTTACCACACCTGAATTTTGAGGTATTGGTAATGTTTATCAATCCTTCAAACTGGTAGGAAAGTACAGTAGTCAGGTAAATGCAGACAGTCAGGTAGAACACTTTTGAGTGAATGTGCAGACATATTCACTAGTGTAAACATAGTTTTCTGGGTGCCTGCATTATGGGCCAGTACTAGATACTCAGGTGAGCCTGAGAAGAACCTAATTTAAGGAGCATAGTGAAAATCTAAACATACCTAGTACCTAAGGTTTGTTATATAGTTAAATTCAACCCCTGCATATTATTTTGTGTTAACCATAAGAAAACAAAATGTAGGGTTCTCCTTGGTGGCACAAGAGCTGCAGTGCAGCTCTACAAAGCTATCCACAGCCACTGCAGCAGGTAGGTGACCCAGCAGGTAGGTGACCCACTTGGTTCAGCAGACCTGTCCTGGCCAGCCCACTGTTCCCCTCAGCAATGTACTTTGCCTGTTCTGCTCCCCACTCTGTCTCTGGTGAATACTCCCACCACCCCTGCACCTCTGACCTGTACCCCAGTTCTGTATGAATAAATAAAATCTTTTTAAAAAAGAAAACAAGGCCCTCTCTGGTGGTGCAACAGGTTAGGACGCAGCACTGCAAGCTGGCTGCAACTCTTCAATACAAGTTCATCCCCCGCCCCGGAGGTGAACACATGGCCGACAGACCTCTCCTGACCCTCCCACTGCTCCCCTCAGCAGATTCTTCATCAATCTGCCTGTTCTGCTTCCCACAGTGTCTGGTGAATCCTCGCACCAACCCTGCACCTCTGGCTTGTACCCCAGTCCTGTATGAATAAATAAATAAATCTTTTTTAAAAAATGCAAATTATTGCATGCTTAAGTACATTCAATTAATTCTCCCATTTGGTCCTAAAAATAGTCATAAGGGGCAAGTACTATTACTTTTCCCTTTTTTCCAAATGAGAAACTTAAACTTTAAGAGAGTTGATAAATTTCCAAGGCCATACAGCTCTGAAATTGAAGTTCAGAGAAGTTCACGTTTTGTGAATATGAATGGGATTTAACCAGATTGATTTGGCTCCCATGCCCATGACCCTTTATCTACAACATTTCTTTTTTTTTTTTTTTTAAGATTTATTTATTCATACAGAGCAGGGGCTGTAAGAGGCTTCACCAGAGACAGAGTTGGAAGCAGAACAGACAGATCGACGAAGTACACTGCTGAGGGGAGCAGTGGGCGGGGCAGGAGAGGTCTGCCATGCCATGTAGTCACCTCCAGGGCAGGTGGGAATCGAACTCATGAGGAAGTGGCTTCAGCTTCTCAGTGCTGTGTTTTTAACCCGCTGCGCCACGAGGGAGGGCGTATCTACAACATTTCTTTGGAGACAATGAAACTTTGTTTCAGCTGAGCCTGGCATGCACACCTGGTTAAGAATTATGCATTTTGAAAGACTAGACAACTACTTCTGAGCAGTCTGAGGAGGAAAACTTCCCAAGCAAGTTGAGCTTTCAAACAAAAATTTTAAATCACACTATCAAACAACCAACAGATTCATTCAACTAAAGAATTACCCACTGTTGGGGGCCTTCCTTGAGGCACAGGGGTTAAGTCTCAGAATTACAAAGCTATTGCCTGCCACAGTGGCATGAGTTCAACCACAGTGTATTTCAGTGGATCCACCTGTTCTGCTCCCCACTCTGTCTCTGGTGAATCCTCTCGCATTCCCTCCCTCCTCTGGCCTGCACCCCAGTTCTAATCTGCATAAATAAATAAAAATAAATCTTTACATTTTTTTACATATTTTTTATTTATATATTTTACATCACTGTGTAGACCCTGTAAAATTCCCAGCACCTGTTTAGCCATTGAGCACAAGGGAACCAGCACCATAGTGCCTTGTGCTCTTCTCTCCATTGTTTTGATCACTTTTCCTCCCCCTCCCTTGCAGAATGTCTCTTATGTATGGTTGTCTGCTGATTTTGTTGTTTTGAAGACATAGAAGTATAAAAATAGTATGTTTATACATTTCAATAACAAGGAAATGTATCCTTAAAGGAGAAGTGACAGATAAGCCTCCTATATCTTGGAATGTAGAGTAGTCTTTGAAATTAAAGAACAAAAAAAACTGATAGAAGTTTTTTAAAACAAAAATCAAAACAAATGTAATTTAGACACTGATGAAAGGTAACTTTGCAAATTAGAAGACAGAATTTTAATAATCACCCAAAATGTGCCACTGAGAAACAAAAAGAAGGATCATATAAAAGAAACATCAAGAAAACATGTAGCATTTGTACATAATAAAGTCCAACTCAGAGCTAATAGTGTTTAAAGGGAGAAATTACAGCATATGGTATAGGTATAGGAGAAAATAATACAGAAGTAGAGTACAAGGGAAAGAGATTAAGACTGGCTCTTAAATTTGGAGATTGAGTGATTGAGTACAGAGAGGTAAAATTTCAAAGAGTTGGGGAGGTAACTAGTATGTTTGGGCCCCATTAAGCAGATATATACTAGGTGCTTTATTAACATTATTTAATGGTCAAAACAAATTTATAAGATACATATTTTATGAAGAGAGGGGTTAAATTTGTCTAAGACATTGGACTGAACTGATATTCAAATCTAGGCCTGTCTGAGATCAGAGACCCTATCTTTTCATCACACCAACCAGTTTTATGTTTCCAAAGTGCTTTCATACCCATAGTAGTGTTCCCTTTCCACAAGAGACAAATTCTAAAACCCTCCCAGTGGATAGCTAAAGACATGGGACTCATCACTACTTACACTGTGTTTTATATGTGTGTGTGTGTGTGTGTGTGTGTGTGTGTGTGTGAAGTTTAACTCCTTAATATTTGTCAGAGATTAACAATAGCTAATAATAAACTAGAACAATTATAACTAATGTAATAAAATTTCTGTGACTGTGATGTCTCTCTCTCTCTCAAAATATCATATGATACATAATATTTTGAACTGTGGCTAATCATGGATAATTGAAACCTCAGAAATTGAAACTCCAGATTAAGGACCCTTTACAAGCTCAGCTGAGGAATCCCAGGAGTTTTCAGGTCAGAAGCTTGTATTTCTTTTTTTCTAAGGAGCTTCATAAAGGCTTTATTCATAGCAGTTAAAATGTAAATGACTCAAATATGCATAAATAAGATAAATACATAAATTTTAATATATTCCTAAAATGGAACAGTACAGAGTAATGAAAAAGAAGTACATCACAACGTGGATAAGCTATACATCACAACATGGATAATCTCACTGATGTAATACTTGACAAAAGATGATGAACACCAAAGAGTACATTCTACATGATTCCCACTTGCAGGGGGCCTTGAACCTGCAAGGCCGGGGAGTCAGGGCCCCAGGTCCGGCGAACAGTCACACGCGTGTAACAGAACAAAGAGAGAGTGAGAGAGTTTATTTTGTTTTTATCTGGTTTATATAAAATACAAGAGGTGGGGGATGCAGAAGTCGGGCAGGGAGAAAGCCAATGGACACTAGACATGTAGCAGTGCTTGATAACATGGTTCTTGTGAAGGCCAAAAATGGGCGAGAATGGAGCAGTGTTTTGATAATAGGTGCGTGAGAAAAGAAAGAGGAGAAGGAAAAGGTGGGGGCAGGGAGTTCTTCCCACATGCCTTTTACAACCCGGATGTTTTTCTCATCCGGACTCCATTTCACCTTTTTATGGCTGCTGACAGACGCCAGATGCCGGCCTCGGTCCCCAACACCCACTTATACATATCCAAGAATAGGCAAATTAATCAAGGAAGGATAGATTGACGGGTACCATGATCAGAACAGAGTTTATCTTGGAGGTATACTAATTGGAAGGGGGAACAAACAAGAGCCTTCTGGAGTGCTGGAAATTTTCTATTTATTGTTCTTTATATTTTCTATATATTTATAAAGGTGTATACATATTTACAAATTATAAAAACTGATTCATATACCTTGCCACTTACTAGGTTCCTTACCTTCAAAAGTAATTTAACTTCTCTAAAGCTATCTTTTTCCTCTATAGCTTATGAGTAATGCTTTAATATTAACATTGTAAAATAACTAAAATTGATAATTGCCATAATTAGCTGGTTTCTCATTTGTATCATGTGAGAAACATGGTGAAAGGATATATGATGCCAATAGTAAAAAGCAATAGTTGGAAATCTTGGTAAATCAAGAAATTATAATTTGGAAAAGACTCCATCATATATAGTATAAAAGCAAAAAGTTGAATGCAGCACAACAAAAACACATATGCAGTCATTAGAAAAAGATAAATTATATTTATATAATCTTAAAAAGCATCACTATGTACTTAGAAATGTGACCTAGAAAAGATTTTCAGTTAAAAATTTAAAATATAAGCAAGTCTAACAAATAAGGGTTAGTTATCTTTAGTTAACTAAAAAAATGTTGGTTACACAAAGCAAATACAGAAAAAATGAATTTTTCTGCTCTAAATCAAAACTTTTAAGTAGCTAATTTGTTTTTTAATTAGATAGGTATTTTAAAAAACATTATTCTTCATTTTGTGTATTTTTTCAACTCAGTTGAATCCTGTGGACTTCTCACTACTTGTTCACCTATGTGCCATCACCATTGTCAGTTGCTTATATTTTTAAGCAGTTGAATTTCACAGAAATTGTGAAGATGGCAACTATTTTTAAATCTGCCTCTGAACTCCACACCAGTAGTGCTAGGAAAGAAAATTCAAATAGATATGCCCCAACAAACCCTTACCTTTCACTGTCCACTACTTCCTCATTGCCAGTGAACCCTGTTCTTCATCTAAACTCAAACCTTCTAATTTCATTCGTCTCCCTAATTTTTGTATTACCATACAACAAGTTTCTGCAGAGGTTAACTCTATGTAGATTTCAAGGTTGAACTGACCATCATATTATCTGGCCTCCAGAATATTGAATGAGTCGTGTGTTGTTATATATTCATAACCAGGACACCATTCTGCCACATCTTATAAACTTCGTTTTATTACAGCTCTTAAAATCTGGTTGTCATCATTATTGTTTCAAGGGGTTCCTGGTATTTTATGTATATTTTTTCTTGTGATTCCTTGCTGTATTAAAGAACTTTAGTTGCTTCCTTTAAAACAAACAATAATACTAAATCCAAAATCATTGTAAAGACTAGATACAATAGAGTGTCACTATCAATGCTTAAAAAATGGTATCGATACTTTGTTTTCAACTTAGTGATTCTAAACTTTTTAATGACCCCAGATGTCTTTTAGTCTAACAAAACTATGAGTAGCCTGGGAGAATCATGGAAACTTAAATTTTTAATTCAAAGAATCTTTCAATAGAGAGAATGAACAGTTTAAGGAACTTTTTATTTCTCTTTTTCTTACCCATAGTACACTAAGTAGGTTCTTAAGGACTATAGGTTGTTGTTATCTAAAAAGGTGGATTTGAAAGAGAAGAAATCACCAACAGAGTGTGGGGCTTGAGAGCCACTAAGAAAGAATGGTTTCCACCCCCCTTCCTCTAGAAAGGGGTAGAGTAAGAGCATAACTCTGTGTGCCCTGGGCTCAGAATCCGGGCCATGTCACCTCCTACCTGTTCTGGGGATGTCATTATTACTGCATCTCTGTTTTCTCATCTCTGAAGCAGAGACAAATATCATACTTAAATTGCCTGGAAAATAAAATGAAAATGATTTTTAGTGATTACTATCAAACAAGCACCATTTTAAGATCTTTATATGTGAGGGTCCGAAGTCACCCGGCTGACCCCCATGAAAAAGAACAGGACCAGAGATGCACAAACAAGCAGAGTTTATTAAGCCAGCTAGCTGGGGTCAAGCCTTCCTGCAGGCACGCAGGCCACACAAGGAGAGCAAGACCCCGACCATAGGAATGCTAAAGAATATATAGGCCCTATTGGCCATTACATATGTCATAGCCAATACAAATTCAGAGATTAACAAACTCCAAGGCACCCAAGAACAGGTTTCTAAGAACAGATGTCTCTCAGTCAGGAGCTGATATCAGAGTCTAGTCTCAGCCGGTTTCAGGAGCTGACTCCAGGAATGTTATCTGCCTGCCCTCCTTTCTGGGCCCAGGGTGAGTCAGAGACCCAGACAGAGGGGCCTAGTGAGAGGGGCCTAACAATATATACATAAATAAATGTATAAATATATACATATATATATTTAATTCTTATAACAGCCTAAGGAACTGTCATTATTTTATAGCTAATTTAAAAAACCAAAAATACAGAAAGATGAGTGATACCCCTCATAGCTAGTTCATTCCAGGTCCAGGACTGAAACCCAGGCAGCCTGTGTCCAGAGAGTTTTCTTTCTCCACTGTGCTAGGTGGATCACTTAAGGCTAGCAGGCGCAGCCACCACCGCCACTGTTTCTACTTATTCAAATTCTTCCTATTAGCAAAACATTGATCAAATACCCACTGTGTTAAAACTCTTGTCAGGCACAGTTCAGACACCTTCCCTCCTTTTGTCCCTCCCCTCTGCAAATTCTTATCTATTTGGATAGGACAGACATACAGGGGCAGTAGGCCTGAAATTTCTCACTGCTCATCAGATGCCTGCAGACAAAATAGGGAAGGAGCAGGAAGAGAGGGATAGGAAATGTAGATCTCATTCCCCAGAACTTCTATCAAATACTCCTGCTACCAATGTAAGGAAGGAGGGATGGAGATGGGAGTGATAGTAGGAAATCAGTGCTGTTTCCCTATGATTCCCTCCAGTCCCACTGCCTCTGTCAATTGCTGATGCCATCTGAGCCAACTGTCACTGAAATTGAAGACTGATGTGTTGCTTGGTGACCGGGCCCCAGCCTGCTCCTCAGGGGATGACCCCTCCCCTGCGGTAGGTAGCTGAGGTCCCGGCCTGGGTGGCTTGCCTTGTCTTCTGCTACAGCTGACTATGAGGACAGCCTCCTTTTGTCCTCTGAGCTCATCAGCCAACATGCTTCATGTACCCCAAAGCCTGAGTATGATGTATAAATTCTGAACCCTCTATAACTGAGAAAATAGAGAATTAAGGCCCGTCACCATGGCACTTTTTCAAGAAGTCCCCCTCCCCTCGGGCCACCTCTGGGCAGATGTGTCATGCCAGACTCTGAGCTCCATGTTGGGGTTCACAATGCGATTAGGTCACATGTATGCAAAGCAGAGCACCAGATCATATATTTTCCATCCTGCCTCGGATTCACCACCTTCTTCAGTATCTGATGGGAGGCAGGTCATTTGCACATCAACTTCCCCTCCCTTTCCCTCTGTCACTTCTCCATGGTGGCACCAGAGGTTTTCCAGTTTCTTTGCTCTCCAGGAAGGGACATTTCTCATGTTATTGCCTCCCCCTTTCCTAATTACAGCTCTTCAGTCTGATCCTATTATAGAAAACACCACAGAAAAAGAATTCTCAACAGGCTCTGAAAATGCCACCAAAGTTATTTTGACAATATTATCACTCTTACATGCACAAAACATTGAGCTATCCAACAGGATTGCATTAAACACTTGTTAAAATGCGACAGGAGTTCAAGGGAGAAGGAGTCATCAAAGCTAAGAGAGCTTAAGCTTTCATGTAGCCGAAGGGATTCAGGCTTGTTTTTGAAAACTGTATATTCCTAGGACAAGAAGAAAAAGTTGGAGCTGGCATTGCAGGAGGGGGCACCGGCTGAGCACAGCAGGGCCTGGACATGGTTTCCTGGGCATTAGCACGAATGGAGCTGAGGCTAATTGAGGGAACAGTCACAACTGAGAGAGGGTAGTGGTGGCTAGGTTATGATAGACTTTGAATGTCAGACTAGGTAATTTTAAGTAGGTAACTACTAAATATAGTTTTGTTTTTGTTTTATACCCATTTTATAGATGCTCTAAGAGATTCAGTAGCTCCAAAACCAAACATCCAGTTAGTTGCAAAGATTTTGCAATTCTACATTTTCACACAGATAAAATGAAGTTATAAAGTTGGCCACCTGTACTTCGATCTTTCCTCAAAAGTTCTTGATGAGGAGAGTTTTCCATATACAATCATTTTCTTTATTTTTTTTATGTTTTATTTTATTTTTGCATAGAACTTTGGTGCAGGCCAGAGATGCGGGGCAGTGAGAGGATTCACCAGAGACAGAGTGGGGATCAGAATAGGTAGATCTACTGAAATCCACTGCTAAAGGGAGCAACAGGTGAAACAGGAGAGGGCCAATGTTTCATATATGGGTTAGCTCCCTGGTCATGCATCGAACTCAGGCTCAATGGTGAGAGTGCTGAGACTTAACCCCTTGGCCACCAGGGAGGTGCCCCAAATAATTTTCAAACCCACCCACATTCCTGCATGCACACACATACATGCCCACATACATGTATATACATAGTTACTCTGAGGCCAACATAGAGTGTGCTGTTTAAATTTTCATATGTTCCTGATGGATATGTCGGTACTGACAATTGTAGGTAACTTGTATTTTCACAGCATGGAGTTTACCAAGCAAAGTCTTTTTCCGTGTGTACATAGGCTCTGAAAACATGGCCACACAAGGTACACTCATGTTATGTTGCTGTTACAAGCCCCACTCAATTTACTTTGAAATGTCATGAAAAATTGCTTCATTCAGAATGCAGGCCCTGGAAATAAGAAAGGTCTGATGTTGCTGAAGCTGGTAGGTAATCATTACTGTAAGTAAGGAAGAAAATCAAGCAAGGCAGACAGTTGAGGACAGGATATAAAATCGAGGGATTTGAGGGGGTTCAATGGCACAGAAGTGGTGAGTAATATGCTCAGACAAGTCCCCAGCCCCCAGCTCCACTGTCAACTACCCTTCTGATGACTAAGACTCTCCATGCAGTGCTTCCTCTCTACTCGATCTCCCTATTTGGCAAAATGATAAAGGTCTGGGGATCCTCAAAAATGTCAGGGCACTGAGGAAAATTTCCTAACCCTCTGGGTTCTTCTCAGACTGAAGCCATCATCAAAATAGCATCAGATGGGTTAACAAAAGAAAAATCAATTTAATGACATGTGCAAGCGGAAGTTACAGTGATTATGTAGGTCTTGATTCTGGCCAGGGAGAAAGGGGTATAAATCTCCAGTTAAGGGTCTCTGAAGCACCAAGGAAAAGGTAAGATCACATAACAAGGAGGGGAGTGAAGTTGAGATCCTGAGAGAGAGAGAGAGGACGTACTTATAGATGAATCCACACCTCTATGAATGTTATTCTTCTTCTAGGTCATAAAAAGGGGAAGCAGGGATTGTTTTTTCACTTAGGAAAATGGGCAAAAGTATAGAAAGTAGCAGGAAGTGAAATTGCAGCTGGAAATTTTTTTGTAATATTATCTCTATTGGAAACAGATATTTTTTCTTTTAAAGATTCGTTTATTTTTCTATAGAAGAACTGAGGTACAGGCCAGTGGTGCAGGGCATGAGAGGATTCACCAGAGACAGAGTAGGGAGCAGAACAGGTGGATCTACTGATTGCTGGGAGGAGCAGCAGGTGAGACAGGAGAGGTCTGCTGTGCCATATGGGTCAGCTTCCTGGCTGGGGATTGAAATCATGTTACCGTGGCTGCCCAAAGCTTCATATTGCTGAGACTTACCACCTTGCACTATCAGGGAGACCCGAGATATTTTTATATATATGCTGATGAGGGAAGGGAAAGAGGACAAACCAAGAGTTTGTCCTTAGCCTCTAAGTCTTCTTAGTCCAAAATAGTCTGCATTCTCCCATTGACCACAGTTCCACATGGCAAGGTGATACTTACTGGAAAAGGCCTACTGTGGATACATTGAGCAAACCTTGACCCCTTGGGGAGACAGATACTGCAAAATGTTCACATTCCAAGGTTAAATTTCCTTTAACCTAATTAGATTCACTTCATCACAATTAGGTTAAATATATCTACATTTGATACTAATCAACCTCTAGCCTAGAGGTGTGAAGTTTTGATTCATATTCCTATCATTCTTTTTCAGTATCTATTTTTATTTCTTCTCAACCTTTTTCAGAAAATGGGGCAAAATTCTCAACTGACTCTGTGTCTTAACAGACTGTTTCTTTGCAATTTTTTTTAGCCCATTTACCTAGGTTATATAATCATAGCTGTAAAGATAAGTACTTGCTTCTCTTAATGAGGCATCAGTGCAATTGAGACAATGCACAAAATATATCAAATGTCAGTTATTTTATTTTATTAATTTCTTTTTCATTTTTTACATCACTGTTCATTTTTGCACAATATTTGATTTCTCCCCTTAGGTGAGGTGTAGTCCCCATAATGTTCCCACCACCACAGCCCTGGTGACCATCACCATAGTCCCTGTGCTCTTCCCTCCCCAGTTTAGACCCTTCTTCCTCTCCTCCCCTCCTGTATACATCAGATCTATGGTTTGCCTGCTACTTCAGTCTTTTTTTTTTTCATCCTTTTTTCAGTTTCCCCATATTCTCCCTATAAGTGAGACCATCAAAATTGTTCTTTTTCATTCTGTGAACGTTAGTGATTTTAAGCAAGAACAGACGTAAAGTTCTGCCCTGGAGTAGCACACAGATTCATGGGTTTGTGGGGAGACCACTACATGTACCTCAAGGAGTTCCCTCCAGTACTAAGTCCTACAAGGCAGGGGTTTCAAGTGGATTCGACACCAGCGCTGCCTCAGCATTATTCACCTTGTTTTATGCATTGGTTTCTAGTGCAAAATGGGTGCTTTTCCAGTCTTTATCCACCACTGTCCACAGCGGCGAACAGGGTTTTTCTTTTTAGTAGTTTTATTTTTTTTTTTTCAGTTCTTTCTATTGCTTTTTCTTATCCATTGAGTACTCTGTTCAATTGCTTCACCTTGAATTTCTTTTGCAGCACTTTCTCCTACACAGTAGTTCTCAGAAGACATTCTGTTTTCCCACAACATTGCTCCTTAGCAAATGGCTCTCCTTGGAAGTTGTCCCTGGAAAGCCTTCCCTAAGTACCCCCAGAGGGATACAAACCTTCATTGTCTGTGCTCTATTCACACATTATACATGTGACCTTCATTTAGAGCAAGTGCTTGTTTGCATGTCAATTTTAAGAGATACTGTGCTTGGGAACAGAGATTATAAGTCAGGGTCTGCAAATAAAGGGAAACAATGAGCTGTATACTTAAGGAAAGGGATTTATGTAACCAAATTGGCTCATGTAATGGTGGTAGATTGAGTAGTCCAAACATCTAATAGTGATGCCAACAAGCTGAAGATTCAGAAAGTGTTACAGTTCAAACCAAAGGTAGTCTGTTAGAGACTTCCTACAACCAGGGAGAATCAGCGATAGAGATGAAGTCTAGAACAGTCTGCTGGGGTATTCCCTTCCCTGGGGATGGTAGAGAGGAAATGAGCCTTTTGTTCTACTCAGGCTTTCAACTGATTGGACTATGGCTCACCCACATTGTGGAGGGCAATATGCTTTTGATTTAAATACAAATCGCATCTGAAAGCACTCTCACAGAGATATACAGAATAATATTTAAAAGCTCTCTGGGCACCAAGGTCCTAACAAGTTGACACATAAAATTAACTAACCATCACAGGGACTTTGTTTCACTTATCTGTGATGCCCTTGGTAACTACCCAAAGCTGGGTGGTGTTGTATGATTGATGCCCAATGAACTGAGAAGCAACTTTCTGGAAGACTTGAAATAGTCACTTCATTGTGACCCAGATATTTTCTTTTTGACTTATCAGTATAATTACAAAATACCTTTTTAAAAGGAGCTGTGTTCTGGGTCCCCCCTGGTAGCGCAGTGGGGTAAAGCACAGTACTAAGAAGCTAAAGCCATTTCAGCATGAGTTCAACCCTTGCCCTGGAGGTGACCCACATGGCGCAGCAGACTCTCCCGACCCACCCACTGCTTCACTCAGCAGTGTTCTTCCTCAGTCGGCCTGACCTGCTCCCCACTCTGTCTCTGGTGAATCCTCTCACCACCCCTGCACCTCCGGCCTGTACCCCAGTTCTGTATGCACAAATAAATCTTTTTTAAAATGTAGCTGTATTCGGACCCTCCCTGGTGGCTCAGTGGATTAAAGCACAGCACTGAGAATCTAAAGCTGCTTCTGCATGAGTTCCATTCCCGCCTGCCCCG
>NW_004567116.1:46151191-46179603 GCF_000260355.1 Condylura cristata | reverse complement strand
AAATAAATAAATCTTTTTTTAAAAAAAATGTAGCTGTGTTCTATTTTAAAAGTGATGGATAATCTGAACTTCATAGTAAAAAAAGTGTTAGAAACAAGTCCTGCCGATAGTAAAATTTTAAAGGTATATATAATAGTAAAATAAATAAATATAAAGAAAAAAATAAAAAAAAATTTTGCAAGTATCAAAGCCAGTGCTAACAACAGTGCCAAGTAGAGGGACATAGCGCCATCTGTGGGTTCTCCCATCTATGCTTAATTGCAGGACCCCATTCAGACTCAGCATCCATCAATAGCATTTATTTAACAAATTGGGGGGAAGGAAGGAGTTTCCAAGGCCATGAGCGGAAATCAGGCAGTGTCTGCAGCATCCAGAGGCCTTTCACACCATATGGCGTTGTCTGGCCAAGAAGGCCAGTCTTGGTGACAGTGCACCAAGACTCAAACTCATGGTGGCAGCTGGGGGTGCCCACAGATATGGTCACTGAGGTGCCACTGCAGCAGCCACAACAGCAGTCTGAAGACCAGGCTAGACAGAACCAGGTACTGGAACAAGAAAACAATGGGCAACAGCAACAGGAGTTTCTGCCAGAGAACCAAAGGCGGTGCGAGCCCTCAAAAGTGGCCAGAGTGCCAGTCACCAGTCAGTAGTGCTGGTGAGGCAGTGCCAGGAGGCAGTGGTAGACACACCGGTGCAACGGCTCTTCATGTGGTGTTGTTCTGAACCAATAGCCAACAGCTCTTCGAGACGCCGGACTGAGGCTTACAGTGCTCCTTGCGGCAATATCAGAGGCAGGTGCAGCTGCCAGGATCTACGAAGGTAGAGAGGTTCGAAAGTCTGAGTGTCTGCGGGGTCGGAGGAGGCACTGAATCCCATGGAAGTCATCTGCTGAATACTCCATCTCTCTTCAGAGGCTGGCTGCTGACAGACTCAAGCTGACTCTTCTGTCTTTTATTCTCTGCAGGGTCTCCTGCCTATAAGCCTGACTTGATCATTTTTCAGTCCTGTGCCTCTGATTGTTTTGGTTAGCACCAATCAGCTTGCTTCCATTTTCCAACCACATAAGTAGCTCAAACCCTAGACTCACAAATAGAGAGCTTGAATCAATTGGTCTATCAAGCTAGGATCTTATTGGTCTAGTTATGATCTTGATTCTAAATACAAAAGGGGAAACCCTGGTGCCTGTCCAGAGTGAACTGCACTAAGATCAGGACAAGCTCATAGACTGGTAGGCTCTGGGGGGTAACACCAGAAAGAGAGCTGCCTCGGTGGACCCCAAAGCTCCTCCATTTGGCTCCAGAACAAGAACTGTGGGGCTTCAGGCTTGTCTCTGCTGCTGGCAATGTTAGTCCTGCTGTTGCTGCTTTGGAAACAAGCCTGGGTGCCAGCTCATTAAAGCTAGCATGTCTCATGCTGCATCAGCAGAGCCGGGGTGGAGCCCTGTAACAACATGCCCAACAAAATATGCCCAGGGATGAGAAAGTATGTGCCATGCCCATCCCTAAAGCTGAGAACGTGAGACCCAGTCCTTCTCCTTCACTGGGCCTGAGTGAGGATAGAAATGCAACCAGTAAGAACTTTCAAACAAATACAAGCTATAGGCTGCAGCTTCTCTTGCATCCCTGTTACTCATAAGCAATATGCATCACAAGTAGAGATTGTGATTTTTGGAGTGCAGGGCTTTGCCCAATGAATTCAGAGGTCACTTCCCCACTGTCCCATCCTTTGTTCCATGCTTGATTCTTCAAAAGTTATCTATAATTCCTGAAGCCAGCGTGAAAAGAGAGGAAGTTAGAAGTGTCACTATGACTTGTGCCAGTATTATACTTAAAAGGAATAGATTGTTCTTGAAAGACCTGTAATGGTATCATAACAGAGACACATGAGAACTTTCTAAGAGCAATAGATTAAAATGCTCAAAGTTGCTAACTGATTTAATTTATTTCATTTCAGCAAACTCTTTTTATATGATATTGGTGATTTTTGCTCTTATCTAAAGACTCATTGTTAGTGTTTTGATTAGGTGCCCTACTTATAAAAAAAAAAGGCTAAAGTGTCTGAGCATTCATACATTCATTCAAACACATCTATTGAGATACAGTTATAAATAAGGCCTAGTTCCTGCCTTCAGAGAGCCCCATGGGCAGAAACAGTCATATAGAAGTAGTCTTAATAGCATTAATTATGCTAACAAAAGAATGAAAATCAACTAAATGTCTCCATTAAAAGAGAGATTTTTTTTTTTAATTATGAATAGGACATGGTCCCTAAATTCTAGACATGGACTCATTTGACAGTAAAGCCTAACATGAGGTAATTTGTTCTCTTTGTAACTCTACTTAGTGTGAATATTTCCTACATTTTAACCAGAAATATGTATATGTTTAATTAATTGCTTCTCATGACCTTAATTGAAGTATTATATAATTGGTGAATATCTCATAAAAAAAGCAAACAGGTCCAACTTGAAAACATATCTATCATCATGGATTTGGAGTAAAGACTTGAAGGACCTGTAAATTATATACATAGGATTCCAGCAGCTATGAAAACAATGAGTTATAAATAGAGAGAAAGAGAGATAAACAGATCACACACATATATGTATACATAACTTCAATATTGATGAATCTCAAATACATGTTGTATGAAAGCACATCATAGAAGAAACCATTCAGTATGATACAAACAGTCTATAAGACAACTTCTGTATGCAAAAGTAAAATGCTACGTGTAATTCAACCTCTACCAAACTAACATAAATTACTTAACAATTAACACATTTGATCAGTAACTAAAACTTTAACTAAAAGCAAAGGGATGATAGTTCCTCTTTACAGGACAAGGAACTCCCCCATTTAAAGGTGATAGAGGGGCCTACCTGATGGTGCAAGGTATTAAGTCTCAGCACTATGAAGCTATCGGTAGCCACTGCAGCATGAGTTCAATCCCTGCCAAGGAGCTGACCCACATGGCACAGCAGACCTCTCCTATCTCGCCTGCTGCTCCCCTCAGCAGTGTATTTCCATCAGTATTCCTGTTCTGTTCCCCAACCTATTTCTGGTGAATCCTCTTTCTCTCTCTTTCTCTCTCTCTCTCTCACAGACACACACACACATACACACTCCCTGAATCTCTGGCCTACACCCCATCTCTTGTATGTATAAATAAATCTTTTTTTAAAAAAATACAGGTGATAGAGTTGGAGATGCATTGGTAGTACTCTGACATAAATGTTTCCTGAAATTCTTGCAGGCAATGTCCTCTATATTCTAGTCAGAGGCAAAGGAGAGGGTGGGAAGAATCAGTTGGGGTGTGAGATGCTCTCGTGGGCTCCCAAAACCGGGAGGCTGATCCTACAATGACTTCTCTGCAAAATCATAGTGTTGAACCTCTCCCAAAAGGCTGTTGATTCAGTTTTCTAGGTTTTACTTTCCCTTTGTCCTAGATTTAACTTCATATTCCCTGATTAGACTCAAGCAGAGTTGGTTCAGAGAGGAGCTAGCAGTTGTATGGGAAGTTCTGATGAGAAAGGGTGCAATTAATCTGTACTCAGTAGGAGGCCAAGCTATAAGTGATTCATCTTTAAGTTTGCAATCCTGACTTTATGAACATTTGAAACAATTACTGGAATTGCTAATGAGAATACAAGTCAATTTGATATTCAGAACAGTCTCATTAAAAACTAATCATAATTTGTACTAATAATACCCCTACCTCATCTTACTTTTGTACACAGAAATTGTCTTATAGAATCTGTTTGTGATGGGGAGAGCCTAAGGATGGAAATTGTAAAATTCTTAAATGTCATACATTTCAAGTCAGATGGAAATGCTCTCAGCAGTACTAGAGAGACATACAGACAAAACTGGGAACAATAAGTGATGGAAAATAATACTTATCACATAGTCCTAATAGCAGTCACTGAAGATTTTCATCCATCTGTTTGTCAAAGAGCACAAAATCTCCAATTCAAAGGAGTTCACTATAGTGTTCACGATAGCACTGTAGAATAACCAAGTTATGGAAATCACTTGGAAATAACCAAGTTATGGAAATAACCTAAGGGCCCAGTGACCGATACACAGATTAAGAAGATGTGGTATATTGGCCTTCCCTGGTGGTGCAGCGGGATAAAGCACAGCACTAAGAAGCTAAAGCCACTTTCACATGAATTCGATCCCAGCCCAGCCCGAAAGTGATACACATGACTCGGCAGACCTCTCCTGACCCGCCCACTGCTCCCCTCAGCAGTGTACTTCGTTGACCTGCCTGTTCTGCTCCGCTGTGTCTCTGGTGAATCCTCTCACCGCCCCTGCACCTCTGGCCTGTACCCCAGTTCTGTGTGAATAAATAAATAAATCTTTAACAACAGCAAAAAAAAAAAAAAAGATGTAGTATATTATATAGAAGACAGAACACTATTCAGCTACTAAAAAACAAGGAATCTCTTGCCATTTGGGACAATATGAATGGAACTGGAGGGGATTATGGCTAAGTTAAATAGGAGAAACAGAGAAAGGCAAACACCAGATGGTTTCACTTAAATGTTGAATATCACAAAACAAAACTACAAAAGAACTAACAAAACTAAAATAAAGCAAAGCTTAGAAATATAACTGTAGAATTGAGACTATGAGCAGGGTAGAGGCTAGAAACAAAGGACAAAGTGGCCCAATGGTACGTGGTGGCGGGTAAGGGTACCCTAAATGTGGGGATGGCGTGGCATTTTTTAAAAACTGATTAATTTGATTGTTCATTGCATTATCTTGTTTAAATATGTTTATTATTATTTCGTGTTCATGTTTCACTTTCCTTGTTCTCTAACTCTCAGGTTGATAAGATTATGAGCAATGTAGTAATGGAACACAGGCTTACCGTCCTTCTTTAAAAGATCAATAACTGGGTCCTCCCCGATGGCATGGGTTAGGATGTAGCACTACAAGCTAGCCGGAGACGCTTCAGTGCTATGGCCCTGGAGGTGACTCACTCGCACAGCAGACCTCTCCTGCATCCCTGGCAGCTCCCCTCAGCAGTGTACTTCTTCAATCTGCCTGTTCCTCTCCCCTCTGTCTCTGGTGAATCCTCTCACCGCCCCTACACCTCTGGCCTGTACCCAGTTCCGTATACATAAATAAACAAATATTTAAAAAAAAAAGATAAATAACTTCTGTCCCGCTAATATGAGTATAAAGTGTTTTGAATTGGCATCTGAAATGACATGGTATGTTCAACCAGTCAAGTTCCAGATTTGCGGGAGTTATTTTATTGAAACCTGTATTTCAGTCAACATTGGAAAACAAAGGCTCCGTATTCTTTCCTGCTCATCTTACCTATAGTTTGTTGTTTTGTTTTTACCCCATTTCATTAAGATTAAGTTGACTTTTATTATATTCATTAATTTCTGTGAAGTTTTTTACTTTGAAAATTGTGCTGTAATATTTTAAGCCACTGATCTTTCAGCAGAGCTATTATACATAAGAGCTGCTCCTGATAGCAAATACTCAAACAGGATCATTATACTGGTCATCATTTAGTTGTGTTACAAAACCACAGCATTGTGTCTGATAAGAGTTTGATGAAAGTTTTGTACCCATTTTCAGGTGTGGGAGAATCGATGTTTCCCTGAAATTTCTTAATCAAAATGAGTAAATACTCATGGGGGATGAGGCAGCCGCAGTTAAGCGGGGATGGGGAAAATGGCGCCCATTCAATCTTCTACAATCCTCCTCCCTTTTTCATGGAGACTATCCTATAAGAGACTTACACCCATACTTTCCAAGAAGGTTATATTTCATCCTGAGGCTCAGATGAAAGATGAAGACAAGAAGAATCAGAAGAGAGGAAAGTCACTGCTGAAGGACTTTCCATGTAGGTGCCTTATGAATAATATGAAGTCAGAGTTGACTAGCGTTAAGTCAAGGAAGTTGCAGCCACATCTATAGTCAAAAAGCAACAGCTCACCCTAAACCAATTAGCACTGGGAGGTGATAATTCCTTTACATCAAAAGTCTTTGATCAGAGATCTGGGCCTCCTATTAGCACTCACAATTCTAGTCCTGGAATTCCATACCTCATTTGTAAAGTTATACCTCACTTCTCTATTCTTTCTGATTTTGTCTTCTATCTCTAGGTCCAAGGAGAAATTCCCAGGCTCTGAAAACAAATATGACTGTTCCAATGTGAATCTTGTCCCCTCACTTGCATATGGTCTTATAGGATAAGCAGCATATTATTATAATGAAAAATCAGGGCCTTTGAAGGTTATCTAACATGAACTTGAATCCCAATCACAAACTAAGTTATCTTGAACAATCATCTTAACTTTTCTGATTCTCTCTTTCTTAATAGGTTAAAGCCGATTTAATAATATCTGCCCCATATATGGTAGATTCTATATCATAGATTCTATCTTTTGTTGTTGCTGTTGTGTTTCATTTTTAAACATCCTTGTTTATTTTCTCACAGTATAGAATTTCTCCCCTCACATGAGCAGTAGGGAGAAGGGCCAGAGTTACTACTTATTATTGTTTTTCCAGATCTAATCGACTAGTCTTTTTTTTTTTTAAGATTTATTTATTTGTGCATACAGAACTGGGTACAGGCCAGAGGATCAGGGGCGGTGAGAGGCTTCCCCAGAGACAGAGTCGGGTACAGAACAGGCAGATCGACGAAGTACACTGCTGAGGGGAGCAGCGGGCGGGTCAGGAGAGGTCTGCCACACCATGTGGTCACCTCCTCCGGGGCAGGCGGGAGTCGAACTCATGCGGAAGCAGATTTAGATTCTCAGTGCTGTGCTTTAACCCACTGCACCACCAGGGAGGGCCTCTGAAAAAAAATTTAAAAGCATGAACTATATATAAGAAAAAGGAAGGGAATAAAGCGATTTTTGAGAATTAAAAATCTGTCTCTTGAGGTATCATTTCTAAAATAGAACTATAAATAGACACTCTCAATTGTTCAGCCTGACAAAATCTCATAAGAATAGTTGTGACTGTTCCAAGATCTTTTCTCCAGGAGTGACCGGAGTAAGCAGAGAGAACAAGAATAAAAAACAACTTTTGGAAACTGCTACGGTCACTTTGCTCTGTATAGGACAAGGAAGTGAGTTGTATTCCTACCTCCTTTTAAAATCCTTAAATGTGTTTATTAGTTCTTTAAAATCTACCTTTCAGTGACAGGTGCAGATGTCATTGCATTCATCACAGCCCTAGGCTTATGCAGGTCAATGGGTTACATGTTAATGCATAGTTCAATATCATCTTTTCTTGTATCCCACAGTGCATATTATTGTGAACTAAAGAGGCCCTGAACTACTTTGATTCAGAGTATAGTAAAATAGAAAAACAAAAAACAAAAAAACAAAAAACTGAGCTCCCCAAGTGACCTCTTTCAATTAGAGTTCTGATATTTTGAGATAAAATGCTTCAGAGTAGGAGTTTGTGATTTATTTTGTGTTGAGCACTCAGTGAATTCTTTGTATCTTCATATTTCTGTCCTTCAGTTGTATAATTTTTGTTTTATCTTCTGAATAATTTTCTTCCCTTTCTTCTCATTTTTTATCAAAACATCTACTATCAGCAATTGGACCTCTTGATTTATCCTTGATATTCCATCTCTATCTCACAGTCTGTTGTCCAATAGCCCAGTGAGAGTACAGAGTTCATGTTTCTCTGTGCAGCATATAGAGTTACACTCAATCCTGTTATCCTTGGTATTTTGGGTGCAGAGCATATTTAATTCAATTTTTCAGAGAATAAATCCTTTCTCACTGCCTTCTGGGGTGAGAAAGGTGGTTACTTTGTTTCTAAAGGTACAGAAGAGAATCTGGCAGTTTCCCTTCTCCTTATATAACTTCCCAAACAATTTTAAACCCCATCCCTTACTTCCACCTTGGGAGATACCAGCTACTTCCAACTCCTGAGCCTTTCTAGGGTTCCGGAATTGAACTGAATTGGCTTCTTGTCATGTCCCTCTGCAGGTTTCCAAAACTTCTCTAAATAATGCTGTAAGGCATTTAAGGCCTCAGAACTTGTGTCCACATTGCCAAGGCTTAAGTCCTGGCCTCTCTACTAACCATTTGACTCTGGGCAAGTTATTTTACATTTGTGCTTCAACATTCTCATTTAAAAATGGAGATCAGGCCCTCCCTGGTGGTGCAATGGGTTAAAGCACAGCACTGAGAAGCTAAAGCCGCTTCCGCATGAGTTCGATTCCCGCCTGCCCCGGAGGTGACCACATGGTGTGGCAGACCTCTCCTGACCCTCCCACTGCTCCCCTCAGCAGTGTACTTCGTCGATCTGCCTGTTCTGCTCCCCACTCTGTCTCTGGTAAAGCCTCTCGCCGCCCCTGAGCCTCTGGCCTGTACCCCAGTTCTGTATGCACAAATAAATATCTTTTAAAAAAAAAAAAAAGGACATCATTTTAAAAAAATGGAGATCATAATAGTGTATATCTCTTAAAGTTGTCACAAAAAATAAGTAATATCCTTAAAACATTTAGAGAGGTGAAAGACTTCTGCACCAAAACAACAAAACATTAGGCCCTCCTTGGAGGTGCAACAGGTTAATGCACAGCACTGTGAAGCTATCCACAGCCACTGCAGTACAAGATCGATCCCCAGCTAGGGAGGTGACACACATGGGAGGTGACCCCTCTTGACCTGCCCACTGCTTCCCTTAGCAGTATGTTTCAGTACATCTGCCTGTTCTACCCCCCACTCTGTCTCTGGTGAATCTTCTCACCCCCCACACTGCTGGCCTGTATCCCAGTGCTTGCATGCATAAATAAATAAATCTTTTTTAAAAAAAAACAACAAAATAATTCTGGAACAAATTAAAGACACAAATAAATGAAAAATTATTCCATTTATGAACTGGAAGATGTAGTAATGTTAAGACGTGAATGCCGCACAAATCAATCTATAGATTTAATGCAATCCCTGTCAAAATTCCAACAGCATTTTTTAAGGAAATAGAAAACTCCCTAATAAAATTCACATGCAATCTCAAATATCCCTGAATAGCTAAAGTAATCTTGTAAAAGAACAAAGGTGGAGGTCTCATACTTCTTGATGTCAAAACTGATTACAAACTTAACAGTAATCAAAATGGTGTGATTTTGGGCATAAAGACAGACGTATACAACCAGGAAAAGTAATAGAGGTTCAGAAACTTTTGACAAGGGTGTGAAAACCATTCAATGGGAAAAGGGATAGATTTTTTAACAAATGGTATTTTAGAATAATTGGATATTTTTATGCAAAAGAATGATGTTAACTCAAATTGGACCAAAGACTTAACTGCAATATCTAAGTTTTAGAAAGTTCTTAGAAAAGAAATAAGAAATATTTCAAGGCACTGAATTTGGAAATGATTTTTGTATCTGACATCAAAAGCACAGACAACAAGAGGTAATAGGAAACTATGGAATAGAGAAAATCTTTTCAGAGCATATAGCTAACAAATGGGTAATATCCAGAATAAAAGGGGAGGGTCCAGATACCCTGTCCCACCCAAAGGAGGGAAGAGCTGAGCAGAGCAGAGAAGAATCTAGAGAGGGACGAGAAGGAAGGAAGCAGGATGGAGAGTTAGAAGGAGACCTGGGGGAGGCATGTGGAGCACAGAGACACGTGAAGAAGCTGTACTTGCCTTTTAGTTCTGGGCTGGCTGAAAAAGAGTGTGTGAGAGACCCATGGGGAGGTTAACTGTGGCAGCTTTTATCTTGATTTTGATTTTGCTGTTTTCCTACCGGAATTGTCTGGCCGTTCGTGGCCCTTTTCTATGGAGGTCTGTCGGAAAGTGCTTTAGACTTGTGACAAGCATTCAGGCCTTGCTTTGTGCCAGTCCCTTTTGGGTGGAATTTTACCCATGAGGGGATGGATATCTTTGTGTGCTTGATTTAGAAACTGTATTCTTTGTATTTTCTGTATTGCGCACTAATTGTATTAAAATTCCTTTCCATTAAATGTCTTATATGTTTTGCCTTGATGCAGAAACTACTTAGAGCAGGCAGGTTTGGGGGTTCTGTGTTGGCCCTCTCCTTGCCCTGTAACACAACCACTAAGGAAAGCTGTGTGGAGGTTCTTTAAACTACTGAAAATGGAGTTACCATATAACCCAGCAATTCCACTCCTAGGAATCTACCCAAGGGACTCAAAAGTATTAATTCAAAAGGACACTTGCACCCCCATGTTTATTGCAGCACTATTCACAGTAAGATGTGTAAACAACCAAATGCCCAAAAATAGATGTATGTATCAAGAAGATGTGGTTTATATACACAATGGAATACTATTCTGCATTTATCAAGAAGATATGGTTTATATACACAATGGAATACTATTCTGCATTAAAAAATAATCTTTAAAAAATCAATGAAAATTAAGGCAATAGGGCCCTCCCTGGTGGCACAGCGGGTTAAAGCACTGCACTAAGAAGCTAAAGCCACTTCCTCATGAGTTCGATTCCCACCTGCCCTGGAGGCGACCACATGGCATGGCAGACCTCCCCTGACCCACCCGCTGCTCCCCTCAACAGTGTACTTCATCGATCTGCCTGTTCTGCTCCCCACTCTTGTCTCTGGTGAAGCCTCTCACCGCCCCTGAGCCTCTGGCCTGTACCCCAGTTCTGTATGCACAAATAAATAAATCTTTAAAAGAAAAAAAAGAAAGAAAGAAAATTAAGGCAATATCTACACACTGTTTTAATTCAAATATCTTTTAATTTAGGACAGTGATTAGAGCACTAGATAGAAAAGAATTGAAATTGAGACAATATATGTAGCTGTGAGTGCTTAGGTAAGATAGAGTGTTCTCATTTTCCAGAACTTGAGTGAGGTATTTACCTTCATTAACCTTATCTGTAAGGTAGGGGGGAAAAAAAGCTTTTCATGATGATGAGAATTCAGTGAGATAATCCATGGGAAGCGTCAATGCCCTGCCTGACACATGGAGCATCTCTCAGAGTTCCCATTGCCATTGTCATCTTTGTCATCACCATTCAGGCTCCTGCCCTATGTCTTATCACTCAGTGACAGTGGCTTTGGGACACCTCAACACATGTGCACATGTTCCTGACAAGACACGGAACAGAAGTCTCTCCCTTTCTGATGTGAATAATCAGAACCTTTTTCCCTTCCATGAAGATAGGTTTGTCCGTGGCAAGCAAGCCTAGCTTTCTTGTGTATTTTTTAAAGACTGATTTATGTATGCATACAGAACTAAGGTACAGGCCAGAGGTGCAAGGGCGGTGAGAGGATTCACCAGAGACAGAGTGGGGAGCACAACAGGCAGATCCATGAAGTACACTGCTGAGGGGAGCAGCGGGCGGGTCAGGAGAGGTCTGCTGCGCAATGTGGATCACCTCCAGGGAGAGGACTGAACTCATGCTGAAGTGGCTTTAGCTTCTTAGTACTGTGCTTTAACACGCTGTGCCACCAGGGAGGGCTGCTTTCTCATATTTTAGCAAGTCGTTTCTACCTCCTTACCATTTCCCTTCATCCTGGTTAATTAAGTAAAATTTTCTTTTTGCCAAATGCTTCATGGGAAAGTTGCAGCTTCTAAGTATCAATCTTATTCCCTCCAACTGAGCACAAAGGACAGTATTTCAGCAGCAGAACAGCTCATGATTGCTAACTAGATTTCAACATACTTCTCATACTCTGCAATGTGAAGTTTCCATAAAGACTGCAGGATACTGGGATTCTAGTCACCAATTAAATTGTCCTCCTGCTCCCTGAAGTATACAAAAAAAAAAAAAAAGGCCACCTCCATTTTTTATTGGAGAAAATATGCTATCATAACAAGTTCCAGAAAAGAAGACTCAATTTAGTTCGTGTCTTGGCACACAAAATGCTAACTGAATACAATCCTTAGAGGTAACTGAGATCCAGAGATGCTTGATAACTTAGTAGATAACTGAGTGACCTTGGTAACTTCCTGAAGTCACACAGTTGTTCAGAAAGGACAGTTCCAAGTTTACATACACAGTCCATTGTCTCCTAGGCCTAAACGCAGGTTTATTCTTCCATTGTTTAATCAAATCGCTCTTGTAATATTCTCAAACCTTCCCCTGCAACCCACATTGAAGTCTTCAGTAACTCCTTTTTAAATCTATACACCTTGTTCTTCATGCAGATCTCTTCTTGGGGGAAATGATCTCACTCCTACTAGCCCTAGGATCCACCATCATTGAATGGGAAGAGGTGAGCAAAAGGGTGGTGTGTTCACTCTTTTTATCCTGGGGGAAAGAAAAGGGGCAACCGATGCATTGCAAGCACCCTGCAAAAACTATCTAGTCTGTCTCCAAGCAACAGAGAGCATAATTGCAGGCTCTTGCTTTTTATTGTGCTTGACAATTTTCAAATCCACATACTGTTAAACCTTCCAGTTAGATGAAGGCAGAGCAAGAATTATGATGCCTTGTACTTTCTGGTGAGTAAAATGAGGCTCAGAACCAAAGTCACAAAGCAATCAACTAGTCAGTCTGGGACTTCAAAACCAAGTCCAGATCAGATATTTTTTCTGAGACTTTGCCTCAGAGACATTGGGAAAGAAGCCATTATTGGAAATGCACTGTTCTTCAGTTGATGTTTCATAGGGATGAACTGGAGGTTAACTGGAATAAGAATGGTACACAAACCCACTATCACGGGGAAGCCTGAAACAGGGTCAGATGGAGTGAAGGAAAGAAGAGAAGGCTTCTCAGAACAGCTATCACAAATTTCACTGGCTTATTGAAGATCAAATCTGTCCTAGACTATTTTCCAGACCTAAAGCAAGTATTTAGAGACAAGAACTTTGTGTTTCTAGTGGCCAGCACACTGCTGACTCAGAGTAAATTCTTGTACAGGTTTAGTGAGTAATTAAAGAAAGGCATCCATGTTAACCTCTGGGTTCACCTTTGCCCTCGCCATTGGCTTCCTTCCCTGCATAGTCTCCAATCTCTCTATCTAGGGGCATGGTCAGAGCATCTAATCAAGAAGAGAATGACAGCCCAGTAAAGACCTCACCATTCCAGCACTGAGCACAGCAGGCCTGGCCCTGAGATAGTTTGCAATTGTGCCATGCTCAGCAGTTCTATTGCTCATCCTCCAGGGCACATCATATTTTACTTCTTTCCCTGCCTCCCCCAGCAGAGGTATTTCAGGACAAAATAAAACAAATACCATGTTACTAGCCATCCAGTGTAGAAAATGTGCCCAGATGACAGCTTGTAGGCCCATTTCAGAGCAATCCAAGCTGAATGAGTTCCCAAGGAAAGGTGTTCACACCTTCCCCATGCTTCCAGTCTCCTCATCTCTGTGCCCAGCCCTGTCATCCTGACCCTGTCTGTTCACACCCCACCTGAATTTCCCCACAGTCTCTTAATCACTCTCCCAGGTTCCAGGTTCTCTGCTCTGTACCTGATCCTAGAACTGCCCGTCCTGGGTAGTCAAAGTCCTTTACAACATGAGCCATCTTTCTTGGTTAACGCCTCACTCTTCCCAATCATCCAACAGATCAGTGGATCTGTAAGTTCCACTGAACCAGAGACCATAGGAACTTCCTGCCTCTGGGCCTTTGCTCCTTCCAGCCTTCTCTATTTCTTTACCAGGAAATGCCATTCATTTTCCAAGGCTTACTTCCCCTGGGAAGCCTTCCCTAAGGACTCCAGAAAAAGACAGTTCCCGCCTCCGCTCCTCCACTGTGTTTAATTTAGATCCTTATATTTGGCACATTATCTTTCAAGTTTCATTTACTTGTCTCCTCCCTTATTTGTAAATTCCACTAAGGTGGAGATGGAATATTGGTCAACATTCATACATGCTTGAATACCCCATGACTATCATAATATACACCCCAAACACACAGAAGGATGTTGACCTACACTGAAAGAGCCATTGTTCCAGTCTCTAGAGAACTCAGGAGTTGTTGATGCAGCCAATTCACACATTGGATGCTGGTAAGAGCTATTGAAAGTTAAGAGACACACTTGGGAGGGTGTGAGAATTAATGAAAACTTTTAAGTTGCATATCTGGTACAAACCTGGTAATAGTAGAAAGACATTTGGATATAATCTAAGTATCCATTAGTAAGAACACAAATTAAAGGAATTATTTTTACTAATACCATGGATTGCTGTTCAGTTACTAAGAAGAATGAAGTGTCCCATATGTACTGACTTTGGAACAGCTCTAAGATATAGCAACAATTGAGAAAAGCAAATAACAGCTCACTGGAAATGACTACAGCAAACTGCTGACAGCAGTTAATTTTAGGTCATGAGTATCGTTTCATTCTGAATTTGATTTCCATATATATTTATTTTCAAACAAGCAACATATTGATCATAAAATATTTTCTAAAAGCAGAAGCCTCCTCCTCTACTCCAAATTCATAACTGGATGATCTAGAAGTCAAGCCCAAGCCGCTCACAGGCTAGCAAAGCTGAGGCCTGTCTCTGCAGGTGCTCCACCAGGGAGGCACAGCTCTGACTACAGCTCCTTCCCAGCTGCCAATCACACCCCCTCTTTTGCTGAAGCTGGGGGGAGGGGGGGTAGCTTGGTGGGGAGTGAAAACTCATTAGCAAAACAGGGAGGGAGGGAGCCAGGTAGGTGGGAGAACTCTGACGTCAAAAGCTGCCTTTGTCTTTCTCCTACCTGTGAAGGATGTCTTATTGAAACCCAAATGAGAAGAAACTAACTGCATGTATCCATTACAAATGCAGAACATGGGCCCTCCCTGGTGGCGCAGCGGGTTAAAGCACAGCACTGAGAAGCTAAAGCCACTTCCGCATGAGTTCGATTCCCGCCTGCCCCGGAGGTGACCACATGGCGTGGCAGACCTCTCCTGACCCGCCTGCTGCTCCTCTCAGCAGTGTACTTTGTCAATCTGCCTGTTTTGCTCCCTACTCTGTCTATGGTGAAGCCTCTCGCCACCTCTGAGCCTCTGGCCTGTACTCCAGTTCTGTATGTACAAATAAATAAATCTTTTAAAAAAAAATTGCAGGACAGCCCTCTATCTTCACTTCCTAGTGGCATGTTAGTTCCTGGGCAGAGTCTTCCAAAAGAGAAAATTCTGCAGATGCAGAGGTTGGCCCACCTAAGAACTCCTGCAGGAGGCAGGTGGGGATATTGCTCATTGAAAAGGAAAAGGACAGAAACAATTGAATGAATTCCATGAATTGGTACATAACTCAATTTAATCTTTCTCTTTGGATGTGTGTCCTTTGTGTTTTCTTGAAATGATGCAAAGGGCACACGGGTGAGGCTGCCTCCAGCTTTCTTCTCATTAAATGGCAGGACCCAGGTCTAATAGCATCAGGGTTCTAGAAACTTAGGAAAGGATATTAGTCCAAATGAGCCCTTCTCACTCCCAGCATGTAAACTCTAGGATCTGAGCTGTAGTGGGGTAGCCTGAAATGCCCATAAGTAGAAAATAAAAATCATTCTGTAACAGAATGGTCCCTAGGAAAAGGGGAAGTTCCAGGTTCTCTGCCCCACCAAGGAGGGTGGAGCCGAGCAGAAAAGAGAGGAGTCTGGAGAAGAAGGCAGCAGGATGGAGAGCCAGAAGGAAACCTGAGAAAGACACATGGAGCAGAGAGAGACATGAAGAAGCCGTGCTTGTTTCTTGGCCCTGGACTGTTTGGAAGAGATGTGGGTGAGACACCCATGAGGAGGTTACTATGGCAGTGTTAATCTTGATTTTGATTTTGCTCTTTTCCTCCCAGACTTCTCTGGTCATTTCTGACACTTTTCTATGGGTCCCGGTCAGAAGGTGTTTTAGTCTTGTGACAGGCCTTGCTTTGGGCCAATCCCTTTTGGGTAGACTTTTACCCATGAGGGGATGGGTAACTTCAGGTGTTTGAATTAGAAATTACATTCTTTGTCTTTTCTGTATTGTACACCCTTTGTATTAAAGTTCCTTTCCATTAAAGCTCTTATGTCTTGTCTTGATGTGGCGGATGCAGAACCTATTAGAGCAGACAGGCTTGGGGATTCAGTGGTTCCCCTCTCTCCCTGCCCTGTAACAATTCCAGTAATGCTGTGGTATAAATTCTAATATGCTATTATTATTATCAGCTATATAATAGTTCAACAAATATTACCTGCTGTGTCAAGCAGTGTGCAAATGTTTTATATGTATTATCTCACTTTAGAATAATCCCATAGCAAACACTACTACTGTCTTCATTTTACACATAAGAACGCTGAGAGTTACAGTGAACAACATTCACAACATCACTCAGCTAGTAAGTAGAAGCACCAGAACAGATTTTGCCCCAACCTCAACCACTATACTACAGTGGTTTGTACAGTATAATCTTGACATTCATGAAGGACACACTAAAATAAGACCAAAATATTAAACTTAACACACACATTTATCTCACCTTCAAAATCCTATCAAATTGCAGGAAAGAGATTTTGAAAAAAACAATCAACCAACTGAAATAAGAGGAAACATAGTATAATTTAGTGCAAGTAAATAGGCTACCTGAGTTCAAATCTCAGTTCCACTGTCGACCAGCTATAAGACTTGGTCAAGTTGTTTAATTTCTCTGAGCCTCAGTTTCCTTGTTTTTAAATGGTGTTACCTTGAAACTATAAACCAGAGACATCCTACAGGGACAGAGGGGAATAGGATCAAAACTGGGGTGGGAAGAGTACACGTGGCTTTGGTGATGGCACACAGGTGAATTGGTGGTGAGAAGTCGATGGGGATTACAACCGAGATGAAAAAAATGTACAAAATAAAGAATGATGTTTTATATACATATACACACACACACATACATACATAAATATGTAATAAAATAAAAGAGATTATATAAAAAAGATTTTTAAGATCTTAAAAGACTTTAAAAAGTTAAAAACTTTAATTTTTTTAGATGGAGAAAAAGTGTTGCTTTGAGGATTAAAAGAGTTAATGTTGCAAATATGTTCATTTCCTATTGCAGCAATGATAAATTACCACAAACTGAACGTCATGAGGCAACACACATTTATCGGTTTACAGTCCTGGAGATCAGATGTTCAAAATGGCTCTGAGTGTACTAAAGGCAAGAACTTTGTTCTTTCTGACATGTCCAGAGAAGAAACTATGTCCTTGTCTCTTCCAGTTTCTAGAGGCCACTCACATTCCAAAGTCCATACTATGTTTCATCTTCAGAACCAGAACTCTAATTCCTACCTGTGCTTTCGTTTTCACATCTTTCTGCTTTCACTTCTGCTTCTGCAAAATGTCACATCCCTTCTTGATTCTGACTCTTCTTTCCTCATCCCTTTATAATGACGCTGCTGATGGATCTTTCACTAAGATAATCGCTCCATCTCAAGCTCTTTCATTTGATCACACTGGCAAAGTCCTTTTTTTTTTAGTTTTGGAAACTAGGATATGGAAATGGGGGTGGGGGAAGACGTGAACATTATTTGCATCATAAATACAGACTTTGATATTAATAACAGGACTGAAAGTAAGACAGATTACCCAAGAGAAAGTCAGTGTACTGGGGGAAGTCCTGAAAGATACAAAACAAACAGCATCATATCAGGGACCCTAACCATAGCCCCAAAAATGTGACAAGAGAAAAATACTGGGGTTGGTTTCCAAGGAACAGCAACCACTCGCAGGGGTTACTTAAATGTACTCAACAACAGCACTGGTCTGTGTCCTGCCATGCCCCCTGCCTCCTCTACAAGGTACACAGTGGCTTGCCCAGTCAGAAAGAGCTGTGATGTGACTGTACGCACCAGAACTAATTTCAACAAGATGTCCAACTAATTAGACCTGAAACCTAAAGCGTAAGCAGAAGACTAAGTTCCGCTTAATCACACGTCTCAGAAAAATTTGAGAAGTTACTACTTCCTGAAATGGAATAAATAAAAATAGATACTAATAACAATAGGTTGAAAGAAAATGCATATTGAGTTGAAATTTTTAAAACATCCTTTTAGATTTCTCTTTTGTAGGGAGGAAAAGTTAAAATTAAAAATAATTTAGAAGCAAAAACAATGAAAATATAAATATCAAAGCAAGTTCATTTATTAGAAAGCTAAAGAGAAACTAAATGAAGGGTGGTAACAAATTCAAAAATAGTGCAAAACAGAAATTAATAGGGTTAAGTAAGAAAAAACAGAGAATAGTGAACCTAATTAATAAAATCAAACACTAATTCCTTGAGAGGACTAAGTAACACACCTCTAACAAATCTAGTTGGAGGTTGGGAGGGACATAACAAAATTGGTATTAAGTTAATGTAGGAAGATAAAGATGTACTATTACAGTTGTAAGAGAATAACACTTTCTCTGATACATTTGAAGATCTAGATGAAAAGAAAGTCTTGCAAGAAAATGGAAGTTGCCAGAATTACTTAAGAAACAATAGAATCGGCCCTTCCTGGTGGCAGAGCTGGTAACAGCGCAGCGCTGGGCCCTCCCTGGTGGCGCAGCGGGTTAAAGCACTGCACTAAGAAGCTAAAGCCACTTCCGCATGAGTTCAATCCCCGCAATGGCCACCTGCCCCGGAGGTGACCATATGGCGTGGCAGACCTCTCCTGACCCGCCCGCTGCACCCCTCAGCAGTGTACTTCATGGATCTGACTGTTCTGCTCCCCACTGTAGCTGTGGGGAATCCTCTCACTGCCCCTGCATCTCTGGCCTGTACCCCAGTTCTGTATGCATAAATAAGTAAATCTTCTTAAAAAAGAAACAATAGAATTATTGAATAATCCACCAATGTCCAGGGAAGATGTTGAAAAGATATCAAAATATCCCATTTCAAAAGACCCAAGTTTTGGGTCTTTTCATACAGTTTTCTAGGGAGTTCAATACCAAACCTTAGGTGAATAAATAAAATGTAGCAACAAGAACATTAAATGCCAACAAATAAACTTAACAATATGAAAAAATAAAACTAACACTTATTGAGTGGCTCTAGGCTACTCTAGATATACCACAATTTAAATTGGAAGGCCTAATATAATAAAGACGTCAGTTCTTCCCAAATTTATATGCAGACATTTTTTCCTCCAAATTTAATTCCAACTGGGTTTTAAATGTAATTTGGAAAGAATGAGGAATACACAGAAATCGTTTCAGCCCTCAAGTGAAAATATCAATTTTGCTTATATTTCTTTTTTTTAAATTTTTTTAAAAGATTTATTTATTTATGCTTATAGAACTGGAGTACAGGCCAGAGGTGCAATGGGTGAGAAGATTCACCAGAGATGATATGTGGAACAGAACAGGCCAACTGACAAAGTACACTGCTGAGGGGAGCAGCGGGTGTGTCAGGAGAGGTCTGCCATGCCATGTGGGTCAGCTCCCTGGCTTGGGATCGAACTCATGCTGCAGTGGCTTCAGAGAGCTTCATAATATGGTGATTTAGCCCGTTGTGCCACCAGGGAGAGTTCCCTGCTTATATTTCTTAAAGATTTATTTTATTTACTTATGTGTACAAGAGCTGGGGTACAGGCCAAAGATGTGGGGACTGGAGTAGTGAGAGGATTCACCAGAGACAGAGTGGGAGCAGAACAGGCTGATCTACTGAAATACACTGATGAGGGGTATAGTGAGAAACACAGGAGCAGTCTGTTGTGCCATGTGGGTCAGCTCCCTGACTGGGAATCACACTCATGCTGCACGTGGCTATGAATAGCTTCATAGTGCTGAAACTTAACCTCTTGTGCCACCAGGGAGGCCCTGATATATTTTTTAATAAAATTTGTGTCTTCTAGTAAAATTTTCCTACTTCTTTAATTTCTCTTTATTTCCATAAGCATGCACAGCACTTGACTTTTTTGGATTATTATCTTGCCAAAAAGGAACAAAATTCATTGTATTTATAAAATAAATATATCTAATACTTACTACACACTTCACCCTCACAATTCTGTGACCTCACATAGTTCAAGCAATCTTTATGAGACACATTTCATTATAGAGGTGTACCGTTTATTTCTATATGAGTAAAAAGGAATAATCCCTACCATTTAATCTAATCAGCCCAATTAAAAAGAAAGTGTGTCTCAGAATCAAATGAAGGATGGTATTATCCCCATGTATTAGTAAGAGCTCTAAGGCTTATTCAGAAAATTAGACAATGTGTCCTCTGTTCATTTCTTCTGTGATTAACTTGGAAATGTGCCTCTCTTTAGTGGATTTCATTTCCCCTGTCAAACCCAATCCACATTTTGAGCTGTTTTTTGTTTGCTTTTAAATTAGCCATGTGTATGAAAACTACACTGTATTTTCCCTCACAGAAGCATTCAATTTCCTTGAAAGATGCTTGAAAGGCCATGATTATCAGGGAGCTGGAGTTCCTTGTGTTTAAAGGCAATGCCAATGTTTCAGGACCCCTATTTCAGGTGGCACATTTCATGTACTAAACAGGGCTTTCACAGGGCAAATCTCTCAGGGTTTGAGAGCAGTGGAAGGGACATTTGAAAAGAAAAGCACCACTCCTCAGTGGAACAAACGTTAATAGAAACCCAGAGGCATCATTTCCTTCGTAGAAAAAGCACTCAGTGGAGATCCAGAGGTCTCATTCTAAAACAGTGCTATAGGGAGTGCCCAGGGGAAGGGCAGGACACTCTCTCTGGATTCTCACCATATGCTAACAATTCCAAGACCATTCACGTGCAGGGAAAAATTAGTTTCTAAGGTCACAAGTGTCTGGCTCTTTTGCCGAGAGAGCATTCACGGCATCCAGCAGTCCTAAATAAAGGCCGTGCACGCAAATGGCCCTGTTCCACCAATAAGAGCCTGGAGCTGCTGGCACACCTGTCAGCAGTGCACCAAGGTCAGACTCACAGTGGCTGCTGAGGTGATTCTGGAGCAGTTCACAGTAACAGTGTGAAGGCTGAGCTGGACAACAACAGATGAAAGACCAAGCACTGGCAGGCTCAGCAGCACCAGGAGGCAGTGCCAGAGAACCAAAGGTGGTGGACAGCTGGACAAGGCCAGCCAGTCAGCAGTGCTGGTTAACACTGCTCATTCATACCAGTCTTCACTGGTCACCAGGGGGCGATATCAGAGACACCATTGTGACAGCGCTCTGTAAATTGTTGGCCCACACCAACACCAGACAGATCTTTGCAGGCTACTGGCAAAAGCCAATAGCAAGTAGCTCATTCAAGCAAGTAGCTCATTCAAGCACTTTCTACTAAGTGCTTTGTCTACTACCGCTAGGCCAGGGGTGCTTTTAGAAGGCAGTGTCACAGGTAAGGCCAGAGGCAGGTGCAGCAGCCGAGTCTCTTTGAAGGTCTACAGAGGCCTATAGTTCTGCTGAATCCCATGAAGGCCATCTGCTGAGTCCTTCTTTGGAGGCCAAAAGCAGAATGAATAAAGCTGAATATTCTCTCCAGGGACTCCCACCCTACAAACCCTAGTGGACTATTTTCTTTTCTTTCTTTCTTTTTTTTGAAGATTTATTTATTTATGCTTATAGAACTGGGGTATCACCAGAGGTGTAGTGGGTGAGAGGATTCACCAGAGACAGAGCAGGGAGCAGAACAGGCAGATTGACAAAGTACACTGCTGAGGGGAGCAGTGGGCAAGACAGGAGAGGTCTGCTGTGCCATGTGGGTCACCTCCCTGGCAGGGGATCGAACTCATGCTGCAATAGCTTTGGAGAGCTTCATAGTGCAGTGCTTTAACCCACTGCGCCACCAAGGAGACCCCCTTTTTTTTTAAGATTTATTTATTTATACATACAGAACTGGGGTACAAGTCAGAGGTGCAGGGGCAGTGAGAGGATTCACCAGAGACAGAGTGGGGAGCAGGACAGGCAGACTAATGAAGTACACTGCGTGAGGCAGAAGAGGTCTGCCACACCATGTGGGTCACCTCTGGGGCCAGGGATCGAACTCACACTGCAGCAGCATGTGGCTTGCTTGCAGTGCTATGCCTTAACCCACTGAGCTACCAGGGAGGGCCCGGAGCAGACTATTTTTAATCTTAAGCATTTGATTGTTGCCCATTAGTACCAATCCATTCACTTCCATTTTTCAAGCTCCAACCTGATTGGTCAAATGAGCTGGAACTTGATTGGTCCATTTACTATACCAGCACCAAATACAAAAAAGAAAAGCCCTGTGTCCACACAGAGCCAGCAACAGTTAGGTGGAGGCACAAGGCAACTGGGACCTTTCAACAGGGCCCATTGTAACAGGGTCGGGGGAGAAGTAGGGGAACCCTCAGAAGCACCAGGACACAGGTCCCAGCTGCTACAGAATAGACTGCTAGGAGGCCACCATGTTTGCCCAGCACTCCAGGGGCTTCCCCACTGCTGGAGTCTAGGGCTCCAGGGAACTACAGCACCAGAGCTGGCAGAGGCAGGCCCAACATTCCTCTCTCAGCCCTGAAAGAAGGGTCTCCCAGCTTAGAGTTTGCTTCTGCTGTGGGAGCCTGCTCTGGTGCAGGGCACCCTTGCCAAAGCAGCCCCAGTGGGCTGTGTACCCCAGGGTAGAGTGTCATGGGAACCACTGCCACCTGCCCTTACCGGCCACCTGAGCCCTGCCTGCACTCACACTGGGGGCATAGAGTGGTAGAATGCCCACAGCTTCTGCAGTTTTTCAGCATGGTCTGCACTGGCTGGCCCCCACACTGCAGCCACGGGCACCAGTAAAGCTCGTATGCCCTGCCACTCGGCCAGCAGGTAAAAGTCATGCCCCATGACTAGTGCCCCAATTTCCAGTTTCAGTTCTAGTTCTGATCTCTTTGGCCCATCAGGATTGGTACTGTTAGGAGCAGCAGATTCCCTCAACACCTCCTCCTTTGCTCACTCAAATTGAAAAGCATCCTGAGGATCTCAACTCCACTTACTGAGAAACAGGCTCCAGTGGGGGAAGTGACCAATCCCATTCCTGCAGTCTACAGGGATAGATACACTACTCTGGAATAGATCCAGCCAGATCTGAACTTGAGCCCAGGTCTGTCCTTGGTTGTCCCTGTGATCTTGGCAAAGTCCATCAGCTCACTGGAAAAAAGATGTCGTAATTCTTCCCCTAAAATGGCAAGGATTGCTGAATACCTTATACATAGACTGACATAAAGAACATAATCGATAGCTATCACTTTTTATCTCCTACCAGCAACATCCATCATTTATTCTGTTTTTGCCTTCCTAAGCTGTTTATTTTATTCCTTTTTAATGTAGCAGTTTCTATCTCAGAATGAAAATCTGTCCTCATGACATCCATATTAAATTACACAGTCCTTTCAACCCTTTTTTTTTTATTTATTTTTCACATCATTCTTCATTTTGTGCATTTTTTTCATCTCAGCTGCAATCCCCATGGGCTTCCCACCACCAATTCACCTATGTGCCATCACCACAGTCCAGTGCACTCTTCCTACCCCAGTCCTGATCCCATTCTCCCTTTCACCCTCATAAAATGTCCCTGGTTTATCATTGTTCATTGTTTTCATTTTTACTCTACTACTTTTGTTGGTCTCTCTCCCCTACCCCAATCCCTATGCTCCTGCTATGAGTGAAACTATCCAGTATTTTTCATTTTCTTTCTGACTTACTTCACTAAGCATGATCCCTTCCAGTTTGCTGCAAAAGGCATCAGTTTATTTTTTGGTTGCCAAGTAATATTCCATTCTGTATATGTACCACATCTTTTTAATCCAGTCTTCTATTTTTGGGCATTTGGGTTGATTTCATGCTTTCCCTATTGTAGATAGTGCAGCAATAAACACAGGGGTGCAGATGTCCTTTCGAATCAATGTTTTTGTGTCCTTTGGGTAGATACCTAGGAGTCTATCCTTTTTTGTGACATGATTTTTGACACCTTATGGATTTTGTTGAAGAATTCCATACTACTAAAAAGCCAACATGGAAAAAAAAATGGCAGATCATGAAAAAATATTCACAGGATATGGTAGAGGAGGGATTGCTCTCATATATAAATGGGAAAGAATCTATAATATATATATATACACACTACATATATATATACTACATATATATATACTACATATATATATATACTACATATATATATATACTACATATATACGTTTTTTAATTTAAGAGCACAATCAATCACTGAACAAAGGGTATGAATCCCAGAATCACACATAGGACTTTATAGCTAATAAACTGCATCTAGAAAGATAATTGAACTCATAAACAATCGAAGAAATAGAGACTAAAGATAATTATGAAATGCCATTCTAAATGTAAAGTTCATAAAGACAAAAGATGGTGTTTGTCATGATAATATCCAGTGCTAGTGAAACAACAGGGGGCCAGAATATTTAAAAGTATAAATTCCAGGATAAATTTATATAACTTGATTATAAAACAAATTGAAGCTATATATGTACATAGAAAGAGCAGTCATAAATATGTATACTCTGACCCAATAAAATCAATTTTGGAAGTTTATCTTTTAAAAATGAAAATAATTTACATTATTGTTACAAGGGCAAACAACCAACAACAAAAGTTTGGCTTAAGAAATCCAATCCATAATGTCTAACATAGGACTTAAAAAATCTATATCCAGGCCCTCCCTGGTGGCGCAGTGGGTTAAAGCACAGCACTGAGAAGCTAAAGCCACTTCCCCATGAGTTCGATCACTGCCTGCCCCGGAGGTGACCACATGGTGTGGCAGACCTCTCCTGACCCGCCCGCTGCTCCCCTCAGCAGTGTACTTCGTCAATCTGCTTGTTCTGCACCACACTCTGTCTCCTGTGAAGACTCTCACCGCCCCTGAGCCTCTGGCCTGTACCCCAGTTCTGTATGCACAAATAAATAAATCTTTAAAAATAATCTATATCCATGAAAAAGTGGCAATAATATAAATTTTATTCCCAACAGTTAAATACTGATTTTTAAAGTAACCTATAAAATTCTGAATACACTATTTAGTACATGTATGTATTAAGAAAGGGCTGATGAGAAAAAAGATTTTAGTTATAAAATATGTAGATAATTGTTAATTATATTGGGATAGCAGAATTATTGTTACTTTTCTTTCATTTTGGTTGGAAGAATACTTGGTAACTCTACTCTGGTGTACTCAGTTGAAGAAATATGTAACACCTCTGCAGAAAATCCAGTTACATCATCTTTGCTTTCACTAAGGAATTTTTTTAAGAGGATTTAAAAATAATACTAACAATAATGCATTTATTTCAACAGCAAAGAGTGCCAAAAACCGTTTTCCTAAAACCACGTTATCCCAGTAGCTGAAGGCTGGTAAAAGATATTAATTTGTGATGTATGTGGATTTGTATAAAAGGTTACTACAGCTATTTTCATTTGGGAACAGATCTTGCAGCTGAAATTACAAATCTGTGCTGTTTTTACCAGAAGATAAAAATATTAAAAAGGCTGCCGGGGTAATATCTTGTTAGGAATATCTTTGTAAACAGCACCTTGAGAACATTTTGCTTTTCTTATTTCAGTTGCTGCCTTCAGTGAAGAGAGACTGAGAGAACAGCTGACCCCACTGGGACTGTGGCAATTACTAGCTATGAGACCATGAGCAAGTTATTGAACTGGAAGCCTCCATTTTCTCATCTGTAAAATGGGAATAAGAATACTCAGTTACAGAGGAACTGTAAGTAATAAATGAAAAAAAGTGTGTGTGGCCCTCCCTGGTGGTACACAGGGTTGAAGTGCAGTATGATAAAGCTATCCGCAGCCCCTGTAGCTTGAATTCGCCCCCCGGCCAGGAAGGTGACTCACATGGCTCAGCAGACCTCTCCTGCCGGCTGCTCCCCTCAGCAGTGTATTTCAGTCAATCCTCCTGTTCTGCTCTCCACTCTGTCTCTGCTGAACCCTCTCACCCCCTGCACCTCTGACCTGTACCCCAGTTTTTGTATGCATAAATTAACAAATCTTTTTTTTTAAGTGTGTATTTTCAGGAACCTATCAAAGATCATTGAGAATAGAAGCAGTTTCAAGCAAATGGGTGGGCAATATAGCCTTTCCCTTATAAGTGACAAGGTTTGAGGGGGAATATATGTGCCAGGCAAGGTCTAGAAAAAGAACACTCTTTACTACCATGAGGCCAAGACCATCAATGCAAACAAGCCAGGTGGAAACCCCTTTATCTAGATGCCCTCATTTGGATTAGTTGTTATGAAACTAAGGGCGTCCTTTGCCCCTTCCCTGTCAGCCTTCTTGGGAACCCCAGATCCTGTAGCTCAGGTAGGAGGAACAAGATGCAGGAAGCGCACAAGCAAACACAAGAGCTCGCAAAGCAGGAGAAAATGGCCCACTTGCTCATGATCTCATGATAGAGCTGATCTGGGCTGTGTTGTCAAGACCTCCACAGCTGGGGCAGGCCATAGCTCCTGGCCTGTCTTGCCTTCACACAGCCAGGAGCAAGATACTCAAAGAGCACAGGAGAGCAAGGGCATGATGGTGCCAAGAAAGCAGGTGAAACAACCCTTCTGGAAGGAAAGGGATCCATCTTGCAGAAATTCTGAACTTTGAATGGTTCAGCCCAGGAGGTGCTCACCCGCCTGGCCCAACAGACTGCAGATATGAGCAGTCTGCAGCCATGTTCTTCCCACATGGGGTGGAGAATGAGGTGGGGCAAAAGCAGGGAATGTACCCCCATGACTCACAAAAGGATCCACACAAGCCATTACACAAGTGGGTTCCTTTCACGTTGAAATGGAAGGGGCAAGAGAACTTTTCTGTTCCTGGAAAGAAGATTCAGTTCCAGCTAGTTAGGGGCAGAGGGATCAGAGGGAAGCTCACCTGGAACCAACTCCAGAGCACACCACAGCCATGTAGCATCTCTCTCCTTTCAGACCTGCTCCCCTCATATTCACTGTCTAGACCACAAACCAGAGATCTTTCCATTTTGCTCATCTGCTCATGCAATCCTCTGCTGAAAGTGTTCTGACCAACCATTCTCAAGTTCAAGTTCCTTAAAGCGGCATTCAAGACCCTGGCCTTCCTTGCAGCCACTTCCTGCTTTATCCCTTACACACTACGCTGTTCCACGCTCTGCTACTCACAAAATTTTACCTTCTAGGAATTCATTAAGTACTCTGGTTTTTCTTCCTCATTTGTCATATTTAAATGTTATAGTCTTATCTCATAAGGATTTATAAAAAGTAAATGGCATGTATATGTGTGGTCTTAGACAGAGTCTGGTACATGGGAATCACTAAAGACACTTTAGCTTTGCAATCATCATCATTATTTTTGGCTCCATATACCTGCCTATGTTTTTCCCTTTGCCTAGAATAACATGCCTGATCCTGTACACTAACCAGCTCCTATTCATTCTTCAAAGCCCAATGTAACATTGCCTTCCTGTGGGTTCCTCCTAGCTGGTCACTTATGGGCAACCATGACCTATCTGCTATCTGCAAATTCCTGTTGGGCTACAGATGGACAACTACCCATATCACAGAGCAATTTCCCAGAGCAATCAGACAGTCCTCAGAGAGGTACAGAGAGAGAGAGATTGACTTGTCATACTTGCAGGCTCAGTGGGATCAGTCCGAAAAGGCTGAGCCCCAAATTCAGGAATGGTGAGATTTTATATAGGTTGTATGAGAAACCTTTTCATCCCACCCATCTAGCATAAACATTTTTTTTTTTTAGCATAAACATTCTGTATTGTTTGGGGTATGGTCAAGGGAGCCATAGCTACTACTGCAGACAAGCAGCACACTGCAGGAACTTTCTGTTCCGGCAAGAAGCAGAATCCAAGCAACAGACTCCCCCAAGCAACAGGCCTGGGAGAGCAACAGAATCTAAGCAGCAGACTTGGGAAATGTCCTACTTCATCACAAGGCAGGCCCAGGACACTAGTCTGCTGTTGACTGATTACATGACTAGCTCCATGGTGGTCTCGGGATAACTCTGCCTGTGATAACATCAGATAGTTTGCTGATGCAAACATCTCTTGATGTGTGGTCAAGATGTCCCCTTCTTTGTTCCTCATACAACTGTTCCCCATTCCTATCCCTCCCTCCAGACCTTGTTCTTCATGCCATTGTTGCATGATCAGCTTTTACTAGCCTTTATGATTTAAAAAAAACAGCACAAGAACTTATGCTCGAGTAACAGAGGCTGGCCTTACAAATCTGTTCCACCAACTGTTGTGTCTCTCATTAAGATCCCACCACAAAGCGGCAACAAATTTCCAGTTGCAACACCTTCCCAGAAAGCTTTCTCTGAATCCCTAAACTGGGCAGGGTCCCCTTTTCCTGTGGCTCACTTTTAATCATTAGCACTGTACTTTTCTATGTACTTATTCCCATACTTATCTATGATGTTTCTCCTTCTGCAGACTTGAGTGCTCCTCAAGGGTAGAGACTAAGTCTTATTTGTCTTTTAACTGCCATGCCCAGCTGCATAAACAATGCAGAACAGGTAATCAGTATATTTTTGTTGTATTGAAGAGACGCTGAGAACATCATGCATTCAACATTATGCAAGGT
>NW_004567116.1:46141913-46150776 GCF_000260355.1 Condylura cristata | reverse complement strand
CTGGGGCATGCGGGGATCGTACTCATTGGGAAGTGGCTTTAGCTTCTCAGTGCAGTGCTTTAACCTGCTGTGCCACCAGGGAGGGCCTTATGCAAGGTATTTTAAGAGCCAAAAGGCCGAAAGAATGATTTCTTGAAAGAAAGGCATGTATGCACTTATTAATAATCCCCAGTAGTGAGTTCAATTCCTGGCCCCAGAGGTGACCCACATGGCATGGCAGACCTCTCCTGACCCACCCGCTGCTCTCCTCAGCAGTGTACCTCATCAGTTGGCCTGTTCTGCCCCCCATTCTGTCTCTGGTGAATTCTCTCACTACCTCTGTTCCGCTGGCCTGTACCCCAGCTCTGTATGCACAAATAAATAAATCTTTAAAAAATGTATCAGTTGAAGAACAATAGTGATTTCTACCTGGGACTTGAACTGATTTTAAAAAAAAAATTATAAAGAGAAACAAGAAAAGTCACCTCAGTGGCATAGCAAGAGAATGAATGGCTATAAAATCTTGCTTCTGAGACCCCAGATTCTGAATGTATCTCTAGTTTGGCTTCATTGTTATAGTATTATTATAGTATTGGTGTCATTAACTCTGTGATGAACTCTTTCTTCCCCTAGATAAGGCCTTGGCTGCCACTTTCCCAGGACAGGGCTTCCGTGTTGTTTTCCTTGTTACCAAGTGTCTCTTCGATAAATGCCTCTTTCTCTGTTCTCACAGCACCTTCAATGCCAGTGAGGCTGTGCACAGGCCCTCACACTCTGCTGGTGGCCTGTAGAGCTGGCACAGCGTGGTGGCAAAGTCCACTTTGATACAGTTGCCTTTAGTTTAGGTTTGACTCTATCACAAGGAAAATCACTCAGAGACAGAATGTTAACTGAGGTTGGGTTACACAGACTCCACACTGCTGTCAATGAGACATAATAAGTGAAGTAAGAAACATTATGGCCTTATTTTTACAAAGGAAGCTTATTTTTTCTTTCTTTTTAAAATTGAAATATAATGGCTATGCAACATTGTTATGTTTTAGTTATACAGATAATGACTCAAACTTCTATATTTTGTGAAATGACCATCAAAATAATCTACCATCTTTTCTTCATTACTTTCAAGTTTGCAATGTGATGTTCTTGACTATGGTCCTCAGCCTGTACATTCCACCTCTTTGCACTTGTTTATTTTACACCTGGAAGTTTGGACTCCTTAATCCCCCTTCACCTATTTTGCCCACACTCCAACCCTCCACCTCTCTGGTCACCACTAATCTGTTTTTGTATCACAGGGATTCTAGTTCAGTGTTGTTGGGGCTTAGGTTCTGCACCTAAGTGAAATCATACAGCATTTTCCCTTTCTGTCTGATTTACTCCCATACATAATATCCTCAAGGTTCACTCATGCTGTTGCAAATGTCAAACTTTCATCTTTTTATGGCCAAGTTCTATGCACACAGTGGCATGGGAAAAGAGTCCAAATAGAAGGCATCGACTTCTGTGTGTAGAACAGAGAGGCACTGTCTTGGGTCCAGAGACAACTGGACAGTGTTACAGGGCAGGGGGAGAGGGACACAGCTGAGCCTCAAACCCGCCTGCTCTAAATAGGTTCTGCCATCCGCTGCATCACGGCAAAACATATAGGACCTTTAATGGAAAGACACTTTAATATAATTAGTGTGCAATACAGCAAACATAAAGAACATAGTTTCTAAATCAAACTCCCAAGGTTACCCATCCCCTCATGGATAAAAGTCCACCCCAAAGGAACTGGCTCAAAGCAAGGCCTGAAAACCCAACACAAATCTAAAGCAACTTCTGGTGGTGACCCATAGAAAAGGGCCAGAAATGGCCAGAAAAGTCTGGGAGAAAAAGAGCAAAATCAAGATGAACACTACCATAGTGAACCTCCCCATGGGTCTCTCACCCACATCTGTTTCAACCAGTCCAGGGCCAAGAAGAAGCAAGTGCAGTTTCTTCACGTCTCTCTTCTCCATGTGGTTCCCTCGGGTCTCCTTCTGGCTCTCCATCTTGCTTCCTTCCTCTTTTGTCTCCTTTCTAGATTCTTCTCCTCAGCTCCACCCTCCTCCTGGGTGGGGCAGGGAACACGGAACCTCCCCTTTTCCTGGGAGCACCCTGTTACAGCAGCAGCTCCTGATTCTGCCATTTCTGATTTTGGCAAAGGCAGCAATCCTGTTCTCTGATTTTGAGGAGTCATTCCAAGAAGCTCAATTTAGACCTTTTTCTTGGGTCCTTCAAGCAATTCTGGAAGCTATATGTGCTTTTTCATAGACTCCTGTCTACTTAGCCAGGTAGAACAAATTCTGTTAGTGCTAAGGATGACCTGACTGACCTCTCACGTCCTCTCACTGCTTTCCACCTCCAGAGTTGTTTCCTGTTACCTCACGGGGTGGCAGCATTAGGATAGGTGTGGGATAGAAGAAAGACAACTCAAAGTCCAAGTAGTGGGAGAGAAAGAGAGGCTAATACCTGTGGAGATACAGTGCCATCTCCCTCTCCCATCCCTAGTCTCACATTTGCTGGGTATCAGATTTAAGGAAGATGGGCAAGTCCTGGAGTAATGTGTGTGGTGGGGATGTGAATTAAGGATACATAATAGTCTGGCACAAGTTGGGGGAAGTGAATAGGGGTTGTTGGGTGGAGGAAGGGCTCCATTATTGCTGCTGATAAAGCATCCTATCTCCAGTTGCTGTTTACATCTAACTTCCTGCCAAAGTGATCTCACTGGTTATGTTCATCTGGCCATAATGTCTGCCTGCTGTTTTTTGTTTTTGTTTTTTTTTTAAGATTTATTTATTTATGCATAGAGAACTGAGGTGCAGGGGCGGTGAGAGAATTCACCAAAGACAGAGTGGGGAGCACAACAGGCTGACTGAGGAAACACACTGCTAATGGGAGCAGTGAGTGGGTCAGGAAAGGTCTGCCGCACCATGTGGATCACCTCCTGGGTGGGGCAGGGAGGGGATCATACTCAACCTGAAGTGGTTTTAGTTTCTTAGTGCTGTGCTTTAACGGCTGTGCTACCAGGGAGGGCCCTGCTTGCTGTTTAAGCAGATACTGTTTTTCCAGCATGTTCCTCAAACCAAGACTTCTGTTCTGGTGAGAGGCCCCTGCCTGACTACATGTTAGCTTGACCAGCAGCAACTCTAGCTGCCAAGTAAAATCCCAAAAACAAGGGTGGCTGTGGGATCCACAATTCCCCAACCTCAAACTCCCAAATTCTTCATCCCAGCTCAGTTCACTTGTGCTCTATTAAAACTTCATACTGCTCAGAACACCCAGTCTAGATGCTGGAACTTTTTACTTGGCATTTTACTGTTCCCATCCCAACTGGGCAGCCAAAAAGAGATTCCAATGTCAAATAAGAATGATAATCTTAAAACCCTCCAATGTCCTCTTAGGGCCTAGAGAAAAGGCTGAAACTTTTCTATGTAACATACAAGGGTCTGGCTCCTGGCCCATTTCATACCATTCATCTTCTCCGCCACCTTCCTAAGATACCCTACAATTCTACAAGTAAAAATAAATTCCTGGGTTCTTACGTCATTCCTCCCCTAAGCTGCCACCATTTTATCTAACTGGCCCTCATTGTTCTCAAGTAGTCCTCAGGATTGGATCTGTTTTGGATTCAGCTCCCTTGACTGCTTTTTGCTACTTCTTACTCCAAAGACAGAAAGTCAAAGCTGGCAAATCTCAGCATGCCCAGATCAGGACTGCTCACCTGGCTGCCTCTCCAATACTGTACCCCACTCCATTATGTCTGTCCACTGTGCTCCAATAACCTTGGAATCTGCTATCCAACTGAGATGACGCATGAGAAATTGCCCTCCACAATGCCTACAACAGTCATCTGTTATTGAAGTGCTATTGATTTGTTGGACCTGTATTGAACCAAGCTAACGCCATTTTGTGCTAAACACCTTTTCTGCTTCTTTATCCTTCTTGCTGCTTGCTGCGATAGGAAATTCCCCTTAAAAAGGAAGAAAACTTATAAAATTGATTAAATTGATTACTGTCTGCAGTAGGACCAGGACACCGGTCATATGATCAGGTCATATGATCCTAGGGCCCACTGCAAAAATGTTACCTCTATGACAACTAAGTTTCCTTTCTTTGCCTGCAGTGTATAAAAACTGGTTTCTGTAACTGCTCGGGGCCACACTCTCTAGAGGGTGTTAGTCCCAGCCTGCCGGTATTCTGAAGCCTGAATTAAATCTTGAATCTCTGTCTCCACATTGCCTGACTGCTTTCTTCCAGTGACTCCAACAGATTGTCCTCACTCAAACCCATAAAACCGCTCAGGCCTCAGTCCTTACTTCATGTGCTCTGAGGTAGTTTTGAGAACATTCAGGTCTCTTATCCAAGTCCTGGAATCCTACAAGGATGACTCAAATCTTAACACCTTATCAAAGTGGACATTCCTTGAGGGACTGGTTTTATAACCAGAGGTGGGAATAAGCTGTGAAGAGAAAATAGCTTCAGAGGCTGACAACCCAGCAGACCCCACAGAGTTTGCCCATACAGCACCTTCCCATATACTAGATTCGCTATAAAATGAACAATCTTGAAGCAAACTGTTCTAGAAGCACTGTTCCATTTCATAGTGTTTCTATTTGTGTGAGCAAAGAAGGCAGGTTGGAGCATCCCATTCTAGAACAATCGGAACAATTACCCCTTCAATGTTTTAATTACAGTTTGATCATTTGGAGGCAAAAGGAAGATTAATTCCAATTTTTTTCTCCTCCTCGCTAGAACTATCTCTGAAGAAATTGCTTATGTTCCAGGACCACAGACTCCATATTTCAGATCCAAATGTGAATGTTGTCTGGTGCCTTGGCAATATTTCTGTACCTATTGTCCAGTGCCACACAAATTCCTGACAAAAGGACATAAATGTGCTATGCTGCTAAATTTAGAAATAAGCTATAGTAATTATGTGGATAATTTAACCCAGTGGGACCAGACACTTTGGTGTGCCTACCAGTTTAAGAGCTGACAATCTTATCATAAACCATATTAACATGTTGGCATCCATTTGACCAAGGTAACAGCATAAATAGTATCTCTATGGAGGCCTTGAATAACAAATAGTTGTTTTCTGATCACATATTTAGCTGCATAAATTGTATCTGTATCTGCTTACATTTTGTATCTACAGGCTGTTTAATAGGTCTGCCCCTTCTGGACATCAGAATCTTAGAGCATGTTTTAAGGTTTGCAACCTTATAATGACTACAAAATGTTGAAAATAAATAAATTCAACCTATGGGCTATACAGGCAGAGGTAGTGAACATATAGCACTAATGCTACTGAATAGTTCACTTTACAGTGTTAATTTTAGAGGACCCTCCCTGGTGATGCAACAGGTGAAAGCGCAGCACTGTGAAGCTAGCTGCAGCCACTTCAGCTCAAGCTCAATCTCTGGCCAGGTAGGTGACCCACATGGTGCAGCAGACCTCTCCTGACCTATCCACTGCTCCCCACAGCATTGTACTTTGTCAATCTGCCTGTTCTGCTCCCCACTCTGTCTCTGGTGAATCCTCTCACCACCCTAGCACCTCTGGCCTGTACCCCAGTTCTGTATGCATAAATAAATAAACCTTTTCTGAAATGGTTAATTTTAGATATGTACATGTCTAATCACTGAAAGGACCATCATCTGCTTTGGCCTGGTGTTTCCATCAGCTGTTTGCTGGTATGGCCTACAATTCACAAAGAGCTGTCAAGACTGGTGTCTCTGCTTTCTAGTGACTGATGGTGACCAGCACTACAGGCCAGGGCGGCCCAGCGCTCTGTGTCTGGGTCACCTCTCAGAGCTGCCCACCATTTCTAACAGTCTGGCACAGAGTCTCACAGAGCTGTTGCCTGCACTGTCGACCAGTCCAGCATCTGGTACTGTCTAGCCTGGCCTCAGACTGCTGCTCTGGGCTGCTGCACCTGTGCAACCTCACCTGTGAGCACCTCCAGTTGCCACTGTGAGCTGACCCAGTGCTTGCTGATGGGGGCATCACAAGACTGAGTCACACAAAGGTATAGGTAGAAGTGGCTAGTGAAGCAACTGACACAGCCATAAAATCCAGGTCCTCAGGCACCAAAGCCCCAGATGCCTGGTGCCCAGGTGAAGATAAGGACTTGGAGATGGAGATGAAGCTCACACTAGGGAATCTCTGGTCCTCTCAGATTCTATTCAAAATCAACAAACCTAGGCTCACAAGGAGGGAGCCCCTCCCAAAGAGAAGCTGTCTATATCTGGGCAGTCTGCATCAGCACGGGGCAGCCACTCCTCTGCCCACCTGTGCCCATGCAGGTGCTTCTTTCCACCCACTCTCTCTCTCTGCGGGGCAGTAGCCTCCTGCCTGCCTGTGACCATGCTGGGACTTCTCTGCACTGACCTCCCTCAGCAGAGGCCGCTCTCCTAAGGCCGCCCACCTGCAACCATGCAGGTCTCTCTGCAAACCCGTCCCTTTCAGGGCAGCTCTTCCTGCCCACTTGCACCAATCCAAGTGTCTTTCCCTCTCCTGTATCTTTCTAATAAACTTCTTCTTTAAATATAACCGAATCTCTGTCTTGTGAAGAATCTCGCCGTGTGCCGCTGAAAGGGGAGCTCTAGTGAAACCTTTCCCAGAGTGAACCCAAGGACCCTGAACTCAAAAAACGACATCACTTGCCACAATCTCCAGGCCCTAATTGAGAGGACAGAGCTCTCTTGAACAAGCAGCTTTTTATTTGGGGATTTCTGGACACTATCTTGGATGGGAGAGCCAGCCACCACTTGTGGCCTTAGAAACTCTTTGTTCCCTGTTTATTAAATAAACCCCATTGTTGTTCCCTGAACCTGAGTGGTCTTGCAATAGTGTGCATGGATGAGACTCCATAGACAACGGCCTGTCCTCTGTCTGCCACTATCCTTTGAGGTCAACGCCATTGCTATATCTCTCTGTGCCAGTAACATTGCACTGTATATGTTTTATAGTTATTTCTAAAATTGTCCTTTTACTAATTTTTTTTCTTTCATTCTTTGTAATCAGCAACTTGTAATTGGGTGTCACTGCCAACCCCCTGGCACAATTCAAGAATAAAAGTTTGGAGGAAAAGGGAAAATACGAGTTGCTAGTTCCTTTCAATTTACGACCAAATATGCTGTGAACATAAAGTAACACAAAACTTTTATGACAGTGGGTTTTTCTAATTCAAGGATTAACAAAAATTTCTAAAATTAGTTGCAGAAGTAAGGGCAAAGGACTGTCCTCTGATGTGTTCACAGATGCCCTCTAGTGCTCAGAACTCCAAGAAAGCTAAGGAAAAAGATGAAAACCAGTGAGTCCTTGCTCTCTGTCTCAATGCCTTATTTATCTGCCTTAAAAAAAAAAATTTAAGTTTTCTTTACATCACCTATTCTGAAAGAAAAGATGTGAGAGATACAGTCTGCATCCATGAAGTCACCACTATTGTAACAGGAGGGCCTCGACCATCTCTTGCAATTAAGTCCCCAAGATGCTAGACATAAGAGGAAAGAGTATTAGGGTCCCAAGAGGGCTCTGGCATTTGAAAACACCTAAGGAAATTGTACCATCACTGAGGATGAAAATAGAAACCCCCAAGAAATTGGAAAGACTCTTTGCCTTCACCTGGAATTACATCAGCTTAGAGTTAGAGCGGCACTGTTCATCTCCCACTCTAACCAGTTGTCGTCTGTGTCTTAAATTATCTGAAAATAGGAAAATAAGTTATGGTTTCATACATGTGATTGGTAAAAGAGTGTAAGGTATTTTTATATATAGGACTCATAAAAATTTATAAATAAATGGTTTTTTGCAATGAAAAACCAGGTTGCATTTCCCTAACCCTGGTGACTTTTGGGGTTCAGATAAGCAGAGTGCTGTCTCCTGAGTAGGCCACCTCATCAGACATTGGGGGAAATGACTCATTAGTCTGTACTAGTGAGTGGCAAATAATTACTTTCCAGAAGTCATTAAAATTGGGTTTATTAGTTGAAGCTCAAAAACTTCAAAATCTTCTGAGAATCTAAGAAAAATTTTTCTTCTTTTTAATTTCCATCTAAACTTCCAAACGATACCTACACTAAAGTCTATCAGTCTCCTCATCAAACTGTGGCTATATTTTGAACATTCAGTCATTCACAACTTATTTATCAGAAGATCAATATAAGCCAGGGATTCTGCACAAAATTTGAGAAAATAGTGATACATGTGTTCTCCACCATTGTGGAGAGTCCAACAGAAAGGTGAAAGGGAAGATTGGGTTGCTGTGAGAGTCTATACCAAAAATACAAATCTTTACCTCTTGAAGAGGTGATTAAACTGAGCTCTGAAGAACAGAGTGGAATTAATCAGGTAAAGAGGAGAAGAAGTGCTCCAGGGTGCCAGAACACCATGTGCAAAATTTGGGAATTGGGAAGGAACATGAGTGAAAATTACTGAAGAGTCTCTGGTTATTCCAATCCTCTCTCCAAAACCTCTTTCTACAATCCCCATCTAACAAAAACTCTTTAAAACGGAGCTCAAATTTAATCTCTTCTTAGTAACAATGACCCAAAATCATCATCCTCAAATGAAATAAAGGATTTGTTCTCTGCGACATTTAGATGAGACTAATCTATTACTCTGTGGCAGCTATTAGTATGTTTACTCTATTCTTTCTATTACAAGTCTTGGGGAATCTAAATCTTTGTAGTTAAGTAGGAACTCAAGTAGTTATTGAAACAAGTTGTGTTTTTTACATTACCTGCAAAATTTAGTCTTTAATCTAAATGGTACTCAGATATTTCTGTCAATGAAATTAAAAGGAAGAGGGTTGGGCCTTTTTTTTTTTTTTTTTTTTTTTTTTTTTTTTTACAGA
>NW_004567116.1:46095530-46141612 GCF_000260355.1 Condylura cristata | reverse complement strand
TCACCTCCGGGGCAGGCGGGAATCGAACTCATGCGGAAAGCGGCTTTAGATTCTCAGTGCTGTGCTTTAACCCGCTGCGCCACCAGGGAGGGCCCTGGGCCTTTTTTAATGTCCAAGAAAAGGCAATTCCATGGTGGCAAGAATTGTGAAGGAAACATTATGTAAAGCAAACTACTAAAAATGAAGCTACCATATGTCCTGGCAATTGCATTCCTAGAAATCTGCCCAAAGAACACAAAAACATTAATTCAAAATGATACCTACCTGCATGCCTGCTTATTGCAGCACTATTTATAATAGGTAAGATATTACCTATTACCTATCCAAATGCTCAAAAATAGATGACTGGATCGAGAAGATGTAGTATATATATATATATACACACAATGAAATACTGCTCAGCAATAAAAAAGATAAATTCCTGCCATTCACGGCAACATGCATGGAGCTAGAAGGATTATGCCCAGAAGAAAGATTGTATGGTTTCACTGATAGGAGGAATATCAGGGAACCAAATAAGGGAGCAGAAAAAATAATAATAATAATAAATAAAAAACAAAACTAACAGGCAATTATAAATCAGAGACATTCTGTGGGTTGGGAGGGAGAGCTCAAAACAGAAGAGGGAAGAAAACAAGGGACTTTAATGATGGTGCATGGGTGAACTGGTGGTGGGAATTTTATGGGGACTACAATTGAAAAGAGAAATCAAACATTGTACAAAATGAACAAGGATTTAACATATATACATATATGTTATTTTTTAAGTTTATAATAGTTTATTTTTACATATTTTTGTGCATTTTTCCATCTAAGTTGCAATCCCCTAGGTTTTCCAATCACCAAATCACCCATGGGCCATCACCATAGTCCAGTGCACTTCTCTCACCACACTGTTTTGATCCCATCCCCCACTCCACCCCCACAAAATGTCTCTGGTATATAGATGTTCATCATTATCATTATTTTCTCACCTGTTCCATTATATTCCTGCTGTGAGAGAAACCATCCGGTATTTTTCCTTTTCTTTCTGGCTTATAAATAAGTTATTTTTAAAAAATAATGAAATAAAGTTTTCAAGTAAAAAAATAAAAGAACTATGAGATCTGAGATCTTCCTCTGTAAGCTAAGTTTGTCTGCCACAACTGCATGGATGGTAACAAAGACTGAAGGTTCCTTGGCCCAAGACAAATGATGCAATTGTGTATGATGCAGCAGGCAGCATGAGCATATTTGCTTTAACCCCCTTTGGCTCTCAGTCCCCTGTAGTGATGCAGATGTGGCAGCATGTAGCAGAATGCATTAATGTGAGGAACCTAAGTAGACACCCCAAATCTTTCATAAAGGCTTTTTTGTGCCAAAGAAAGACACCATCTACCCCGAGTCTGTTCACTATACAAGCTTTCTTTAAAGGAGTGTGCCTAACAGAAGGCAGAGAAAGTGAAACAGAAACTCATGGAGAATAATTTGCCAGCACGGGGCAAAGTCAACAGGCATTAAAATACCTAATGTTGATTGGATGCTTAAGTGTCATCAACTGTCCTATTTTATATGTATTATTTCCTTTTTTCCTTTCAAAAAAAAATATGAGAAAATACTAAATTTATAAATGGGGCAAATTTTTATAAATTAAGATTTTCAGCATGCAAATTAATAGCAACAGTAGAGCATTTGGAAACTCACAGGAGAATTAGGGAGAGTGTCTGAATCTACTAGAGGAGACCATCAGAACTCTTGACCTACTCTGCCTTTGTCTGCTTCTCTGTATCACTCTGGTCCACGTGGCAGCATATCCTTGCCCCAGTGCCCAACTCACTATGTTTTAGCTAACTTCTGAAAATGATTAAGAATCCCCAAATTCAGTGACAAGTTCCACAAAAAGAACATGATTGACCCAGATTTAGTAATATGACTAATCAATATTATATTTGTGTCAGAAAAGATAAAAATATAATACCAAATATATAAATTAATTTAAACAACCACAAGTAGTAAATATTGTGGCCCCACTTCCTGATGTGTATCTTTTTGTAGGCTGTGAGGTTCTGAAGAACAGGAATCTATTGTTCTATTGAACACATGCACAAGAGAGAGGAGAAGGGGAGAGAAGAAAGGGGAAGAGGGAGAGGGGGAAAGAAAGAGAATTATCTGTCACTAGGATTTTTTTTAATACTTAATAACATTCTAATTTAGGATCTTTCTGCAAGTTAATAAATCACTGAATATTTATATTGCTTCCAATTTTTCACTATTAAACAACATTGCAAGGTTGATAAGTTTTAAAAGTCTTAGTTATAATTATTAATTAATTATAATCAATTATAATTAATTATTAGTCAATTATAAATGTGATTATTTTATGTAAGTGGAACTCTGGCTATTCACTTTGTAGAGTTTCATATATAATTAAATTGCCTTCTTTCCAAATATGTTATATTTATACTCCTGGTAGTTGTGTAAGTGGTTCTAACATGATATTCTTAAAAATATTTAACATGGCCCTCCCTGGTGGCACAGCGGGTTAAAGCATAGCACTAAGAAGCTAAAGCCTCTTCAGCATGACTTCGATTCCAGGCCCAGGAGGTGACCCTCATGGTGTGGCAGACCTCTCTTGACCTGCCAGCTGTTCCCCTCAGCAGTGTACTTCTTTGATCTGCCTGTTCTGCTCCCCACGCTGTCTCCAGTGAATTCTCTCACTGCACCTCTGGCCTCTACCCCAGTTCTGTATGCATAAATAAATAAATCTTATATATATACATATATATATTTAACACGTAAAAGTTATATATCTTTATATTTTACTAGTTTAAAAAAATTTAATCCAGGTATTTTTCAGTGTCTTAATAGCCATTACTATTCCCTGCATGAAAGTCTTCCCCGTTGTTGCTAGGGGTTGAGTCTCAGCACTATGAAGCCATCCACAGCCACTACACCATGAGTTGGATCCCTGGCCAGGGAGGTGACCCACATGGCGCAACTCACCTCAGCAGCTCCCAGCGTCACAGCATATCTGCCTATTGTGCTCCTCCGTACACGCCAGGTCTTGTATGCAAAAATAAAGTAACTGATAAATATATGTATATATATTTGCATATCCCCTGCATGAATTGCCTGTTATATGCTCCTGCTGGCTGGAATCAAGTGTTCTCTTAACGTCCTCTGTTTTTAGGATGATGGTTGCAGAGTTGATGCTCACAAAGCTTTGAAAACAAATACATAGGAAAATCGAGTGGTCAACTGTTTCGGTCCTTGTGAGAATAATCATGCCAGCAAAACCTTGCCATTGTGTGCCATTTTAGGATTTATAAAGAATTTATTAGCGGCTTTGAATCCCACTAGTACTGTATGCTGTTATCTTCAGCACTTTATCACGTGGGGCAAAGCCTGGAGTCACTGAGGTTGAGCTAGATAAGCGCTAAATACCAGATACATCCTACAGTATGAGAAACCCGGGCTTCCTTCAGAGGAACTATTGCTAGTTTGTCCTCCACACACCAGAGGGCGATGTAACGGGAACGAAAGGCATACAGCCCGTATTTCCCAGAAGGTCTCTCCGCGATCCCGGGAATGCTCAGCAGCCCAGGACTTCAGGTTCCAGGGTGCTGTGCGGCTCCACGTGACTTGGCTCCCGATCCCTGCGTGGAAGTGTCGCCTGCGTGGAAGTGTCGCTTTTTGTCCGACGCATCTGAGCTTTTAAGCTGTACCATGTTGCCAGGAAATGGGCGCCGGAAGGGTCTCAAACAAGATCCTGCTTTCTTAGGCTGATAACCGCGGGCACCTGTGAAGGGAGGGCCGGTGGGAAGAGCGGCGTCCCTCTGAACCATGTTTGTGAACTGTGCGTCCGTCTGAATAGGCCCAGCTTCTTGAGGCCGCCTTAGGAACCTGTGCGAAGAGGGTGGGCTGCGACGGCCGGAAACTACATTTCCCAGCATCCTCGCGGGGCCAGAACTACCTTGCCCGAGAGCCTGAGCGTGAGCCAGTCAGTGTTTTGCTCCTCCCGCCGGCCGGAATACTGCGGACATGTGGAGTCGCTGTGCTTGGAGACTCCTACTTTATGAAGGCAGTGGGGGCCGCCGAGTGTCAGCCCCCCGCGGGCGTTCCTCGCCGGCACTGCGAAGAGGTGAGCAATGGCAGCGCGTGACTGCTGCTAGATTACGCTGTCAGGAGATGGTGCTGCGGGTGGCGGGTGGCGTCTGGCCGGGCGAGCCCAGACGAGGGTGCCACGCCCTCCTCCCTGCCGCAGTCTGGCGCCGGCAAGTCTCACCCGCGGAGATGCCAGTTCTCACCCGCATAGATCCGGGTAGGAAGGGTAGGACTGAGAAGAGGACCGCCTTTCTCCTGAGAGCAAGTGTCTTAGGCCGGGGGTTCCAATAGTGCCAGCTCTTCTTTTCCGATACCTTGTTTCCTTTTGTAGTGTCAGGTGAAGCCGATAATCCCCGCCCTCTTGTAGCTCTGTAAGCAACTTTAACCTGTGTTGGGGCCTTCGTTTTTTTTTTTGGGCCTTTTTCAACTTTTTTCGTTTTTTTTTTTTTTTAAGTGCTGTCCTCAAACCCAGGTGTTTGGTAATCCACATAGCATACGTTTCAGGTCAGGCTCTGTAATCTCAAAAGTGATTTTTCAGTACTCTGCAGTCACATAGTAGTCACTCATAAAACAAAACATGAACGCTAGAATCTTCGAGTGTTAAAAGTAACTGGCTCCCCTCTCAGCAATGTGTGCTGAAGAACATCAAACTTTACTCAGAAACACTTTTTCAGAATCTACGCAGCCCCAATATTAAATTCTTTAAAAATATTCTTAGAGTTGGCACTTCACGCCAGCCGTGGCATTCTCCGAGATAATTCACTTCTTGAATCTGTATTGTCAGGTGAAGTGAGCCAATCCCCAAACATATCTTCCCGATTTCACATTGTTCTTTGTGCTAATTATTAGCTCATGATTACATTTTACTCACACATCTAGACTGCAGTTGTTGATCTAAGACTGCTGTTTAGTTATCAGGGTCCATTCACAAGGTCTCTGGTTACATATACTTAGGTGTTTAGCCTACAAAGACATTAAGATCATGATTATGATTATGACATTGGGAAGTTTAGGAAAACTGGTAGCATTTTTTGAATCCTGGGAACTCCCTCCAGACTTAGTCCTGTCTTTGTAAACTGAGTGTGTCTTCATACTCAAGTGAAAACACAATTCAACATTTTTAGGGAATAAATTGAAGTATAGATCATCTGGAAAAATACAGTAAATGTTAATTTTTTAATGTTTGTTGAATTACCCTACTTGAATATGAGTGTTCTTGGCCCCTTGCACCTACGGTGATTTGAATCCCTTATCACTAAACATTTATTGAAACTTTACCACAGGGCCTTCTCTGGTGATGCAGTGGGTTAAAGCATAGCACTATGAAGTTATCTACAGCCACAACAGCATGAGTTCAAGCCCCAGCCAGAGAGGTGACTCACATGATGTGACAGACCTCTCCTGACCTGCCCACTGCTCCCCTCAGCAGGGTATTTCAGTACATCTGACTATTCTGCTCCCCACTCTGTCTCTGGTGAATCCTCTCATCCCTGGCATCTGACCTGTACCCCAGTCCTGTATGCATAAATAAATGAATTTTTTTTAATTTACCACATACAGTACATATACACAATGGAATATTACTCAGCAACCAGAAAAATAAACACATGCCTTTTGCAGCAACATGGATGGAGCTGGAAAAGATCATGCTTAGTGAAGTAAGGCAGAAAGAAAAGGAAAAGTACTGAATGGCTTCACTCGTAGCAGGAGTATAAGGGACCAGGCGAGAAAATAATAATAATAATAATGATGAATAGTTATATACCAGAGACATTTTATGGGAGTAAAGTGGGGAATGGTATCAAAAACAGTGGGGGGAGGGAAATGCCCTGGACTGTGGTGATGGCACATGGGTGATTTGGTGATGGGAAGCCCATGGGGATTACAACCGAGATAGAAAAATGCACAAAGTGATGTAAAAATAAACTATTATTTTTTTTAAAAAAAAGTACGACATACAAGTTAGTTAAACTTTCCCAATTGTGTTAGTAATCAAAGAATTTGAAAGCATTGTCCTCTAACCCATGGAATGGTCTTAGTTATCATTTAATCCAATTCCTTGTGAAAGATGAATAAGAAAAGCCACAAGAAGTTGATGTGATTTGTCTTAGTTTTATGACTAGTAGTTCTAGATTCCTAATTCATTACTAACTTCCCAAACTTAGCAAAACATCAGAAACACTGGGATGTTTTTGAAAATACAGATTCTTAAGACACTATGCCAGAACTACTGAGTCAGTCTCCAGGGGCAAGCTCAGGGATCTCTTAATTCTTAATAAAACTTGGTAACAGGATGCAACAAGTAGAGCATGTATCATCAAAGCAGCAGGTAGAAATACATATTAATGACCATGTCACTGAAGTGTTTCTGCTCTAAACTTAACAGCAATTAATATAAAACTTGCAGTTTAGGTTTAATGAGACATTGTTTTTACTTGTTTTTTATCCACAATAAAATTGGATTTCTTCAGTGAGGAAGCAGCATAGTTCATGGTTAAGTCATAGTTCTAGTCCAAGATATACAACTGAATAACTTGTGACTCTGGTTGAGTCTTTAACTGTGTGTTTGCTTCCCACTGTAAAAACCCCAAGTATGAAATATTCAAAAATAAAAATGAAATGAAGGGCTTGAGGTTTTGTACAGTCATGTGGGTTCTGGAAGCTTTAACGATATTAAGAGCTTGTTATTTGACACTGGGCTGGAAACTCTGATTCTCTTCTATCTGTTAATATGCCTGCAAAAACTTATCTTAAGCAGTGCTTGCAAGTTGAAGTGCTCGTGACATTATCAGATCAATGATCATGATACCCTGCTATGAATATCAGATGGCTTTTCCAATTCCTTTTCGCCTCTAAAGGGGATTGTCCCCACAAAGTTCAACTTTGAGGGTGGGTATAAATGCCTTCCTGTGAGAGCTGAGCAGGAGGATTACTTCAGTATTGAGCACATAGAAGAGATGCTCACACATCATTCTGAATTCTTAGTCATCACCATCTCCATAGTAAATAGAGCCCAACGTTGGAATGGCAAAGGCATTCATCCTTCGTGTATTATGTTCATTCTTTTCCTCCTGTATGGATAAGTTCTCTAAGCAACGGCCAGCTGTATCTCCTCTGTATTCCCTTAAGGTTGTATCTTGATCATCACACCTCAAAAAACCCATAGTCTTATTCATCATTGACCCGCAGTATCTACCACAGAGCTTTCAGCTAGTATCTTACTGAGCCCAGAATGAGCCCAGATGAGCCCAGAATTATGTTAGGCATTGGGGATCCAGTGGTAGGTAACAACAGGTATAATTCCTGCTAACAAGGACTTTATAGTCTAATGTGGGGGTCAGCAAACTTCTGTAAAGATTCAAGTAGTTGAATATGTTAAGCCTTATTGTCTACACAGTCAATTGTAAATACTCAACCATAGATAATGCATAACTGAGTAAGTGTGACTGTTGCAATAAAACATTTTAGAAGAACAGAAGGGACTGTGGTTTGCTGATTTGACCCCAGCCTAGTGGGAAGTAAGCGATTAACAATCATTAATGTTTATGCTGTGAGAGGGATAGTGAAAATATTATGGAGTACTGTGAAAGACCCAAATAAGCAAGACCTGACCTCGAAGAGTCTGGGCAGGTCTTCTAGAAGATGAGATCTTTGTACTGAGCTCTGAAGGGTAAATAGGAGTAGGGAAAGAAAAGCAGAACTTTCTGTACAGAGGCTGTTCCGAACAGGGACTCCCATCTCAAGAGAGCTCTGAGATGGAGAGGTATGTGGCACTTTTGTGGAACTAAAATGAAATAGCCCTTGACACCAGAAGGCCAGATAGCAAATGGTGGGATATGAGACTAGAACTGCACCTGCATAGATTTGTTGACAGTGACACTTCTGATTACCCAAAGGCAGCAGAAAGCTTCTCTTTGTGGAAGTCATTCAAACATTTGTTGACTGAAATCAGGCAAACTACCAATCTACCTGGTGTTAAAACCATAAGATCTCAGATGATTTACTTAACTATTGTGAGCATCAGTTTTCCTCATCTATAACATGACAATTTAAAGGATAAGAAGTGAGTATGAAAATAGACAGATTGTAGGCCCTCTCTGGTAGCGTAACAGATTAAAGTGCAGCACTGTGAAGCTCGCTGCAGTCACTTCAGCACAAGTTTGATCCCTGGCCAGAGAGGTGACCCACATGGCATGGCAGACCTCCCCTGATCTGCCCGCTGCTCCCCTCAGCAGTGTATCTTGTTAATTGTGGCTTACTCTGCAGGACCTCAAGTGCACCTGTCCACCCGGCTAATGTACGTGGATGAGCACACTCCCCAGTAAGGCTAACAAGTCAGCAGAGCACAGTACACTCTGCCCTGCAAATAGCTGCAGCCCCCTACTTTGTATCAAGCAGAAACTACAGAAAGCTAACATGCACCCCACCCCCTACTTCGGGCACATTTCCTGTTTTTCCCTGCACCTACTGACCTTATATATACCCTTGGGCAGTCCTGATAAACAGACTTTGGATTTCAGACCCCAGGCTCCTGCAAACCCCAGGCTCCTGCTTCAGTTTCTTTTGCAGCTCTGAGTCTCCTATATTCAGGCAGGAGTCAGCGCACCCATGGGTGGGTCTGCAACAGTTGATCTGCATGTTCTGTTCCCTGCTCTGCCTCTGGTGAATCCTCTCACAGCCCCTGCATCTCTGGCCTGTACCCCAGTTCTGTATACGTAAATAAATTTTTAAAAAGACAATAGTAAGGTTTTATATAATGGTTATTACTGACTTTTAAATGCCAGATTAAAGACCATACTTTATATCAAAGGAAAAGAACTAAAGAATACCAGTCTTTATTACTGAAACAATTATTATTAGAACTACTATTGAAACCTGTTCTTCTTTTTCCAACTTTCCCTTTTCTCTCCTCCCTGAGGGTTAATATTGACATACAAAGTGCAGTGCTTAACCTTTCTAGATGGCACTCAGTGGTGACTGCTATGCTATTATATATACATTTATGTGTGTGTGTGTGTGTGTATGCTGTTATATATACATTTCAAAATTGATCCACATTTACAGCAGCTTCCTCTTACCTAATTAAACAGAATTCATCAGGATTCATCTAAGTATTTGAATGAATTAGTCTTGACAGTACTCTAACCATTTGAATTTAGAATTTATGTTTAGAATGTTTCCTGTCTGTAAAGTCAATGATGACATTAGTTATGCCTAGTTTTACTCATCATCCCTGTGCATCTGTGCAGATGTTTGTTGGCTGGAAAGATAGATAGGAAGGAATCACATTTGTCCTATATTAAGTTAGCATATCTTGAGGTTACTGTAGCTCTGTTTTTTACATGCCTAAATATCGTAAGTGGCTTTGGATAAATTAAGAAAAACAGCATGGGGTGATGGAGAGAGAATGAGATTTGGACAGGATCCTGAGTCTGCATCCTGATTCTGTCATTGTCACTGATTCTGTCGGGCAAAATCCTTGAACTTTCCTGCTCTCAGTTTTCTTACCTAAAAAATGTGTACACTGTAACATTGCCTTGGTCATATATCAAGCATCTACTATATAGTCCTTAGTGTTTAGTTATGATAATTAAGTATTTTACTCCAACATAGTAACATTAATAAAGGTGATGTGTGCAGAGTTCTCTCAAGAAAAAAAAAATGTAACAAACTCATCAGCAATATAGGGAAAAGGATTTTGCTGTATCTTGATTAAAATTGAGATTTATTGAAACAGGATATTTATTTCAAAAATGACAACCGTTTCATAGGGTTCTTTGTTGACATCAGTACATATACTCCAGAGATTAATCCAGAAATTCAAGAATAAAATATTGTGCCCCAGCTGTTTTCAAGCATTTTTGTAAGTACTGAAGTCACAGTGAAAAACAGGCAAGGCCTCATGGAATTTATCTTCTAGTTTAAAGAAACAAACCCTAATCAGGATAATTTCAAATTAGAAATGAGAACTATGTAGGAAACATAGAGTACGAGTACAGAAAACTATTAGGTTGGGGTGGAGGTATGGAAAATGGTCACAGCCCTATGGAAGATTTTTGAGCACTAGTACTAGACAGTTTCTGCTCTGTAGTAGTTAAGAGATGTGGCAGCAATAGAATTATATTACATTTTATTAATATATAATTTTTTATATGTTGTATGTTATATATTGCAAATTGTATAAAAGTTTAGACTTTTAAAAGTACTAAAAGGATGGAAGGAAATATTTATTACATTTTGTCATATGTAGAAGAATGCAAGCATATCAGATAAATCAGCAATCCAGAGGAGTCAAGTTTTCTTGACATTGCAGAATTCCTAGTAGGAGAGCTAGAAATCTGCTATAAAACATGGGGGAAATGTTAATGTACTAAAGAAAAAACTTTCTTATCTTTTCAGACTTCTTGACTACCACAGCCAAGGAAGGATATGATATGAGGCCAGTGGACATAATTCCTTTAGAACAAAGGAAGTTAACTTTTGATACCCATGCCTTGGTTCAAGACTTGGAAACTCACGGTGAGAAACCTAGGTACTTCATGAAAGAAGTAAATTAATAGCACTCAGTAAATTACCTAGTCAAGATAATACTGCTATTATGAACAATTAATAATCACTAGTGCTATTCATATGATGAAATATTTAAGTCAGAAAAATGGTATTTTTGAAGTATACCATGAGAAGAGGATGTTTAATATATTAAATGAAAATAGCAATATAAAATTGCATATGCCAAATGATTGTGATTATGTAAAAAAACAAAACTGTAGTTTCTACACTGATTCTAAAGTTCTTGTGAAATAACTAGAACATGTTATAACTAGAACATGGAATAACAAGAATAGCAAAGTAGGAAATCAAAGAACAAACAAGAGCTATCAGCTATCAAAAAGTAATTTCAATTATGTGATAATACAGGAATAAAAAAGTTGATTAATAGAAAAGTCTGTGTGTGTGTGTGTGTGTGTGTGTGTGTGTGTGTGTTTAATCAGCAATAAGCCATTACAGTTAAGGAAAGGAAGTACTTCAGTAAGTGAGAAATGACTAGCCCTGAAAAAATGGATATCCTACTGAACACAGATTCTAGATTAAAAGCTAAGTAAAAAAAAAATTAAAGAAATACTATGAAAAATATTAGATTATAGACTGTTTTAAACATGCAGAGTGAGAAATAAGACATAAAACTCAAGAGTAATGAAAGTAAAGACTGACAGATGTTAACTACAGAAATACTTAAATTTACTGTATATCAAAGCATATCATCCAGGGGCCTTTTGGTAGTGTCAATGATTAAGTCTCAGCACTATGAAGTTTGATCCCCAGCGGGGGAGCTGACCCACATGGCACAGCAGACCTGTCCTGTCTCACAGGCCTGCTGGCTCCCCTCAACAATCTGCCAGTTCTGTACCCTGCTCTGTCTCTGCTGAATCCTCTCACCTCTCCCCCTCATCTCTAGCTTGTACCCAGTTCTTGTATGTATAAATAAATGAATTTTTTTAAAAAATCATTTGTAAAGTTAAACTGTTAGCAACACATCTGACAGAGGGTTTAATATACAAAACAGGCAACTCACAGAAAAATAAATACAGCCAGTAAATATATGTAACAATTCCTGACCTCACTACTAACCAAAGATGCAAATTTGAGTACACATTTAAATAGCATGCAATACCATTCTTATGCCAATTTTTCACTCAAAAATAAAAAAGAATAGTAATAGCCAAGGTTGATACATATGTGGGAAAAGGATCATTGGCATTTAAAACTTACAAAGTAGTTTAACATGTCAAAGTTTTTTTTTTTGTAATCATATTTTTTTTAATATTACTTAAATCTCGAAGAAAGTTATCCTACCTGTTCTGTTAAGGGTATGTGTGCACTTTTAAAAATATATATAAATACCTATTTGCTTTCTGCAGGATTTGACAAAACACAAGCTGAAACGATTGTCTCAGCATTAACCACTTTATCCAATTTAAGCCTGGATACTATCTATAAGGAGATGGTCACTCAAGCTCAGCAGGTATGTTTTCACCTTTTATGACTCTGACAGTTTCATTAAATACTCTTTTACATGACCTATCTCTGTCTACTGCCTTCCTTCAGTATACTTCTGCATCTTCCTTACTGTTCTGATGGAACTGGAAAAAAAAACCTGAATGTAGTCAGTACTTAGAGATTGAGGAGTTAAAATGCTAATAGCAAAAATATACAGAAAATAACATCAAATTTTTCATTTGTGTGAGATGCATTATTTGAATCTTGAGATAATGGTAGATCATTAGTAAAACAAGATTTTCTATATAGAAAGTCCACCAGAAGAGCTAACCTTTTTATGTAATACAAACATTTGACTACAGTCATGTGCATTTTGTTTAATTTTCTTAGACTTTCAAACCTGAAACAGACTTACATGTCTGGAAAAGACTTTAGTAATCACCTAAAATGCCTTACTATGACTAGATATACACATTTCTTCAAGTCTAATAATTAATAATGTCTTTCACTAAGAACTTATGAGGTAAGAGACACAGTTCTGGGGACTTCTCATGTCTTATTTAATTCCTCTTAACAACCTTGAAAAGTAAGTAGAATTCCATTTTGTCATTGAAGAGAGGATCAAAAAGATTCAGTGACCTAGCTTTCATTGTAGTGCTATGGACAAAAAGCAGCATCTTTTTTTTTTTTAAGAGATTTATTTATTTGTGCATACAGAACTGGGGTACAGGCCAGAGGTGCAGGGAGATTCACCAGAGACAGATTGGAGAGCAAAATAGGCAGATCTACTGAAATACACTGCTGAGGGGAGCAGGCGGTGAGACAGGAGAGGTCTGCCACATCATGTAGGTCACCTCCCTAGCTGGGGATCGAACTTGTGCTGCATAGCTGCTATAGCTGTGCTCAAAAAGCACCATCATTATCTGTTTACTTAAACTGTGAGTAAAATTTACCATCTTAACTATTTTTGCTTGTACAGTATGTGATATTAAGGATATTTGCATTGTTGTATAAACATTAGCACTATGTATGTTAAATGAGGTTTTAAATTTTTTTTTTTTTCATAATGTTACCGACTATAATCTCATAGTTTATTTTGAAACTGGGAGTTTGTACCTCTTGATCCCTTTCACATATTTTGCCAGCCCTTTGCCAAATCTCTCTGATCAATAATTTTACATCAAGTTTGGAATAAGGTAAATGAGTTTAACTGGAATAGTTCATAGTATGTCGATTATGAATTAATTCACTATGTTTAAGAAACTGTTTTCTTCCTATGATTATATTCCCTTAATTCTGTCTTTTAAAATGTAAGATTCCTTTCTCAGATAAATATTTCACAGCGAAGAGAAATTGGGATTTCTTTCTTAAATAAAATTAGAATCACATTCTTAAAATTTCACTACTTTGAAAGTTATGAAGGATTGATAGTTTGTGAAGATTTTTACTGTGCTCTCCAGTTAACTGGGCATTGAGAATTAAAGGCATTAAACTCCTAGAGTTAATTTACTTTAATATTTGCATAAGTATTATTTAGCTTATTCTATTCAGAATCATAACAGACTACTAAACCCACTACAGAAAAAGCCAACCACTAATTCTCCCAAATCTCTGAGCTTTCCTGTAGCATAACAAATTCAATTCAAAATCATGAAAACAGTTCTAAGTCAGTGCATAACATTCCATCAGTCACTGGGTTATATCGATTTTGCTTTCTAGGAAATAACAGTACAACAATTATTGGCTCATTTGGACGCCATCAGGAAAGACATGGTTATCCTGGAGAAAAGTGAATTTGCAAATCTGAGAGCAGAGAACCAGGTGATACAAGTTTTACTTTATCACTAGTAAAAATATTGATCTCGCTAGGCTTCTTCTTGACGGACAGTAGGACCAAATAAAGCAGTGTATGGTTATTAAATAGTTACTAATGGGCCCTTAGATAAAAGTTACTCTATGTTTAATCATCCTGATCTGTCTATGTAAATAGAGTTTCTTGCTCATGTAAGAAGGAAAAAATACTTAACTGTATAAAAATTTTAGTATAATTTATAATGTTGTCAACTGAAAATAACGAGGCCTTTTCTATTTTATTTGAAGTATAATTTGGTTAGATTTTCTTGTTACTTAGTTTACAATATCAATTTTGTTGTTTTCAATTTAGAATATCATTTTTACAAAGTAGGTATTAAAATATATATTTACTAATGTCTTTCTAAGAATTATTTTCTGAATAATATGAAATTTTCTTTTATTTATTTTTAATCAAATTCTGTATTAGAAATTCATAGATTGTTCAATCATAATATAGCCTTTTTGGTTTTAATACTAACTGCTCATGATCTTTCTTATACCTAGAAAATGAAAATTGAATTGGAACAAGTTAAGCAACAACTGATAGTAAGTGAGACTTTTTGCCCACTTCAGAATATTTTACTAATTTCAGAATAAGTATAAATTATAAGATTACTTTTTAAAATGTTTTTGTTTTCTTCAAAGAACGAAACCAGTCGAATCAGAGCAGATAATAAACTGGACATCAACCTAGAAAGGAGCAGAGTAACAGACATGGTAGTGTGCTTTTAAACACTTGTTCCTTTTTAATTCCTTTCAGTCTTTTTTAAAAATCTTCTGATGCAAAAAAAAAAAAAAAATCTTCTGATGCATAATATCCTTTAGTTTACAGATCAAGAAAAGAAACTGATGGAAGCAACCACAGAATTTACCCATAGAGTAAGTAACATGTAAAAATTTCTAGTGCACTACTCTCCTGTATATGTAACTACTTTTGTGTGTATCATTTTATAAATCTGAACTTAAAATGTAGCTCTCAGGGTCCATCACTCACTCAAAAATTAGTTAGTCAACACTTTAGAGAGTAGCGCCTGAGCTGTGACTTCTGAGTCAGACTCAGGTTTTCCAGAAAGGATACTTTTTGGAGATCAAATCATTATCTCGTAGAAAGGAACTACTTTTTAAAAAATGATGGTTTATAATCAGTATTCAAATGAGTGCATAGGTCAAATTGAAGAATTAGTTTTAAAAATAACAGTAAATAATTTTTATTGAATATCAGGTACTGTTTTACTTCTATTAATTTATTTCTCTTCATATCAACTTCTGTGAGGTAAACAGGCATTTTTATCCTCAATTTCATCAATTTGGAAGATGAAACACAGGGAAGTTAAGGTCACAGAGCTAGTGAATTGGGAAAGCTGGGATATGAACCTGGACTCTATTTTTCTTAGTAATCGTAATTTTAAAAAAAAATAACTGTGGGGATTACAACTAAGATGAAAAAATGCACAAAATGAAGAATAATGTAAAAAATATAAACAAATATAAACTTTTAAAAATGACTTAACTTCTTTGATTTCAGTAAGACCCAGCTTTCTGACTCAGCCTAGTCTTTACTTAAAAGTTTAAAACCATTTGGCCTGACGGAGGACACATTAATCTTTCTCGTTTATCCATCAGTGCCCAGGGTAACGTGTTTCATTCAGTGTCATTTAGCTTTAACAGGAAAAAACAATCCCTGTCAACAGTGAGTGAAAAAACTTTGAGGACCTGCTTACATTATACACCCTTTCACTTAAAAGTTGCAGTTTCTAAAAACCTACCAGTGCGGACTATAATTTAACAGAAAGGGTGGTCCTATTTGTCCTTCCAGGCATCCCTGTCTCTTCTTAGCCACTAAGCGGATTTAAGTAAGGAAGTCACCAAATTCACTGCTGTTCCTAGTCTCTAAGTATCATCTTCTCTCCTCTTCCCAGTGTTACCTGGGAAGAATTTCTGCCATTTCCTTTCCAGATAAGTGTCAATTCATATTGTAAAAAACCTGGTTAGGTTTTTTTGTTTTGCAAAATCTATTTAAAATGTTATCTGTGCTGTTCAAAGGTCTTTATACACACAAATTTCTAGGACTACATATTTTTCTTGTCCTCTTATATATTTATGTCTCAAATAAGTAGTGTCCAGGTATGAAAATAAAGGGAATATTTTTTGTCAGTTTGTAATACTCATGTAGTATTCATTTTTTTATTGCAGAGCTTTTTACTGTTTCCGTAATCAAGATTTTTCTAAGTGATGGTTTCTAATGTAAATATTTTTGTATATACTTTTGTATATAGTGACAAAACTTAATTGTCTTGTTCTTATTTACTGTAGGATACCAAAACCAAAAGTGTTATTTCAGAGACCTGTAATAAAATTGATACTGAAATTGCTTCTTTAAAAACATTGATGGAATCTAACAAACTTGAGACAATTCGTTATCTTGCAGGTAAGGCTGTATCTGTCAGAACAGAATTTTTAGACATGTTAACTTCTGCCTCCCAACATAACCACAGCCAGCACAGAAGGGGAAATGGAACAGATTTCTTATATTGGCGGGTCCCCTGCAGTGTTTGTAGATGTAAGTTTTAACAGGCAATGTGTTTGGGATGTAAGGTTAACAAGAAATTCTTCAGCTTCTTAGTAGGAAAAATATGAATATTAAAAAATGCAAAAACAGTATTTTAAAACAATGCAAAGATATAATAGATAATCTACAATGAAAAGAAAATTTTACATTGCTGCTCTCTGTCAGAGGAGTTGAGTGGACTTAATGGAGAAAGATTACTAAAATAGATATATGACATTAATAACCATAGCAAGCAAAAGAGAAGGTATTACCTCCTACCTTGAATCCCACTGCCTCAACAGCTACCATCCAAAATTAGGTTGTCACACTGAGGTGACTCAGTTACCCAAGGAGTTAGGAAGAATGCCATAGTTGAGTGCTACTTTTCCTTTTTCTCATTTTTTATAAGTAACAAACTTTCAGTATAAGTTGTTCTATAGTTCAAAAGCAATATAGTAAGTGAAAACTCTCTAGTCCCTCCCCATATGTATTCACTGTTAGTTGCATATATCTTTTTGGGCTTTTTCCTTTGTACATAAACATTTCAGATTTTCAAATAGTAACTAATTTTTTTTAAGTCAGTGAAGGTTTATTCTATGGTAGTTTTCTACCATCCTGCCCTGCCTACTGCTCCCTTCAGCAGTATATTTCAGTCAGTCTGCCTGTTCTGTTCCCCACTCTGTCTCTGGAGGGTCCTGTCACCCCCCTGCACATCTAGCACCCAGTTCTATATGTATAATACATAAGTCTTTAAAAAGTAAAATGCTTATTTATACCATCACTGGTGTTCTGGGGTAGCCACTAAATAATGTTGCGGTGGTAGTGAGCGTGAAGTGGGGCCACCAGCCCTCGCGGGACGCATATCTCCTTTCTCTGGCTTGGATGCCTTGGCGCCTTGTTAAAATTTGGACTTTGGGCCCTCCCTGGTGGGCCCTCCCTGGTGATGCAGCCGGTTAAAGCACAGCACAAAGAAGCTTAAGCCACTTCCGCATGAGTTCGATCCCCGCCTGCCCCGGAGGTGACCACATGGCGCGGCAGACCTCTCCTGGCCCGCCCGCTGCTCCCCTCAGCAGTGTACTTTGTTGATCTGCCTGTTCTGCTCCCCACTCTGTCTCTGGTGAAACCTCTCACCCTCCGCATCTCTGGCCTGTACCCCAGTTCTGTACGAATAAATAAATCTTTTAAAAAAAAATTTTTTTTTTAAATAAAAAAAAATTTTGGACTTTGACTAAAGGTTCATTAAAGAAAGGGCTCTAAGACTAAAACAGGTTTTGAAACCTCTCTCCTAGCAAAGTCTGGAATCAGAGATCCTTGGTTCAATGCTAGTTTTCAGGGGAAATTTTGAAACAGCACAGTTTCGAATGTTTGTCCCAGCTTTCAAATTGGATGGCAGTTCAGCCCAGCTTAGGAGTAGCTTCAAATTCCATTCAGCCTATTTTCAAGTATTTATCTAAAGAGCTAATATTTTAGTTAAAAATGCAGTCCTTTTCACCCTCGGTTTGAAAATGGTGATGGTTTCAAGAAAGTGTCATATAGTCGTGTGTATGTATGTGTATACGCACACACATATATAACTAGTTCTAATAGACTAGTTAGAGGCTGTGGCAAAGGAAATTAGCAACATCTTGTTTGGAAAAATACCTTTCTACATTGTTTTTCCCTTCTTTTTTGCAATGAATGGTTCTATAGGATTTTTTTCTCTCTTTCCTTACCTTCTCCAAACCTTTGGTATGCTGCATGAAATCAGTAACTGGGTCATGTGGTACTATTATTTTTAAAATTTATTTATTTATGCATACAAGAACTGGGGTACAGGCCAGATGTGCAGGGAGGTGGGAGGATTCACCAGAGACAGAGTGGGGAACAGAACAGACAGATTGACTGAAACACACTGCTGAAGGGAGCAGTGGGCAGGACAGGAGAAGTCTGCTGGACCATGTGGGTCACCTCCCTGGCCAGGTATCGAACTTGTATTGCAGTCGCTGTGGATCACTTTGACCCCTTGTGCCACTAGGGAGGCCCAGTACTACTTTCAATTCTTTGAAAAATGTCCTTAATGTTTCTATGGAGGCTACATCAGTTTATAATCCCAAAAATAATGTACAAGGGTTCAGTTTCCTGTACATGTTCACCAACACTTCTTGTTTCTAGTCTTTTTGTATGAGTTCTGTTTTCCATATTAACCTTCTTTCAGATATATTATCTAGAAATATCTTCTACCAGTCAATCTTTTCATTTTTATAGTGGTTTCTTTCACTGTAAAGAAACATTTCAGTTCAGTGTAGTCCCATTTGTTTTTTACTTCTGTTTCCCTTGCCATTGGACTTGAGATCCCAAAGAAAGTATCACCTGTAATTTCTGTATTTTATATTTTCAGGTCTCTAAATATTTATTCCATTTTTATTTAAATTTTGTGTATGGTATGAGATAGAAATCTGGTTTAATTGTTTTGAATGTAGCCATCCAGTTTTCCCAGCACCATTTACTAAAGAGACTTTCCTTTCTCCATTGCTTGTTACTGGCTTCTTTGATGTAAAACAATTGTCCATATATGTCAGTTTACTTTTGGGCTGTTGTTCTGTTCCGTAAATTTCTGTCCTTTTTTTATTCTAACCTTAATGTTCTCATTACTATTGCTTTATAGCATAGTTTGAAGCTGGGGAAACAGCTACTTTTCTTTTTTCTCAGAATTGCTTTGGCTGTTAGGGGTCTTTTAAGGTTCCTTACAAATTTTAGTATTTTTTTTATTTCCTTGAATAATGCCATTTGAATTTTGATAGGCATTGCTTTAAGTCTTTGTATTACCTCCAGTAAAATACTAATTTTGGCAATATTCTTTTAATTATGAACAAGAAATGTCTATTTCCTTGTCATTTTTAATAATAGCTTATAATTTTCAGTGCAAATAAATGCCTTTCACCTCATTAAATTTATTCACAGTATTTTACCTTTTTCAATACAATTATGAATGAGGTTGTTTTCTTAAGTTTTCTTACCTCTAGTTCATTGTTGCATATGAAAGCAGATGCTACAACCACAGTTGTGTATTGATTTTATATCCTGCCACTTTATTGTATTCATTTATTATTTCTAGTAGCCTTCTAGTGTCATTTTCAGGGGTTTTTGTACATATATGTCATCTACAAAGAGTGATCTATTTTTTTTTCTTTTAATTTATGTTTAGGTAGCAGTTTTCATTGTTGTTTGTATTTTGCAAATATAAGCTCCCCCCATTTCCAAAGTAGCCAAAATTCACCACCATAGTCCATTGTGCTCCTTGCCTACATTTTGCTCAGCCTACTCCCCTTGAATTAGTCTCTGTTCTATAGTCTTCCTTCAAAATATAGTTTTGACCTTTTGTTTGGTTTCTCGATATTCCACATATAAGTGACACCATCCTGTTACTTCTCTTATTCCTGACTTATTTTGAATATAATCCTTTATAGCTCCAACCACATTGTTGCAAATGACATGAGTTTATTGTTGTTTTTTTGATTGCTGAGTAGTATTCCATTGTTTATATGTATATACCACATCTTCCTGATCCACTCATATGTTACAGGGCACATACGTTGATTACATAATTTGGTTATTGTAAATAATGCTGCAAATAACATGAGAGCATAAGTTTCACTAGCAGTTAGTAGCTGGTAGGAACACAGTGAAAAAGGTAAGATAAAGATACAGAACATTCAGGAAGCAATAAATAAAATGGCAGTAGTAAGTCCTATGTCAGAAATCACCCTAAATGTAAATGACTTGAATTTACAATCAAAAAGCACAGAGTGGTTGCTGCATGGATTAAGAGCATAACCCAACTATTAATGCTGCCTTTTATAGGCTCACTTAAACTCCAGAGAGAAACAATCTGTACTTCTCAAAATCTTACAGAAAATTTAAAGGGGAATGAATGTCCCCTAATTTGTTTCATGAGGCAAACATTAGTTTGATACCAAAACCAGAAAAGGCTAACAGGGTAAGAAAAATATATAGGACAATATCTGATGAGCATAGATAGGAAACTACTCAACAGAGTATTAGCCAATCACACCAATACATCAAAAGGACCATGTACCATGGTCAAGTGGGATTTACCATCCAGGGATGCAAAAAGATCTCAACATCTGCAAATCTATCATTGTGATATACCACATTAACAAAATGGTAATGATAGTGATCTTTTCAATAGTTGAAGAAAAAGCAATTTGACAAGATTGATTTTTAAGTCTCAATAAAATAGGAAGAGAAGGCATAGACCTCAATATAATACGGCCTTTGAATAATTCAACAGCTAACATCATTCTCAGTGGTTAGAAACTAAAAACCTTTCCTCTGAAATCAGGAACAAAATAAGCGTGCCCACTCTAAGCACTTTTATTCAATGTAGTATTACAAGTATCAGCCAGAACAATTAAGGAGGAAAAGAAAGTGCATCCAGATTAGAAAGGAAGAGACGCCATACAAAATCTACTAAGAACAATAAGTGAATACAGTAAGGTTATAGGGTACAAAGCCAAACACAAAAATAAATTTCATTTCCATCCACTGAACAAACTGTCAGGGAAATTAATAAAACAGTCCCATTTATAATCACATCAAAAAGAATAAAGTACCTACAAAGTGAAAGAGACCAGTACACTGAAAACTGTAGGACATTGTTTAAAGGAATTGAAGATACAAAAAATGGAAAAATACCCATGTGCATAAATTGAAAAAAATAACATTGATAAAAATTAATGTGCAATAATTTGTGAAAAAAATTAATGTACAAGTCAGTGCAATTCATACCAAAATTTTAGTGGTATTTTTAACAAAAATAGGGAAAAAATAGTGAAATTTACAAGAAACCATAAAAGACTCTAAAAGAGCCAAAACAATCCTGACTAAAGAAAAACTTGAGGTATCACATTCCCAGACTTCCAACTATATTGTGAAATGACAGCATGGAATTAGAATCAAAGCAAGCAGTCAGTGAAACAGAATTTAGAACCCAGGAATAAGCCCACATACATATAGACAAATAATTACAACAAAGAGCCAGGAACATAATCAATGGAGGTGGGAAAGCTGTACATGCCAAAGAATGAAGCTAATCATTATTTTATACATAACACACAAAATTATTCAAAATGGATTAAAGATTTCAATATAAGGTCCTCCTTGGTGGCACAGAAAGTTAAAAGCACAGCACTTAAGAAGCTGTCCACAGCAACTGCAGCGTGAGTTCAATCCCCAGCCAGTGAGCTGACCCACATGGCGTGGCAGACCTCTCCTGTCTCACCCATTACTCCCCTCAGCAGTGGGTTTCAGTTAATCTGCCTGTTCTGCTCCCCATTCTGCTTATGATGAGTCCTCTAACCACCACCCACCCACCTACTCCCACCCCACTGCCTCAGTTTTTGTATGCATAAGTAAGTCTTTTTTAAAAAACAGACTGGAATATAGAACCAAAACAAAATGCATAAAAGAAAACAAAGGCAGTAAGTTCATTGATATCAGTTGCTTTCATGACTTTGACTCCAACAGCAAGGGAAACCAAATCAGAAATAAAAGCAATTACATCAACTAAAAAGCTTTCGCACAGTGGAAGAAGCTCATCAAAATAAAGACATTTCAACTGAATCAGAAAATACTTGCATATCAGGTGTCTGACAAGGGGTTAATATAAAAAGTATATAAAGAACTCATAATTCTTAACAACAAAAAAAGTGAACTGTGTCTGAATAGGTACTTCTCCAAAAAAAGAGTTACAAACAAGAACTCTTCTACACTGCTGGTTGGGAATGCAAACTGGTGCAACCACTAGGAAAACTGTGAGGAGGTTTCTCAAAATTGCTAAAAATGGAGCTTCCATATGACCCAGCAATCCCACTCCTAGGTATCTACCCAAAGGAAACAAAAGCAATAATTCAAAAGGACACCTGCATCCCTGTTTATTGCTGCCCTGTTTACAATAGGGAAGATGTGGAATCAACCCAAATGCCCAAAAATAGATGATTGGACCAAGACAATGTGGTGTATGTGCACAGTGGAATATTACTCAGCAATCAAAAAATAAACTCATGCCATTTATGGCAACATGGATGGAACTGGAAGAGATCATGCTTAGTGAAATAAGCCAGGAAAAAAAAAAAATATATATATATATATATATATATAGTAAAGTAAAAAAAAAAAAAACCAGCTAATAATTATAAACCAGAGACATTCTACAGGGGAGGAGAGGGAACAAGATCATAATTAGTGTGAGACGAGCACATGAGTGAAGTAGTGGGAAACTCCATGGGGATTGCAACTGAGATGAAAAGATGTACAAAATGAATAATAATGTAAAATAAATAAATGTATATATATATATATATATAAAATACAAAGTATCTCAATATAACTAAAAAAAAAAGACAGTCAAAAGCAGATGAAAAGACATTTGCAGATGGGTTTTGAGGGCATTATGCTAAGTGATGTCAGAAGGACTTGTGCAAATTTTTTTAAAAACCTGACAAATGATAAACTCTGATGCAGAGAACAGGTTGATTACGAGGGGGAAAGAGGAAATAGGTAAAGAGAAAACTATAATGACAAAAACGAGTCTTGATGGTGAGCATGCTGTAACATTTAAAGATGCTGAATTCCTTTATTGTATACTTGAAACTTATGTACTAATGTTACCTCAATTAAAAAAGTACCCCTATGAATAAGTTTTTCACTTATTACAAGATCTGAAATTAAAGATTTATTATATAGTCTTTGTTAATAATGGTAATGTTAATGACTTAAAACACTGTGGTTCTAAATAACATAATCTACATTTTAAAAGTATTGCTGTCCCTATTTGTCTTCTAGGATGCTTTTAGGAGTTGGTATTAATCCTGTCTTAAAGGATATTCTGTGTTCTTATGCTTAATTTTCTTGGGAATGTAAAACCTAAGGTAGAAATTAATTGGCTTTCCTTTCTTTTTGCTCTTTAAGTTAAAGATGACATTCACCTTTGCAAAATAATCACAAATGCCCATCTTTTCTTTTCACAGCCTCTGTGTTTACCTGCCTGGCAATAGCATTGGGGTTTTATAGAGTCTGGAAATAGCAGTGAAACTCCCACATTAAACTCCTGCTGTTGCCACTGTTGACTTCTTAGAACACTACGCCAGGAAAGGTTTACTTTTTTGAACAACTGAAAGTTGAAGCAGAATCTTATTCAAAGTACATATGGGCTACCAAGGAATGTTCAAGAATGGGAAGGTGTATTTTGTCTTTGTTTTGTATTTGTATCTTTATTATGTTGAAAACTGCCAGATCAAACCCTGAATAACTTGAGAAGAAAGGACTTTTGACATATTCTTTTGATGGGTCTAAGAAGCCAGCTAGATTCTTATGTTTGCTTGAACCGTGTAAATCCTAGGAATTTACTTGGTATCCTTTGCAAATTTGAAACTATTCTCAAGCCAACATACTTTACTGTATTGAACTTTGCTGGTAACTATTATCTTTTCATATAAAATAAAATGCTAATATAACAAAGTTTGTTTGGATTTTAAATGTTACTTCTTGTATGTCAGATTTTTTGGTAGTAAAATGTTTTAAAATAATGTATAAACTAGTATAAGTGTATGGTACTAGATATGAAATCTATGTATCACTAAATCTTGAGTTCTTACTATATGTATTTTTTTAGTTTTCTGATTAACAAAACCCAATTTTATTTTTACTTCTCATGAAGAAATCTTAAGTCATATTGCTTACATAAAACAAAGATTTTATTTAAAAAGAATCATTTAAATTCAGCAAATATCTGTTATTATATAATCTCTATTCCCCTGAAATTTATGGGGAATTTCATGTTTTTACCTTGTTGTGATTGGGCCTGCTATTAATAGTGTATGTGTAGTTTAAAGAGAAGTACAAAACACCATTTTCATCTTAGGTCTTTTAGTTTTACCCAGAAAAAGAACCAGGGTTAGTAAGTGCTAAATATTTCAAAAGATTCCATAATGCTTTGACAATAACTTTGAAGATTTCCTAATTCAGTATTCAACATAACCTCATCGTTTGTTGATTTATGAGTAGGGGAACTGAGGTACAGAGCAGTGAAGACATTAATCTACATGGTTCAGTGAGTGAGCATCAGAAGCTTTCCAACTAAATTTTCTTCAAAGATCACACCTTGTAGATAACATTTTTGCTGATTTTACAACTAAGGACCATATAGGTCCCATTGACACAAAACCACGCATCTGTTCACTCAGTGGTAACAGCCTGCTGCGTGCTGCCCAGACGACATGCAGGTCCCCCTGCGCACAGAGGAGAACATGGTTTCATTCTTCTGGAACTGATGATTTTAGTGTAGACAGACAATAAACAATAATTGGTTTGTTATAAGTTATGCCACTATATTGAGGGAAAATTCTTTCCTCCATATGAAGGAAGCTTCATAGCATATTTTTGTTACCACTCTTCTTCCTCTCACCCACCGAGCCCACGGTAAAGTGAAAGGAGTAAAAGCCCCAGGAAGCCTGGCCACCACTGTCCCCACTGGTGTGGGACCAAACTGTCCAGAGAACGTGAAGTTTTGTGGGTGGGGATCAACCTCAGCCTCTGCAGGATAAGCCTGCCCCAGAACAGGTGCTTTAGGATGGGTGAGTCGGTCCAACTCGGAGGACAGTGATAAGCTAAACTGAAAATTATTAACTATATTCTCCAATATCAGCCTTGTTAATAAATAAAGGTATTATTTAGGTCATTTGTTCTTCATCTCAGGTTCATAACCCAGATGAAGGGGTGCCCCTTACTGGATCTTCAGACCTCAGTGTGGCTGTATTCTCTCAGTCATAGTTGTGGACAATAAAACAGGTTTTATTCTTTCAGAGACTTAGCATGTGAAGTGCTTCCAATTATGGAATAGAAATCTTATACACACCTTATCCTAGTCCCATTACTTACAGAACCTATATTTTTTCCTTAGAGATTTCATTTTGGTGGTAATCAGACAAATCAGACAGATTTTTGGTTTTTTTGGAAAAAAAAAAGTGAGAGGACTGTTCCCATGTGCCTCGAAACTACGTCATGTCTAGCACCTGCGTCACTCTGTAAAGTAGCTTTCATTGTTTATATCTGTTTATATATTAAATTGAATTCCCAAGATGGCGCTAGGACTCTATACAAAGGTATTTGGTAAGTGTGTCCAAAATAAATGCTATAAATACACCCAATTAACCTTAATCCAAACTTGTAAATATTGTATTATGATTATGCTGAAGACATTTCATTTTTACTGCTTTCCTAGAACACTAAACTTTTGGGGGGTATTTTTCTGCGAGTAGTAAGAAACCTCTTGAGTATTAGCTACTGTTCTTGTTTATGGCCTCAGATCCTAGTTTATTCATGCACACTACTTAATAATGTGATAAAATAGTTGAAGCAAGTTTATATAAAGAATAGTTGACAGGAAAACCTTTAACCATTTTGAAAAACAAACATAATGCCCATTTTGTTACTCTTTCAACAATTTAGTTATGTTACTGTGTAAGTTTTAAATTTTTTTAAAGATTTATGTTTATAGAACGGGTGTACAGGCCAGAGGTGTGGTGGGTGAGAGGATTCACCAGAGACAGAGTGGGGAGCAGAACAGGCAGACTGACTGAAATACACAGCTGAGGGAGCAGCAGGTGTGTCAGGAGAGGTCTGCTTGGCCATATGGGTCATCTCCCTGGCAGGGTGTCAAATGGCATGCTGCAGTGGCTTCAGAGAGCTTCATAATGCAGTGCTTTAACCCGTTGCACCGCCAGGGAGAGCCCTAAATATTTTTTTAATACAAAGAAAAAAAGGTTATGCTGAAATTAGTGATAGTCATTTTGTAGAATAGCGACTGTGATTGACTAGAAACAACAGCTAAATAGTAAGTATGAACTCACTATTTCTCACACCAATCCTCTTAGGTAGGTAGTATAAACACTTCACAGATGAAGAAACAAATGAAGTCAAGTAATTTGCCACCACCATACATCTGGAAAGTCACAGACTTCAATTCTAAATCTTATGCACTTAATACCCTACTGAATCCTCTACCTCAAGAGATGGAAAATCTTCTGACGCTTGAAAGCAAAATACCAATTTTAAAAAATAAATTTATGCATACAGAGCGGGGGTGCAGGCGAGAGGTGCAAGAGCGGTGAGAAGATTCATCAGAGACAATGTGGGGAGCAGAACAGGCTGATTGACAGGCTGAGGGGAGCAGTGGGCCAGTCAGGAGAGATCTGCTGCTCCATCTGGGACATCTCGGGGCAGGAGATCGAACTCACACTGAAGCGGCTAAGGCCCCCTTTCAGTACTAAGTCCAAACTGGTTGCACCACCAGGTAGGGCCTAAAAATATCAGAATTTCTATTTGTATCTCCTTTACACCTTTTCGCTTGTTTTTGTATTTCATTACATATTTAACATAATAAATATGTGACCCTTAATCCCCATTTCTGCCACAGAACTCCAAACACCCTTATAATTTTCCAAGTGCTATGGGTGGCTGCTTTTGTTTCCTAGGCATACAGCTTCTAAAACCCTTGGACTCTGGTCCAGAGTGGTAAGAGTTATCTTGTCTGCAAAAGAACAGGGAAGTTAGTCCTTACCTTGAGCAGCCACCAACCCAGTTAAGTCCAAGTACTATGGAAAACAGGTAACTGGTGACCCATTCAGAGAGCTGCCCCGCAGGCTGTGTGCTTCTATTACAACACTCTGCTCGGGTTTGTTTGTTTTTTTTTATTTTCTACTTGAAAATGTTATTCATCTGTGGTTAAAAAAATAAGCAGCTCCTTTAATACCAATCTTTAATGCCTAACTTGCCATCTTTTTAAGGTACTACTAATTTGATAAAGGCTTGAGTGTAAGGTTAATAACTTTAAATTCTAGAAACTAAACATAGTAATTAGAACAATTATTTTCTTTCTTAAAGCAGTAAAGTTAACTCCTTTTCAGAGTGTGAAACAAGCATGAATAACAAATCACTAGACTTGAAATGCTTTGTTAGTGCAATAAATTTGCACTGGATCTAAAAAGTTGTGAGCTGTTTAAAAATGATCTCCATTACACTATGCTTTTAAAGGTATCCTTTTTACATGTGGCAAATATCCATTGTTACAAAGGCACTTCTTGTGTATTGTGTATTCTTCAAAATAAAGTGTGTAAGTTCATGGTCATTTGTTTTCCGGTGTCACTGATATAGAGGGAAACATGGCCTTAAGAAAACTGTAGCAGGACCTCCCTGGTGGTGCAGAGATTAAAGTCTCAGCACTATCAGTTATTCCCAGCCACTGTAGCACGAATTCGATGTGGCCAGGGAACTGACCTACATAGCTTAGCAGACCTCTCCTGTCTTGCCCACTGCTCCCTCGGCAGTGTATTTGAATAGATCTCTTCTGCTTCCTACTCTCAGGTGAATCCTCTCACCTCCCCACACCCACCTCCAGCCTATATGTATGCATAAATAAATCAATCTTAAAAAAAAAAAAAACTGGAACAAGTATAACAAAGTATTTCCAATGCTGAATGCTGGGATTAACTTCAGGACAACTAGGCTAGGAGGTAATAGACCACATGTAGTGTCAGGGGCAAAGCTGGCTGTGGAGATTCCAGGAGAGGTTAAGAAGACAGGCGCTGGGCCTTCCCTGGTGGCGCAGCGGGTTAAAGCACAGTACTAAGAAGCTTAAGCCACTTCCTCATGAGTTCGATTCCCGCCTGCCCCAGAGGAGATCCACATGGTGTGGCAGACCTCTCCTGACCCGCCCGCTGCTCCCCTCAGCAGTATACTTCGTTGATCTGCCTGTTCTGCTCCCCGCTCTGTCTCTGGTGAATCCTCTCACCCTCCGCATCTCTGGCCTGTACCACAGTTCTGTATGAATAAATAAATAAATCTTTAAAAAAAAAAAAAGGCGCTGAATCAGCCCCACTTACAATCATGACAGCACGTATCTCACACATATCTAATCGCCCAACAAAGGTTGACAACAATTATTTCCACTGATGGAAAACTTGCACTAATCACACAAAGGTTATCAAAATGATAGCTAAGCCAATTTTCTTTGCACTTGCTTACAGACCTTTGACTAACATTAACTGTTCCTAGCAGCCAAATACACTCCTGTCAGGACAATCTGCTTTTGGTGATTCTGGGTTAAAGTGGCCTTTGTGATCCATGTGAGGATCCACACCGGGGCCTAGCGGGTGGGCAGTCTGGTAGACAGTGAGACTAGTCACTAGTGAAGCCCAAAGCTAGCAATCAGATTTACAGGTGGCCCAGCATCCAGACATCTGTTCCAATAGAGTTGAAAAAGTTTCCAGCTCAAGTGGAGTTGGGGATGGTGGGTAGGAAATGTAAGGGAATTGAAGTCAGAACCGAACTAAGAAATGACCTAGTTGTTTCTGACCAACAGAGTAGGGGGAAAGGAAAATAATAAAGCAATGTCTCCTTTATTCTGGCCCCCTCTTTCTTCCTTTGTCATAAAGCACAGAAAAGCACCTTAAGGGATTTTTATTTCCTTTTACAAGAGTTTATTTTTCATTCATGCAAAACTTTCCTGAGTAAACTATTTGGCTATTGTTCTTCTCTAAAACTTACAGTTTTAATATTGTACTTATATCCCAAGATCAATGATTTTTAAAATTCACATCATTTGAAAAGTTTTTAAAAATCATATCCTCAATAATAGTAGTAAGTATTATCTAGAAACCATTGTAGATTTTAAATGTCTTGAATAATTTTTATGTAGGACTAGACTTCATTTGACTACCAGATCATCTTCAACATCAAATATTTTAAATTTACATAAATACTTGCAAAATCAATTAATTATCCATGAATCTACTCTTCACTTGCCTATGTAAATATGTAAAAAATTTATTGGGAGATATTAAAATCACAACCAAATCCATGTGATTTTAACAATCCCTTTGTTACTATGTTAACACTTGTCTGTTTTCAGAATTGGAATAACATGAATTCTGAGAAGAGCCTATAAAGATTTATATTTATAACAATTTTTTAAAATAAGAGACAAATCAAGCAAGTTTATTTAAAGTTACTACACTGATTAGGATCTTCTTACAAAAACTCCCCCAGAGGTCACTTTTTTCTTCACTCGGCGTTTCTCTTTGCTTGACTCACAAGAAGAGCCCTCTTCCTGCAAAGGAAAAGAGAGCCAAGTAAGATCTCAAGGCTCGAGGAACATTTTTATCTTTTGTTTTATCTGTTCCACAAGAAAGGAATTAACCACTGAGTTAATTTTCTTTGCAGGTTTTATGTAAATTCTCAAATTTTAAGTAACAATATTGTTTTGAATCATAAACTTGGAGGCACCTTGAGAAATCATCCAGTTCTTTCTCTATCTAATATAACCTCCAAAGAGAACACCTTGTTATTTCTGCATCTATTTTACACTAACAATTCACAACATATTGCTAAGTGAAATATACAGAGGGTTAATAATGTCAGCCTCTGGGTTCTTTATAAGCCCACTGTATTAAGAAACACAATTCTGGCTCCTTCATTCCACCCAGTATTCACACATCTTTCTATGGCTCTTGTCTCATTTGCCCACCAACCACCATTTCTATTTCTCATCCATTGTATTCTCAGGACCTGGCACAGGGAGCTCATGTAATGAAAGCCAAGGAAAGCAGCAAGAAAGGGCTAGAACTAGCCTGAGTGCTCACAAGATATTCATCATCTTGAAGTAATTTTTCCAGCCAAAAATGCTCTGTTGCAATTAGGCAAGACAACCTGAAAGCTGGGCCATGACAACTGCCACAGCCCTTGTCCGCAGCGGCCCATCGCGGGGTGGCACTTCCCACAGCTTTCCTGCCAACAGCTTTGCTAACGAGGTCCGTCAGTTTAGCCCACACAGCTGTGTGTGAATCTGGACGTAAGTTGCCATGATCTCACCACCACCTGGCAAAGTCAGACAACACACCTGATTCCTGCCCATCTCAGCTGCAAATTTAAGGAGATGGAGAATCTGCAGAAGGTAATATATATGGTCTCTTCCTTCAAAAGGCTAGTACGAAGCCCAATAGCAACAAACTTTCATTGAGACTTAGCACCTGGTGCTCCTGTATTTCGTATTTTCCATATATAGCAAGGTGATGTAGAGCATATTACCAACATTTTATAGATGCAGACACAGAAGTCAAAAAAGTTAAACTGCACCATGTTTACAAGCCAAAATGAATGGCAGATTCAAATCTAGATTTTTGTCTTAAAAAAGTTCATGTTCTCATAACCATTCTTCAATCCTATCTTCCAGCAAATACCAAATATGTAACTGGCTTTACTCAATCTTTCAATTCCTATAACTGTACTGTATACTATATATACTATACTGTAGGTATGCAAATAAAAAATAAGACCTGCACCCAGGAATCTGGTGCAGTGGCAGATATAAAGTGCTTGATTCATTCCCCACTTTTCAGAAAGCCCCTAAGAGTATATGGGAATGGATGCAAATATGTCCATGAAAGAAAAACAGTAAGGTAAGGCAATATTTTAACCTCATCCAACTAGATGGAATTAGAGAAAAAGCATGAAAGATGTTGCAAAAGATAGTTTGGCCAGAGATAGACAACTTTCTAGTGCTCAAGAGTTACTAGATCTCCATAAACAGATATATTTCTTTTCCTTTACCTTTCTCATATACAGACTTCTAAAGGTTGTAAGTATTCCAAATAAGTAAAAAAATGATTAAATATTAAAGCCTCTATTAACATAAAAAATGTAACTTGCATCTTACTGTATAGTTCAAAATAAACTATGTGATGGGCACTCAACAGGTCTCTAGTTAAGTTACAAGCTTTCAAATTCCAAAAGTTTCTACATTTGATTACCATTCTTCACTGTTATTCATTTTCTCATCATAAATAACAACCAGAAATATATTTTCTCCTAATATGTGTCTTTTTCTAAATCTGGGAATTAAACTATATTCAGATATTGAATATAAGAATTATGGTGCTTAGGCATACATATATTTTTTAAATATAAACCAGTATTGTTTTGCTGACTTTACAAATTTGTGGAAAAGATTAACAGTACTGCACACATGGATGTGTTGACAGGTTATACATCTCCAAATTATTACTTAGTTAAATAGAATTCTGATTTTTAAAGTCCCATGCCCTATGAAAGGTATATGGAACTAACAAGGAGATCATCACAGCTTCTTGATTCCTAGTACAAACTCTTAACAGTGTCGATACTGTATGGCAAAAGAGAGAGCACAATGTCTAGAACTAGATTAAGAGCTCAGTTTGGATAAACTCATTTAAGCCTCAAGATGCTCCAGGAATCATATAGGCTCATAGATTAAGATGACCAAGGACTGGAGAGGCCAGGAGGACTCTGACTGTAACAAAGTCCAACCCAGCTCCACACCCTTTTCAGTAGAAAACAAGGTTAAGTTAAACCAGGAAGTAACCATGTAACCATGGAATATGAGGCTGACTAGCAAGCGGTGATCAATAATCATGACCCAAATCTTTAGCCCACCAGCTTCCTGAATGATACTGACTATGGGGATGAAGCCATAGAAGTTCAGTGCTGTAGAAGTCGATGAACAAACATCTCTGCCAAAACTACTACAGTTCCTATATAGTATAGAATTTCTAAGGTAAATGCTTTTATTAAAGTACAATATGCATACTGAAGAGAACAAAGAGGGGAAAAGTTGCTGAAGTTTTACCAAGTAAATGCACCCAAAGTGACCACAACTAAGATGAAGAAATTGAATATTACCTGTATCCCACAAGTGTCCATCTTCCTCCCCCCAGGCTCTAATTATCTTGACTTGTTTTTATCTTGACTTACCTATTTTTGCTCTGCATAGAAATACAGCACTCTTTTAGACTATTTTCTTTTGCTAAGATTAGTTTGAGAAATTGACCCATGTGCAGAGCAAAAATTTATAACGTGTAAAACAGAAATTCAAATATCAAAATGCATTTATTTTTACTGTTGATACTTGGGTTATTTATAAATATAAGTGAATAAAAATATTTCTACATTTAATATCAGTAGCATTCTTGTACATGTCTTTGATGCCCATTTGTGTACCCTGAGACATATATTAATTCCACTAGGAATGAGTTTTAGCTAAGTGTATGTTCAGCCTTAATAGATACTGAGATTTTCCAATGTAACATAAGACTTTCCAATAGCTCCACATCCTCATCAACATCTCACAATGTCCATTTTGTCTTGTTTTGTTTTATTTTAGCCACTGTGAACATCTGATTTGTGTTTTAATTTACATGTTTGATAACTAATAATTCTGAGTACATTTTCATGTTTACTAATCAAACATCTTCCCCAAAAAGATTATTTTGTGAAATGCTTCTACAAATCTTGCCCAGGTGATTTTTTATTTGTTTGATTTGTTTTTCACTAAGTTGTATTTGTCATGATTTCTGTAAGTTCTTAACACATTCTGGGTAGAAAGAAAGGGAAGGGAGAGGAAGGAGAAGGAGAAAGGGAAGAGAAGAAAGGGCACTTTTACTTTCTGGCTTGCCTTTTCAATCCATTTAATGTTTTTTGATGAACTGAAGTTTTATTTTAATGAAGTTCAGTCTATCACCTTTTTTATCCTATGGTCAGACAGATATACTGTGTTCCCTTTTGGAAGTTTTATCAACTCAGCTTTAAACTTAGACACAATTTACAATAAATAGTTGAGTTAATAAATATAATTTCAATACAAATAACATCTTAAAAAAACCTAATTGTAAGTTTTATAGATAAAATTTCATAAATAAATTAGTTCTATTAAAGTACTATCATCAAAAGTTTGAAAATCTTTCACAATATATCTTCCTATACGCCCAAGAGTGAGCAGGAAAGACAGGGGTTATAACTGCAGCAGCCAGTAGTGTTAAAATCATGGACATGGGGCCAGGCAGTTAGTTCCAATCATGGCCACCCATGTTAAGAAGCCCTGGGACTTTACACAAATTGTTTTCTGAGATTTACTTTAAAATTATAACTTATTAATAAAATTAGCATACTGCAATGTATTTATAATGTAAATGTACATCATATTTATAAAATGAAGACAATAGCTGTTGAATATAAAGCACCTGGTACTAAACCCAACATAAAAATGCTCAGTAGGGCCCTCCCTGGTGGCCAACGGGATAAAGCACAGCCCTGTGAGGCTAGCAGCAGCTGCTTGGGTAAGAGTTTGATCCCCGCCCTGGAGGTAACCTGCATGGCACAGCAGACCACTCCTGTCTCTCCGTTTCTCCCCTCAGCAGTGTACTTCATCTATCTGCCTGTTCTGCTCCCCACTCTGTCTCTGGTGAAGCCTCTCACTGCCCCTGCAATTCTGGCCTGTACCACAGTTCTGTATGCATAAGTAATAAATAAACCTTAAAAAGAAAAAAGTACTCAGCAACTGTTGCTGATGATGACAAAGACATTCTTACTAAGGTTAGTCAGAGGATCTCATAGAACTTAAAATTTAAAGGATTGTGGGTAAAACAAACGTCCAATTAAGCATTAATACAAATGATGAGGTGTACTCTGAGCAGGTCAAAGGGCTAAGGGAAAGGAGAGATCATGTATGGTCAGCCTGATTGGGAAGGGGTTGATAAACATGGTTCCTATGGGATTCTGAAAAGAAAAGTTGATAAAAAGCTTTCAATATATATGAACAAACTAAACAAAGGCTTGGCATGGGGCAAGTTCAGAAAAGACACGCTACCTACAGAACCACGGAGAAAAGTTTGGTCCAATATGATAATGATAATGATATGATAAGGCAAAGATGAGGTGTGAGAAAGGACTATGAAAATTCATTAAAAATTTTGAGTGCACTATATAAGTCAAACTAGTCTAACAATTTTTGTTTGGATAAACGTATAAAATTTAAAATATTGCTGATTGTTTTTTAATGAGGAAAAAAACTTTTAGGTGTAGTTGCATGCAATTACAGATCCTGACCAGAAGGTGGCACTAGAGAGATTTTTTGGTCAGAGAGGCTTGAAAACGCCACATAAATGCTGACTGAATGTAAAATTAACTTTATTTACCCTTTATATATATTTCCACTGCAAAATAAGCTCTTTGAACTATCAGAAGTTCAACACATTCACTACCTTCTATTTTCACTCAATTACAGAAAACAAAGGATGGAAAAAGGAGAAAATTATAAGGAGTACTATCGGTAAGACTAAACAGAAAATGCCCCAGGATTTCTACACATTTTCTTTACCACCAATACGATCCCATGGGGGTGTTATGAGGAACATAACCCCCCTCCAAATATGAGGAAATGGAGCCTCAGAACTTTTTGTTGAAGAGGTTAACGGTGCCAGGTCACAAAAATTGGTAGTAGGACTTCAAGAGCCAATGTGCATAGAATACAGGGCCCTTGAGCTAGTGCTCCTGAAACCCTGCACACACTTTGTTGGTAGAGAACAAGGCTTTATGGATATGCTGTATGGAATGAAATCAAGCCCAACCTTGAGAACAGATGCTCTGAACAAAGAAAAAGAATAATTTAAATAGCTAAAAACAAGTTTTCTAAGCAATCCATTTGGAATGCCTCAAAAGGTGTGAGGCTTGGGCCTTCTTCACAAGCACCAGACAACTGGAAAAGAAAAGCATATGTCCCTGCCTTGGAAGAGACTGGAGCAGTCAGAAGAGTTCTTGCCACCAGCAAAGGGGGAAGGGATCAGGAGTCAGTGGTAGCTTCTGCATCCCTCTGCTCAGTCTGCGGAGGCCACGGGAGCTCAGCTGGCCAATATGTATCTCTAGGGTTTAAGGAGGTACTAGAAGAATATTTTAAGAATAAGAGAATAGAATAACTTTTATAATTTCATCACTTGGAAAATTAAGTACTAGAAGATACCAAAATCCAGAGAAAGTGTTTGGGTTTGCATATGGATAAAAATACACAAACATTTTTGTAAATGAGTTAGAATGTTGTCTAATATGAGACATACCAAATCATTAAAAGTAGCTTCCTCTGGAGAGAATTTAATGTGGGAAGGAATGTCTGTACTATTTTTGACATTTTATGAAAATTTCATATATTATTTTAATATTTTTACATAGTTTTTAAAGATAATTAATGATTAGTTTGTGGAAATTCCAAAGGAATTGGGAAATTTTTATTACAGGTCAGATTTAAGATGACATAGTTCTGAAACAGAATTAATTTACCCACAGTGACTAAAGAAACATTTTCCTATGGAAGGAAACCAAGAGATGCTGTGACAACTTCCATGCTGGTTCTTTTCCACTTCTAAACATGCTGTTTTACGAAGCTGATGTTTTCTAAAATAGAGTCCATTCAAAGGAATTTATTTTGGTCATTTAGATGCTAAAATATGAATAGTTCACATTTGTCTTAAAACTCTTACTGCTTATTCTGTTTATTAAAAAAATTCTTCTATAACTCAAAAGTAATAAAATAGTAGCAGTGCACTTATAAACAAGAGCACTAACACACATATGTATACCTATACAGTCATGTATGTATAGCAAAATAGTTTTATGTCACTATGTAGTTATAACACTATTCCTTTAAACCTTACACTCTACTGGCCTTACCAGTTTACAACTAAGACAGAGAGGTTAAATAAGTTGAACCAAAAAAGGTTGTTAACCAGGATGCAAACCCAAATAGCACCCCAGTCCACACCTTGTACTCTTATCTACTTTTGTGTACTATTTGAGAAAGATAAGCATGTTAAGAAAGACACCAACCATAGCCACAAAGTTGGGGACCTGAGTTTTTTCCAATGTCTCCCTGAGTTGATCCATTTCTGCTCGATACTCATCCAGCTGACATTCTAATTTTTCTCTACGTAGTCGTTCGTACTCCAGCTGGCCCTGTAGCTCTTTGATCGTTCTGTCAAAAAAATTTTTTTCAATTAATCTCCAATATCAACTAATAATTATAATAATAATGGAAAGAATCCATGCAATTTATAGAAGGCATATTAAACAAATCATGTACTTAACAAATAGGGAGTGAGAAATCTACCTTGAGCCAGGACTGATCTAGCTATGGCAAGGTAGTGAGTAAAATAGGACAAAATTAGCCTTTATAGCACTTACCTTAGCAGTGGAGTAACACTGACAGTACAAAAAATAAGTAAATATATGGTTATGTTACAAGGTGATAAATGCTAAGGGGGGGAAATAAAGTAATATAAAATGTTATTGAGGGCCCTCCTGCTGGTGGCACAGCAGGTTGGAACACTGCATTGCAAATTAAAGCTAAGTCAAGCCAAGCTGTGGCTTCTTCAATGCGAGTTCCATCCCCCACCCGGGAGTTGACCCAATGGGGCAGCAGACGTCTCCTTGCTCTCCCACTGCTCCCCTCATCAGTGTAGTTTGTCGATCTGCCTGTTCTGCCCCCCCCATTCTGTCTCTGGTGAATCCTCTTGCTGCCCCTGCACCTATGGTCTGTACCCTACTTCTGTATGCATAAATAAATAAAATCTTAAAAAAAAAAAGGGGGATTTGTTGAGGGAGGATTAACACTTAAAACATTGTGGCCAAGGTAGCCTTAATGAGAAGAGCTTCTGAGCAAAATCCTAAAGGAAGTGAGAGGGATCACCTAGCAGATATCCGGACAGAGGGAACAGAAGTGCCAAAGCCCTAAGGTAGAAGTATGCTGGTGAGCTGTAAGAAAGACCAACATGGATGGAGTGCTTAAAAACAGAGTAGTAGGTCAGACAGGTAAAATGGAAAGCATAGTGGAAAGTCATAGTAAAGTAAAGAGTTAGGCTTTTTACTCTGCCATGAGTGGGAAGCCACTGGCCTGTGTGAGCAGAAAGATGGCATGACCTGAGTTAAGACTGGAGACAGGAAAGAAGAATGCCCACTCTGGAAGCATAGCATTCAACAACTAAGAAAGGAAAACCATTCCCTAGAGAATAACACAACCATGTCTTGTACAGTGGATATGACCTAAATTAATGGCCAATAACAAAAGCTAATGGCTGTCCCTCAAATAGTTATCCAGGATTTCTTTACAATAAGAACCAAGGTTAGGAGAGGCAATCAACACACACGGAGAACAAATGCTAAAGAATATTATTCAGAAAAAACACCACAGTCTTAACTGATTTGACACTATATTCTGGCACAAAAATTAAAGCAATCATTTTAAAAATATGTCAGAATCACTTATTTCAATAGTATAGCCACTGAACAATGAAATGCAAACAGCAGAGTTTCAATAAAGGCTACAAAAATCATGATCATCTTAGATGAACAGGTTTGGAGGTCATACAAATTTGGGCTCAAATCTTGGCTTCCAACCTTTGTTACTCTTTTTGTGACTTTATTCATGTTATTTAACCTCCTTTAAGCTGTAAAGACTGTGTGGATAAGTATGAAAGAGGCTTATTCTTTTTTTTAATATTTATTCATTTATGCATACAGAACTGGGGTACAGGCCAGAGATACAGGGGTGGTAGGAGGATTCACTAGAGATGAGAGTGGCGAGCAGAACAGCCAGATTGACCAAGTACACTGCTGAGGGAAGCAGCAGCAAAGACAGGAGAGGTCTGCTGTGCCATGTGGATCACCTCCGGGGCAGGGATCAAGCTCATACTGAAGTGGCTGCTGCTAGCTTGCAGTGCTGTGCCTTAGCCTGTTGCACCACCAGGGAGGGCCCAAGAGGCTTATTCTTAGTGCCTGATATATAATAGTTCTCAGAAGTAATATAAGCAGCAGAAGCAGTATTCTGATAATCTGCCTTAGAAGGAGAGAAAAAAATAATAAAGCATTATCTTAAAACTCAGTTAGGAAATAAGTGTTTCACTGAGAGGTGTTCCATTTTTCTAGACTACAAATGGCTTTATGTACTTTCAGCTAGGCTCTTACATAAAGGCCAATTACTAACAATATTCATACTCTCCAAACACTTTAAGCAGCATAGAGGAAATAAGTAGCTATTCATAGGATGTCATCTCCCAATCTAATATATGTATTTGGTCTGCCATAGCTTCCTTGTGTTACTAAAAAAAATAAATACCTCCAATAGAGAGTATTTCAGCTTAAGACTTTGTTTTGTTTTCAAATTCCTAAGTATCCACAGAGGGTAACACATGTACCCTAACCAAAGATTTAGATGTTGCTCTGAGTACCAGATCTCTCACTGAGTTGGATTCTAAACCAGAAGCAGAAGCAGACAACAGTTTTTGAAAGTGTGGAAGGAGAGAGACCCTACCAAGGAAGATGGGGAGAGGGGAGTACGAGAAAGAAACCATGGGCGCTGCCCTTTACAGACCCTCTCTTCCTTTCTCTCCGCAAAGGAGGAAGTAGACTCTGATCATCCTCATTCTAGCTGGAATTAATTAATTAGCAAGGAATCAAGTGTGTGCAGAGAGCCAAGTTAGCATGCAGGATGTGAAAGGTGAGGGTGCTGTACAGCTGGTCCCCACACCAGAACACACTCTGATGGGGGTCCTGCAGTCAGTGCCCAGCAGCCTCGGTCTCAGATTCATGAGTAAGTAGTCCAGTTGATAGCAACAGTTAAAGACTGTGTTGACTGAAAAACTCAAAACAGCTGGAGCCTCAAAAAAAAAAAATCTTGAATCTTTACAGAGGTTCAGTTTTGCAAGATAAAGGTTTTAGATAGTGGTTGTATAAAGATGTGAATATCATAACACTGCACACTGCACACTGAAAAGTGGTTAAAATTACACTATGAAAAATGGTTAAGATGGTAAGTTTTATATTAGGTATATTCCCCCCCACCAAAAATATTCTCAATTATCTCTACTTTAAGACTTCTTTCAGGAACTTAGACAGGAACTTAGAATCCCTGGTGGTGATGAAAGAACAAGTTGCTGAACAACAAACCCCCCACATGCCATTTAAAGGTAACAAAACCACAAAATCATTAAAGTTTTGAAGATATTACTTCTCAGACTCAAGCTGTTCTTTCCTCTGCTTTAGATCTTCTTCTGTTATCCCTCCCAAGTGTTTATAGTTGCTCTCAGCAATTTCCAGGTGTTGTTTCAATTCTACAATTTTCTTATAAGCTCTCACTGCAAGACAGTTGAATAGGAACATAGTTCAGACAGATAACAGTTCATGTGCTCAGCAGGTTGGTCTGGAGTATATTCTACCCCCAAGGGCAATGTTTAGGTGGCTTAGGGAGGGAACAACCAGGAGGGTGGCATATACTCAGAAAGACAAGTCAGTAACAGAATTCTGGGTGAATAAGCAATAAAATATCTAAGTGTAGGAATCATCCTTGCTTTTGGAGTATGTACCGATAGTTATGAATAGCAATATAATGAAAAAGAAGGTTTAAAGAAGACAAATAGTGTTTTAGAATTAATAACATGCATCATCTGCTGTATATCAGAAAATTAATAAAACTAAAATGTGCTTGGATTATTTAAAATAAACCATAAATAATCCAATCTCCATATTTTGGAATTAGGCATTTGCAATATCCATGCAAGAGATACTGAGAAAAGGAAGTACACTAAGAGTTGCTTTTAGCTAATCTCCAGCCATCTAAAGTGGAAATTTTCCCATCCTTTTGTGGCAGTGGTTCTCAGCCTGGGGTGATTTTTCCCACCAAAGGACATCTGTCAACACCTGGAGACATTTTTGTTTGTCACAACTGGGGAGGCAGGAAAGCAAGCTACTGGCATCTAGGGGGTGGAGGCCCAGGAGGTTACTACACTTACTACAATGCACAGGAGAGCCCCCCTCAACACATAATTTTCTGGCCCCAAATTTCAACAGTGCAAAATTGAGACACCATTTTATAGAATCATTTTAGCAAATCACAAATTCTTCTCCCTAATACTTTGCAGTCAAATTTATCTCTAGTTGTTTATAGCTACAAGCTGCAAATTGCACACATCAAAATCAATAGGGGTGCTTTTTTGAATTCTATACATTTCATCTCTCTCCCAATCCTACCAATTCACACATCAGTACTTAGTAAAAGCTCCTCAAACAATTCTCCAGGGGAGCACCATGATGGCTAAAAAGAAATGAGTACATTAAGGCAGAAATTTAAAAATCCCTGGCCAAGGAGCTAACCCACATATGGCATAGCAAACCTCTTCTGTCTCTCCCACTGCTCCCCACTCTGTCTGATGAATCCTCTCACTCCCCATACCTGTGGTGTACACCCCAGTTCTTGTATGTATAAATATAAATAAATATTTAAATAAATAAATTAAAATACTTGGTGACAAATGAAAATGAAGATACAAGTCATGAGAACACCTGGGATGCAGAAACAACAATACTAAGAGGAAAGTTAATTGTTAATAAAGAAGTTATTTGTTCTTAAAGTTAATTGTTCAACAAGTTAATTGTTCTTAAAGTTAACACATTAAAAAATAAGAAAAATATAAAACAATTTAACCTAATATACAAGGTAACTGGAAAAAGAACAAAGATAAAAGTTGGCAGAAGGAAGGAAGTAATAAAAATTATAGTGGAAATAAGTGAAATAGAAGCAAAAAAGATACTACAAATGATCAGCAAAACCAAGAGTTGGTGCTTCAAAACATATATATGACCAATCCTACATTAACAAAGAACAAAAATCAATTGTACCAATTGTACCAATAGATGCAGAGAAAACAGTGTAAGATACAGAACTGACTGATGATAAAAGTGCTAAACAAAATGTGTATAGAAGAAACATACCTTATCATAATAACACCATCTATTATAAACCTATACTATTGAATATCATATTCAATGATGACAAGCTGTAAACTTTTCCTTTAAGATCAGTAACAGGGAAGAATGTCTTATTTTCACCTCTTTAGGTTAGTATTAGAGTCTTAGAATATTAAAACAAGAAATAAAAGGATCCCAGTTGGAAAATAAGTAAAATTACTATAAGTAAATACGGTAAAAGGCATGTTACAAAATTAATACACAAAAACCTGCTGCATTTCTATATGCAAACAAAAAAGTGAGAAGAAAAAAAAATCAAGAAAATTCTCCCATTAATAGTTATATCAATAGAATTAAAAACCTAAGGTCAAATTTAACAAAGGAGATAGATATCTCATGTTCATGGATAAGAAGAATTAACATAGTCAAAAAGACTATATAATCCCTATCAAAATTCCAATGATATTTTTCAAGGAAATATAAAATACTAAAATTTTATATGGAAACACAAAAGACCCCAAACAGCTGTAGTAATCTAAGAAAAAAGAAGACATCTGTTACCAATTTTTAACTATAGCATAAAACAAAACCAGCATGGTTTTGGAATAACAGGTTAGAGGATCAATGAAATAGAATTGAGAGCCCAGAAAAATCCTTTTACAGATATATAAATGCACATACACACACACACATTTATAATTTATAATTTATGACAAAAGAGAAAGGAAAATCTATACAACAATTATTTGTAAAACTAGACAGCCATGTGTAAAAAAATGGAGTAAAGATTTGTATGTAGTGGAATCAACCCAAATGCCCAAAAGTAGATGACTGGATTTAAAAGACGTGGTACATATACATAATGGAATATTACTCGGCAATCAAAAAAGACAAACTTATGCCTTTTGCAGCCACATGGATGGAGCTGGAAGGGATCATGCTTAATGAAATAAGTCAAAAGGAAAAAGAAAAATACTGGATGGTTTCACTAATAGCAGGAATGTAAGGGGTCAGGGGGAGAATAAGGCAACTGTAATAAAGAAAAAAACAAAAAACAATGAACAACTATATACCAGAGACTTTTTACAGGGATGGAGTGGGGAATGGGATCAAATATGGGGTGGGAAAGGTGCACAGGACTATGGTGATGGCACACAGGTGAATTGGTGGTGGGCAGTCCATGGGAATTACAACCAAGATGGAAAATGGCACAAAATGAAGAATGTAAAAATAAATTTTTAAAAAATTGTATGTAGGACCTGAACAATAGAAAACATAGAAGAAAACATAGGCATGTCATCGATGATAGAGACATTTTGGGGGACTAGACCCCAATAGCAAGGGAAATAAAAGCAAAAATAAACAACTATAACTACATCAAATTAAAAAGATTTTGCACAGTGAAAGAAAACATCAGCAAAAACTACACAATGAGATATCATCTCACACCTATGGGAATGATTTACATCAAAAGACCTCTAACAAATGTTGGTGAGGATATAAAGAGAAAGGAACCCTGGTACACGGTTGGTGGGAATGTAAATTGGTGCAGTCATTTTGAAAAATAACCTGGATCTTCCTCAAAAAACTAAGATAAAGCTAAAACTATCACATGATCCAGCAATCCCACTTTGGGATAACCATCTAAATGTTAAATCATCAACTCAAGAGTTATATGCACCACAATATTTACTCAGTTTTATTTACAATAGGTATACATTTGCATCAAAGTACTCACCTATCCCTTTGAGAGACAGAACACTCCCAGTTTTACTCATTAATGTGGAGTACTTTACTATTTAACCATTTGTTAAATGGTTCATCTTTGAGGAGATACATCCATTTAGTTTTATAGTGTATTTGAAGATGGGACCTTTGAAAGTGATTGGGGTGACTATGAGGTTATGAGAATGAGGCCTTAGTTTGGCGAGATTAGTACCCTTAGAAAAGACACCACTTCACTTTCTATACAGCCAAAAGGTGACTGTCCTTAAGTCAGAAAGAGAGTTCTTAGCAGAAACAGACTACTAGACTTAGATCTGGAACTTTCAGCCTCCAAATTTGTGAGAAATTAAATTTCTGTTTTTAAGCCACCCCAGGCAATATTTTATTATAGCAGCTTAGGTACACTAAGACATCATTTAATGAAATAAGACTGCCCTTCAATCAGTAATTATGAAAATTAAATCTTTGGCTTATGTCTCCAAAATGCAATTAGTATAAAAGAAAACACGTGCAAAATTAGAAAACTATTTCAGGAAATCACATTAACAAATAAGGTAGGTTATTAATCTTGATATTGAGGGAATCAAAGAAAGGATGCTAAAGACCCTCACAGCTTTAAAAAATAAAAAAAGCAGGTCAGTTTAGGAAAGAAGTAAATATGGAGAAATTATTTTTCTGTTCATCAATGTAACTTCTTGCACCTAAGGCAATGTTTTGCACATAACAGGTACTCAATAAATATATACTGAATACTGGGAAGAGAAAGAACTGACAAAGCATTATTTCAGTCATTTCTCTAATACTATGCTGAGCAGATTCAGAATGATTCCTGAATTCCAGAAAGCAGGACTGTTTCTATGTACTGTTAAGGACACTAGCAGAAGGCTACACAAATAATATATATCCCTAGACAATTTTGCCTATATAAATAGCTACCACGCTCCAAGGAAAAGTCCAAATTCCACTTCTGAAATGTCTTCCTGCTACTCTATACTAAACAAATAGTTCTTTTAAACTACTTACCTAGTAGGCAGGCCAAGAATCTAAGAGTCATCCTTGATTACTCCTTACATGTCATCTAAGACTATCAGCAAATACTATCAATTCTACCCTCTAACTATATCCAAATCATTTCTCATCCTCTATAAACATCTCTCTTCTAGTCCAAGCCATTATCAAAATATCTCTTTCATTTTCCCATGATCCCACTTAAATATCTTTCCTCTTCTAAAACTGCAAAGGATAAATATCATGTCTTTGATTCATTCTCCTTATGTTCAATAACTCCTAGGTATGAACATTTGTATTATTTATTTGTATAATGAACATTATTTATATTATTTTGTTTCCCAAAATGGTAAGTAGCTACCATTTACTTAGTAGAAAGCAAATATCTTTAGAATAATTTCCAGATTCGTGGGGAAAAAGTTATGACATTTATTAAAGGACAAATTACAACAGAGGTGTACACTTACTTCTTGCATCTGTTTTATCTGATTCACTGAGACATAAATCATCCTTCACATCAGTGCTTCCCTCAACACCATGTCTTAGGAAAAAATTCACGTCATTTTCATCAATATCATTTTCATCATCTATATCATACTTCTGTAGTCCCTCTAGTAGCTTTACTGCAGCTAAATGAGCAAACCTATAGAGGGGAAAATCAATAATTAACAAACTCCACAATCTTCCAAACTTAAACAGCAGTTTGCACTTAATTTAGGAGTTATGTTCTGTATCCTGTGCACCCACCCACCAGTACAGGAGCAAAACTGTATCTAAAAGTCAGTGACAACTCAACATACAGCTTAGCTATGTAGGAAAATCCTATGGACAAGCAATCATATTAAATTAATAGGGATTAATAGGGATAAATTTTATAGGGATAAAAAACCTCTCCAACTGGAAGAAAAGACCCAATATCAAAAATTATTTGGTATACCTCCAAATAGAGCTACTCACTGAATAGAAAGTCTAGAACCACCTTACTTGATTAGTTGTATTTACCATTTTGTTTTGAAGACCTCACTTAGACTACAGAATTATTTCCAGTTCTTGTTTTTAAGGCTAATTATAGTTCTATAATTTTCGCTCTTATGGGAAAGTAATTACTTTTCAATCCATGTTTTGTGTCTTTTTTACACTTTCTCATATTTCTATGACAATTTCAGTAATAATCACTTGGTTTGGGAATTATTGTGTTGACATCTAATCTGCATATTTTATACATACTTTTCCTAGCATGCAATGCTTTCATTCTTTCTTTCTCCAAAATACTACACGCACATATAGCATTTTGGTGCTTAAATGACAAAGAAACGTGGGTCAGAATTTATTAATAACAGATACAGCCATGGTAATAGTGATATAAAGGCAGACAAATGAAATAAATCCACACACACACACACACACACACACACACACATACATATATATATGGATAACTAACTGGGACAAAGCACAAAGGCAAAGCAGTAGAGAAAGGACAACCCTTTCAATAAAGGACGCTAGAACAATTCAATATCCATATACAAAAAACTCTAAAAGAAAATCTTTGTGGTTTTGTCATAAGGTATATGATTCCACTTATATGAAACTCTAGAAAATGGAAAATTAATCTATAATTATAGTGCTTGCTTAGGGAAAAATTAAATGTCGCAAATAAAAATTAAATGACAACTTATTGAATGATTAGGACCTTTCATCCTGTAAGCCTCGTTTGCAATTTTCATTTCATACTCCTACTTTGGATTCAAGCAGTTTCAAACCAGACATAGTCCTCAAACACACAACTCTTACAACTCTTCCTTCTTCAAGTGTAGTATAAATATTGCTTCCTCAAAAGTAAGTTAACCTTGGTCTCTATATAAATTCTTCCTCCCTACAATTTCTTTTGTAACTCTTACCATAATTGTATTAATGTTTCTCCCTCAAAAGTTTTGAATAGAAAGTACTGCATCTTTTCTCCTATGTTTTTACTGTGCCTTCCATATAATAAATAATATTATGATCCAGTTAGTAATAATTATATATACACGTCAGCCTTTCCATCAGACTGTAAGCTTCTTGAGGGCACAGGGTGTGTTCTTCTTGCCTGTCATTCTAATGTCCACCATAATACTTGGAACATGGCATTTATTCAGGAAGTTGTGAAGAAACTACCAAATTAACAAATGAACTAAATATTCCTCCGGGACAGGACTTTTTTTTTTTTTTT
>NW_004567116.1:46094741-46095410 GCF_000260355.1 Condylura cristata | reverse complement strand
CCGGGACAGGACTTTTATGAGCTGGAAGTATTTGATAAGAGGTGTTAAATTTAATTCCAATGTAAATACCAAAATTTTCAAAACCCATGTGATGCCTTTTGATTACTTCCTTTTATCACACCATATTATTCAATAAGTACCAGCATTTGGGCAGGACAAAAACGCCACTGTACACAACTGTTCTGAACACCATAAAAAGGTTAGCATTCCTGGAATTGATCTTGCTAAATATTAGTGACTGCCTCCAGTCATTCCAGCAGCCCCCCACATACACCTCACAACATTCCAAAATGCCCCTTCCTTCAGGAAAGGGAACATCACTTCCTCCCAATTGAGAATAACTGCTTTAGGGAGAAGAGTCAAATACTGTCAAATATCAATTCAAGTTGAAAATTACTACTCCATCAGTATTTGCCTTGAGTTCTATAATTCCACTGTCTTCAGAGATTTCTGAATACAAAAGAGCGTATACAAGGAGCAAAACTGTATCTAAAAGTCAGTGACAACTCAACATACAGCTTAGCTATGTAGGAAAATCCTATGGACAAGCAGTCATATTAAAGACTGATTCTATAATTTTATAGGGATAAAAAACCTCTCCAACTGGAAGAAAAGACCCAATATCAAAAATTATTTGGTATACCTCCAAATAGAGCTACTCACTGAATA
>NW_004567116.1:46084986-46094641 GCF_000260355.1 Condylura cristata | reverse complement strand
CACTCTATGTGGCCTTGTCCAGCAGCTATAAAAACAACAAAACAGAAAATATGCAAAAAATAATTAGTAGTAGTAACAATTTTCTAAAATTCTTAAAGTACTATCAAAGAGCAGGTTCATAAATACTCATCCTTGCAATAGCATTCAAAAATTGGGCAGATATTATTTCCTCTGTCACTTATTCATTTATAAGATAAATATCCAATCAAATGTGATCATTTGGTCACAGTACTATATAGGGAACATAAATATATAAAAAGTATAGGTCAGAAAGGTTATTTACTTCACTTACACAAATAGAAGGTAATAGATTTGAAACTAGAACATAGGAATTTCTAAGCCTTAGACTGTGTCCATCCATTGCTATCTATATTTCATGACCAGTCTTATGTCAGACCAGAATGTGAACACAATCCAGTCAGAGGAACCTACATTGACCTAGAGTATTGAATTCTTACATAAATAGCTTCTTTCTCTGATCCTCACAACTCAAAATTTACTCGAGCTACACCCTCCTAAGCTATTTACCACCCTCCGAACAAATGTCCTCAGAACATACATGTTCAATATAAATGTTCACCTCCTCAACTCTGTCTTCTCAGATAGTGCTTACCATTCAACCATGTGTTCATCTAACTTCAAATGTCAAATGTCAGTTGAGTGAATTAGTCCATACTAAGTCCAACTCAAGACCCAGGAAAACTTTGGTACAAAAAAGCAGATTTACAAGATCTGAGTTTAGATTTGCTTATTATTGAAACTGCACAACAAACGACAGAACAATATATGTCTTGATGATGTAAACTTGGTCAAAAAATCAGATCACTCTGAACCGCATTTCCTTACCTTTTAGAGAAGATTTCACTTTTATAAGGAGAGTACACTGTTGCTTCATAAAATTAAAGATTAAATGTGATTAGTTATATAACCTGTTAAATGTCATATAGGCATAAGGCATTATCACTAAATTCCCATATACATTTCCTCAGTAATTTATCCCTTCGCAATTTCTGTCCTTCAATTGCTACTGTAGAATTCCTGTTGCAAGCAGTATAACACTCAAATACTTATTGCCATTAATTATATCCTGACTCATAAAATTATATTCTTGCGGTCCCTCCCTGGTGGCGCAGCGGGTTAAAGCACAGCACTGAAAATCTAAAGCCGCTTCCGCATGAGTCCAATTCCCGCCTGCCCCGGAGGTGACCACATGGTGTGGCAGACCTCTCCTGACCCGCCGGCTGCTCCCCTCAGCATTGTACTTCGTCGATCTGCCTGTTCTGTTCCCCACTCTGTCTATGGTGAAGCCTCTCACCGCCCCTGAGCCTCTGTCCTGTACCCCAGTTCTGTATGCACAAATAAATAAATCTTAAAAAAAAATTATATTCTTGCTTGTGGAGTATGTAAAAAGTATGTAGCTCCTCAACAGTAAAGTCTAGATCTTATACTGTCTCCATAGTGTGAGCACACAATTAAGGCTAAATATATACATATTTCCTCTGTAAAATGAAGGAAAGAACAGGAACTTTTGTATGTCTTTGGGGCCTTAAAAAGTGAATCTACTTTCAGTTCTGGCAACAGAAATGAGAAAACAAAGCAGATCCACTGATGAAGCAACACCATCATCACTATAGCTTGCCAGCTAGCCTATGTAAAGTCTCTAAGAACTCTTATCCTGCCTCTATTTCACAACTTGACTTAACCACTTGTCAAACTCAACAGTTGAGTCCTGAAGAGCCTATCTTTTATTATTTGTCTAAACAATATCTCATGTAGAAATACATATACAGAAATATATAATAAAATGGGGACTTTGCTGCAGGACGCCATATTTTGAATCTGTATTTTTGACATTTCAAGACTCCCCTCCATCCACAAAATCCATGGTGAAGAGTTTAATCCCTAGACAGCTTGCGAGATAGATGGAGCAAGATTTTCTAAGTCTAGAGTACAGAATTTACCACTTTGGAGATCTTTCTATGTACAGAAGGAATCCCCTCTGTACTCCTCTCACTCCCACTCCATTCGTTTACCTTCTTTCTTGTAAAACTGTGGCAGACAGGTGCTTACATTCTATACCTGAGTACTTGAGGTACATTATGAACTAAGCAAACTCTAATGACTAAGCTGAAAACCTAACAAAAAGTGATTAAAACTGAAAGTTCTGTATGCACAAATAAAATAAATCTTGAAAAAAAAGAAAAAACTGAAAGACTTTTTTATGAAATAAAGTCCAGTTCCACTCATGACTATATTAACAAGTCTCCTGTATTTTTACTTTTACAAAAATTACCTGGTATCATACCAGGTATGATACCATGAAGAAACTTTTTTTTTTTTTAAGATTTATTTATTCACACAGATCTGGGGTACAGGTCAGAGGTGCAGGGGCAGTGGGAGGCTTCACCAGACATAGAGTGGGGAGCAGAACAGGACTACCGAGGAAGTACACTATGAGGGGAGCAGCCGGCGGGTCAGGAGAGGTCTGCCAAGCCATGTGGTCACCTCTGGGACCAGAGGGGATCAAACTCATGTGGAAGTGGCTTTAGCTTCTCAGTGCTGTGCTTTAACCTGTTGCACCACCAGGGAGGGCCCACCATGAAGAAACTTTTAACTTAACATTACAAATGAGTCAAAATGGAAATTTCAGATGCAGTAGCTTAAAGATTTGGATTTTTATTTTCTCAATAAAAGATTGGCAAGAATAAGTCTTAATGTATATTGTCCCAGAACTGAGTTGACAATTTGACAAAGTCTGATTTTAAAATGAACAAAAAAGCAATTAATATTTTAGAATTCTATATAAAGGTAAGGAGAAAAAGATGACAGACATCTGGAAAATGTGTTCAAAACGACTATCCAATGATACTTCTATGGAAGTAAAAACATTTTTGTAGCATATAGGTCTAAAGAAGAAAATTCTGCTCCACCTTTTAGGTGTTTCAATCTTAGTATAAGCAGGTCATTTTTTGATAAAAGAATGTTAGAACTAAGAACTTTTCAATTAATAAACTTCACATCTTAACTAATGTGACAATGTCACAAGAAAATTTCTATTGGGATTACCCTCAAAATAATAATATGTGGGTATTTGACATCAGAAAAAGATTATCACAGTTAATTAAAACTTAAGCACTATGTATGCTATATAAGATAGACTTACAGGAAAAATTTAAACATTTTTAGGTTTTTTTTTTTTTTTAAAGATTTTTGTACAATCACAAAGAGGGTACAGGCCAGATACTCAGGGGCGGTGAGAGGCTTCACCAGAGACAGAGTGGGAGCAGAACAGGCAGATCAGACGAAGTACACTGCTGAGGGGAGCAGCGGGCGGGTCAGCAGAGGTTTGCCACGCCATGTGGTCACCTCCAGGGCAGGCGGGAATCGAACTCATGCGGAGATGGCTTTAGCTTCTCAGTGCAGTGCTTTAACCTGCTGCGCCACCAGGGAGGGCCCATTTTTAGGTATTTTTGATAATTATTTTAAACAGAAAATAAATGAGCAGCAATGTGTAAGGACACAACAAAAGGAAGCAAGAGCCATAACTCACCTTTATGCATTGGAGTGGATCCATTACTATCACGTTCATTAATATTGATTACTCCATCTTCTACTAATTTTTTAAGCATTTCCAAATCACCTTTAAAGGCAGCCACATGACCTGGAAATGCTAAAGCTATGGATAAAAAAAAATCAGCCTTTCAGTAAACAAATAAGTTCTTTCTTTCTTCCTGCCTTAAGCAATCACACATTTCAGGTTCAATATTATCTCAAATATGAAACTGTTATGTTAGAATTAGTTTCTTTGATAAAATAACAATGAAAAGAGAATCATAAAATGGGATTATCATTAACTGTGCAGCCCTTCTACCTCTTATAACATCAAATGTACAAGGACTGCACAGTTAATGATAATCCCATTTTATGATTCTCTGCTGTATTCCCTTTTTTCTTTGTGGATGTTTTACCATATTCTTGGTTTCAAATCCCTGGCCACTTCTTCTCTTTTTGCAAGGAAGTGAAGAAAGCTAACTGAAAGCAGATAAGAAATTATGTATCTGTGTATACAGGTGTGAGTGTACCTGACCTAGCACATAACAGATACTTGACAAAATATTTTGAAAATAATGACCATACATATTGAGGCTTTACTGAATGCTAGGCTTGATTGTTAACACTTACGTTACCTCCTTTACCTTTTTCACAGTGTTGAGCTACAGTTATTCTTACCTTTACATATGGCGATATCCTAGAATAGGGAAATAGTATTTTAAAAAGAACGAAGTTGCTGACTTACACTAACTGATTCTAAGTCTTATTAATAGGCTACAGCAATCAAGAAGACACTGTATAATGACAAACAGACATACACATTAATAAGAATGCAAAAGTCAAAATGCATTTATATGCATACAGGCAACTAATTTTTGACAAGGTTGCCAACATATTTCAGTGGGTAATGAGAAAGCTATCCAAAAAACGGTGCTAGACAACTGGTTATATGTAATAAAGAAACAAAAATAAGTTAAATCAACATGTAATTTCATTCCATACATAAAATATAACTTGATGTAGATCAAAGATTTGAACTAAGAACCTAAAAACCATAAAATTTCTGTAAAATATGGAAGAGTGAATATCTTGCTGGCTTTGATGGCAAATATTTAAAAAATAAGTCACAAAAACTGCCTTGTAAAATAATTTACACTTTATCAAAATTTAAAACTTTCACTATTAAAAGACACTAAGAAAACAAAAAGGTAAGCTTTAATGGAATATGTGCGATACACATATTGACAAAGCAAAGAGCTATTAAAATTGTTCAATAATTGAACAGATACTTGAAAAAAGAAAAAACCACAATAAAACACACTATATATATTAAAATGGCTAAAATGAAACTGATTCTAGCAAGTGTTTCTAATTCTATTAGAAAATTCAAACTAATATGTCATAGCAGGAAGTATATCAGTAATTTTGTATGGTGAAGGAAGAGATGAACTGCAAAAGATGTTATGGAAAAATCTTGAGTAATAAAATGACTTGCATCTTGACTGTGATGGATGACTTATGAGTATATACACATGGCATAACACATCAAATTGCACATTTTAAATGAATATAATTTATAGTATCTAAACTATACTTTATAATAAAGTTGGCTTCCTGGGATGAGGAGAAGGATGTCATAGTCAAAGTGAACAAACAATTCCAGTATACGAAAAGTTATAGCAGATAAAATTAACTAAGAGTAAAATAAACTGTTATAAAAAAAATTAACTAGGAGTTAGTACCAAAACTATATAAAGAACTCATCTAGTGGGGAAAAAAAAAAGATAATTTTTAAAAGAGGAGAAAGTATAGGTAGCCAATTCATTAGAAGAGGAAACTACAGTAACTTTGCAAAAGGATGTTAAACCTTATTAGCAATCAAGAAAATGCAAAACAAAACATAAAGCTTTCATTCCCAACCAATTAGCAAAAAATTACCAGAGGAAAAAGTCTGATAATACTGAAAATTATTTATATAAATTTTCAACAAACACTACTGTGAGAATTTAAACTTCTACAATCACTTTGATAAAGAGGGTAGCAATGCCCATTAATATTGGAAATGGGCGTACCCCACAAAGCAAAACCCAAAGCAGGCTTTCCAACTATTTACCAAAGCAGAGCCCTTAATACTACTTCAGAAGACAGTCAGTACGTAAGCAAGTCTCATTCAGCCATCCACATGTTCCACACAAACATTTTCTATATGGGCTAAGTGAAAAGTAGGGAAAGACTTCTAGAAAGAAACTTATAGAATCTTTGAGTAAGAGAATAAACTCTTCTATAAATAGGAAATTCTGAAATTAGTGATCTAAGTGTACCTAACAAGATATGTGCAAGAACATTCATTATCACAATGGTTATAATAATGAAAATTATAAACAATGTAAATATTAAATTGGAGAATGGGTAAATAATGGTTTTTATAAATTTAATACTACACGAACATTTAAAAAGAACCAAGTAGAATGTATTTGTCAACTAATAAATCTCAAAAATCATTCTGTGAACAATGCAAATCATAAAGGATATATACTGCTACCATTTCTATAAAGCTTTAAAAGACAATTTCAAAGACTGTTATTCACTAATTTCAGTGGTAATAGAGCTGCAGCTAGGTTGAGGCTTCAGCTAGGTACTGACTTTTCCGAGATTCTTGAAAGCACATATGACAGTGTGACTACACACATGCCAGTGGAACACTGACTAACTGTTAAGAGCAAATTCCACCTTGGCAATCTCTGCCCACACACACCTCCTACTGGATTAGCACCCACTGGAGAAAGCTGGAAAGATAACAGGTCCAGATGCTTGCTTGGAAAAGATTCATGCTCGAACCCAGGCTACCATGTAAAAAAATAAACTTCTACATAATTTAGATCACTGAATTTCAGAATTTCCTAATTATAAAACAGTTTACTCTCTTACTCAAAGACTCTAAAAAACAATACTGCATATTTTTGCAGTATTTCAAAAATTTTCAAAATAAATTTCAAAAAATGAAATGAAGCCTAAAATAATGGTTACCTGAGGAAGAAACGGAATGAATGATATTAGGGAAGAAATCTAAGGAGTCTCAACTCTATCTATAATACTTCTTAAAGCCAGTGGCATAACCAGTGTTATTATATTATTCTCTATATACTTCTCCCTAAAATATTTCATAATAAAGAAGAAAATATGGATCAATACATAGACATACAAACATGTGTCCTTTAACTTCTTTCATTTACTTTTCCACTTATTCTACTTTTTCATGTTAAAGCATATCAGAGTGATAACTTACTTTCCTTATATTCTGGATCACTTTCTTCAAGTTCAGCCCCCTGGATAAATTGTAAAATGTTCTGTTTAAAGAACCTCTGGGCCAAGTCCAACACATTTTCTCCATTATCATTGAAGGCTTTTAAAGCTTCTGTTGAACAACTCATTCTACTGAGTAGGAATTTAAAACAGTGAAGGTGGCCCTCCATGGCTGCTAGGTGAACTGTGAGAGAAAAGGAGGTTAGTTTGTAAAGTGACAATAAAATAACTTGAAAAAAGTAATATACTGGCTCTAATCCTTGGGAGATGACTTTATCTGTCCTATATAACAGGGACTTACTCAGAGGAAGGATAACAGTTCCCTATTCAGTCAGCCTTCTAGTCATGCCAAAGAAGTAAACTATGGTTTGACAGTGACATTTGTCATGACTGTACAAAGCCAGTTTCTAGGCCTAAAGACCAGGCCCCAGAAAATTATCTTGGGAATTAAAATCACAATTATACAGTTTATAGTTATGTGAGAAAATGTTCACTATGTAAGACAGATTAATGAGGGAAGGAAGGAATGAAAAGTTTAATAGTTTTTAGAAAAGTGGAAGAATTATTCCAAAATACTTACTATACGACAATGAGTAATGTTATTTTTCTCACTATAAATTGCTCATTTAAATTTATAAATTTGTTTTTACATAATATTTGTTTCATTATAAACAGTCAGACTAGATGAAAACTACATATTAAGCACACTTACCTGTATCACCGTTTCTGCCAGAAATCCTTGGAAATTATAAAAACAGTAATTTTTAAAGTTATAAAGGAATTAAAAAAGATATGAAGGACAAGAAATGTTAAGGAATCCCAGAAATAAAATACATTGAGTCACACTGAGGGAGAGCCACAACTCAAAATCTGTAAAAACTAGGAATAGTTTGGGGTGCTTCAAGCCTACAGGCACACAGCGCAAGAGAGTGACTTTACAACTACAGAGAAGTGAGTATTTGGAAAGTAAGCCAAAACATATATAAATCTTAACTTTGGAGATGTAGAACAGTCCCCTATGGCCAACAAAACTCAAGAAGAAAGACACAATATCCAAAAGATAAGTTGCTAGCACCTATCTCTCTATACTCTACACTGAATCTCCCATTATAAAACTGCCTTGAACCTTCAGAATCCTCTAACAGCTTAGTCATTGTACACACATCTTACAGGAATTTCTACCTTAACATGTGAAAAGCTGAACTTCTTACCCATCTTGCATACATTTCATTACATGGTCTTCCCAATTTCGATTGGTAGAAACTCACTCCTTTCCATGTAACTCAGGTCAAAAACTTTGAAACTACCCATTACTCCCCTTTCTGTTACTCCTATATCTATCAGTCAGCAAATCTTATTGACTTTAACGCCTTTTTGTTTGTTTGTTTTTAAGATTTATTTATTTATGCACACAGAACTGGGGTATAAGCCAGCGGTGCAGGGATGGTGAGAGGCTTCACCAGAGACAGAGTGGGGAGCAGAACAGGCCAACTGAAGAAGTACACTGCTGAAGGGAACAGCAGGAGGGTCAGGAGAGGTCTACTGCACCATGTGGGTCACGTCTGGGGCCGGGAATCGAATTCACACTGAAGCAGCTGTGTTCAGCTTGCAGTGCTTCGTCCTAACCCGTTGTAGCACCAGGGAGGGCCTGCTTTAACTGTTTGTTTTTTTTTTAAGCTTTGCCAACTTATCCCTACTTCCTCTACTCTTCAGCCTCCTGGTGATCATCAATTTTGCTTAATATGAAGCAGTATTTATCTATTTCTCTCTCTGAGTATATCCCTTACATGAAGACTTCAAGTTCTATCTCCAAAATACACATAGATCACATTAGTTCTTCCTATCTCTGCTTTTTCTACTCGGGCACACCCAAAAGGTAGTTTATTGCTTCATCAGGCTCCTAACTGCTCTAGGTCTACCCTGCTACCTTTTTATCCTTACTACAGCCTATTATAAACATAAGAGCCAAAACACCCTTCTTAAGCAGTCCAATCATGTTACCTTGTACTCAAAACTCTCTAATGACAATGGTTTCCTCTCTCACCTCACCATCTTTTACTCACTCCACTTCTGTTCCAACCACACTGAATTCTATGTGTTATGTGCTGTTATTCAAATGCTCTAGGCACCCATCTGCCTCAGGGGCTTTACACCTGCTGTTTCCTCTTCCTGAAACGTTCTTCCCCAGGGTATTTACCATAATACTGTGATTGCTCTATCCAATCCTTGAGGTCTCTATTCAATAGTCACCTCCTCCATGAGGGCTTCCCTAACCACCCTTTTTTAAAACTTCACCCCCTAATCCTCTCTATTTTCCCTTTCTACTTTGCACTTACCCAAATACATTTTTCCATTTAATGTAGTATGTTTTGATCATTTATTTTATCTGTCTCTAGGACCTTTTGTATCCTTTATTTTCTGTGACATCCCCAGCATCTACAATTGTGATTAAAGCATAGTAGGTGCTCAGAAAATAAGTATAAAGTAAAAAAGAAGAAGAAGAAGAAGGTTTGCATACAAGCAGTTTAATTCTGAGGCCACAATTTTAAATTTTAATTACTATATTTTATGCATTTTGGGAGTTTATGTGTTTTTTTTAATTATTTCTATTGCCCTAATGATGATTTACAACACTGTATATGCTACATGAAGTTCAACTTCTACCAGACTTAACATAAATTACTTCAGAATTAACACATTTGATCAGTAAGTAAAACTTTAAAAGCAAAGGAGTGATAGCTCCTCTTTATAGGACAAGGAACTCACCATTTAGAGGTGATAGAGGGCCCACCCTGGTGGT
>NW_004567116.1:46083652-46084425 GCF_000260355.1 Condylura cristata | reverse complement strand
ATTCCACAGATTTCAAAAAGGGAAAAAAAAAATAGAAATCAAGGTAGTGATCAACTTTGGAGGTTGGATGTACCTGAAAGTGGATACAAGGGAAACTATTTTATGTCCCAATATGGATGTTGGTTACAGATAAATGTTCATTTGTATAAATTCAGTAACCTGTTAATTTTAATTGGCATTTTTCTTCATTCATGTTAAACATTTACACAAGAATAAAGTGTTAAAATAATGAAAAGATAAAGTAATTTCAGACATACAAAAACTGAGATAGTAAATACCAACACACCTTCACTAAATGAACACTAAAGAATGTATACTTCGAAAGAAACAAAATATTACAAACAGTAGTTAAAAGGAATGAAACACAAGACCATAGAGGTAGTAAGGGCAAAATTATGAACATATACCCTGCAAATTGAGGAGTCAGAGTTCAGTAGGAATCCAAGAAGTTGTTAAGCATCTAAGTAATTTGATCAGACCTCTTCCTACGATTCCTTTAAGAAAAGTATTATTTTCCATAACTCTCACATCAGTCTTACTGTGATCTGTCTCTCCTGTGAATTGCTACAGCACTTCTTAGAAGAAAACAGTGTTTAGAATTAGATTTCAACTAGCCAGTTGACAGCAAGCTAGATAACAGCAGTTAGCGATTTAACTCAACTACACTAGTGTAATAACACAATTAAAAAATATAAATATAGGGCCCTCCCTGGTGGCGCAGCGGGTTAAAGCACAGCACTGAGAAGCTAAAGCCACTTCTACATGAGTTCGAT
>NW_004567116.1:46014954-46082683 GCF_000260355.1 Condylura cristata | reverse complement strand
AAAAAAAAAAGTAAAAAAGAAAACTGGTTGGACTGAATCAAAAACAGGCCCATTAACACTCCCCCAAGCAGTAGGGAAAGACTGCTCAGGGAAAGACTGCTCTGAATGAGCACAAAGAACCCTGGAGACCTTGAGGGAGGACTGGCAGCCTGCATAACTGGGAGGCATGCAGAATTAGGACTCAAGGTGTTACTGGACAGCAGTGGCTGGAAGCCTTGTGAGCCAGTAAGGCACTACCTTGTAAGGCTCACAGTGCTCAGAAAATAAACAAAACCAGTGACTGGCTTAACCACAGGCCCAGCTGCAACACTTCTAATGAGCCCCACCCCGCACGACTGTATCCAAGCATAGAGGGAACCCAGGACATCAAAAGGCTACAAAGATCAACAGGCACCAGAGACAAGGACTCAACTTGTTACCAGAAGAAGCTGAACACCACAAGAGACCCCTGACTGTCACTGGCAGAGACTACAGACATAATTCCACACAGTGGGAGCTGGAAAAACAGGAGATAGTGAAACAAAACAAGGCTCAGAATACCTTCCACAATTGAACTATCTGGATGTTCCTCTGCCATCCCAGAAAGAACAGCCAGAAAAAATGCCAGTCAATAATAAAAAGAAAGAAAGAAAGAAATAATAGCAACACCATGTCTCAATGAATCAAAAGTATTAGAAAATACACGACAGGAAAAAGAAGACAAATATTCAAGCAAGTCCACAGAGGGAAAGTTCATCACAAAAGATCACAGTAAAAACCACAAAAGAAATAGAAAAACTGCTCAGCCTACCAGATAGAGATGTCAGAATCATCATGATAAACAAAAAGAAGATGAGAAGGAAAAAAATGAAATGAGGCAAACCATCAAGGAGTTGAAGAATGCAAACAAAGTAAACAACCCCATCAAAAAATGGGCAGAAGAGCTAAAAAGACACTTCTCCAAAGAGGAAATGCAGATGGCCAACAAGCATATTAAAAAATGTTCAACATCACCTGCAATAAGGGAGATGCAAATTAAAACCAAATGAGATACCACCTCACCCCAGTGAGAATGGCACATCTTCAACTAGCAACAACAAATGTTGGCAAGGATGTGGAGAAAAAGGAACTCTCCTGCACTGCTGGTGGGAATGCAAACTAATACAACCACTATGGAAAACTGCTTGGAAGTTCCTCAAACGGTTAAACATGGAGCTTCCCTATGACATAGCAATCCCACTCCTAGGTATCTACCCAAAAGACACAAAAACACTGATTCAAAAAGATACCCGCACCCCCATGTTTATTGTTGTTTTATTTACAACTGGAAAGACATGGAAACAGCGCAAATGCTCAAAAATGGGTGACTGGATTAAAAAGATGTAATATATATACACAATGGAATATTATTTAGCAACCAAAAAAAAAAAAGAAACCATGTCTTTTGCAGCAACATGGATGGAACTGAAAAAGATCATGCTTAGTGAAATCAGCCAAAAAGAAAAGGAAAAACACCAGATGGTTTCTCTCATAGCAGGAATATAACGAAACAGGTGAGAAAATAATAAGAATAATGAACAACCATATACCAGAGACATTTTGTGGGGGTGGAGTGGGGAATGGGATCAAAGACAGCAGGGGGAGGGAAATGCACTGGACTATGGTGATGGCACTGGGTGATTTGGTGATGGGAAGCCCAAGGGGATGCAACTGAGATGGAAAAATGCACAAGATGTTAACATAAGTTATTTTTTAAAAAAGAAGTAGAATAAGAAAAAAAAAGTTGCAAGACTTGATGAATGGTAAAGAAAATAACTGATAAGAAGTACTAACTTTTCTTTTGTTGATAGATATGATTCGAGAAAAAATATCAGTCAAATGATGTGTACATATAATAAGCATAATAGATGGTAAAAAACATTCATATAAGCACACTAAGTTTTCTGAAAGTTGATTAGGATGATGACAGATTACATTTCTCTAACTTAATCAAAATATTTCAATGTTTTTATTAATGAAAAAAATAATTGCTGAATACCTGGAAGGTTTCCATTAGAGTCTACATCTTCTATACCACATCCCCATTTCACTAGAAGTTGCAAACAGCCAAGCCGCCCATGAAAAGCTGCATAATGTACTGGTTTCCATTCTCTCTTATCAGTCACACTGGGATCCTAGATGTGACATTTACAAGTATTTAGAGAGAAAACACTAAGTTTAGCAACATATTTCTGCAAATGAGAACTGGAGTCTATTCTTAACATTACAAATAACAGAAAAAGATATAGCAACCACTCATTTGAACATAAGCAAATAAGATATTAATGAAATTTTTAAAAATTGCCTTTTTAGATGGAAAAATCACAAAAATATGTAAAATTAAACTAATAGAATATTTTTTTAAAAAATTGCCTTTTTAGGACTCTCCCTGGTGGTGCAATGGGTTAAAACACCGCATTATGAAGATCTCTGAAGCCACTGCAGCAAGAGTTTGATCCCCCACCAGGGAGCTGACCCACATGGTGTGGCAGACCTCTCCTGACTTGCCCACAGTGTATTTTAGTACATCTGCCTATTCTGCTCCCCACTCTGATCTCTGGTGAAGCTTCTCACCCACCACACCTCTGGCCTGTACCCCAGTTCTATAAACACGAATAAGTAAATCTTTTTAAAAAATTGCCTTTTTAAAAGGAACATAACTAATTACATAAAGTAGTTTTTAAAAATTAACCAGTAACTTTACTGTTCATTGGTAAAAAGAAAAAAATGCAAGTGCTGAAATGATCAAATCATAACTTTGAGATCATAAACACTTACTGATAAAATATGAATAGGCTTTTCATTTTCTCTTTACCTAAAGAAATACCAAGTCTTACCATAATGTCTTAAGTACTGCTGTTGCTATCATAGCTATTTTTTATAGCTACTGGGTAATATTAAAAATAAATATTGCAGTAAGTAAATTTCTGAAGAAATAAATCATTTTCTAAATTAGTATAGAAAATAAAAAGATACAAAAGAAACAGGTAAACACAAAAATTCACAAAGAATTACAATCACTAGTTAATTGATCTGGAAACTTGGATTTTTTTTTTCCAGTTAAACTCAAAACTGACAGGAAGAACCCAAAGTTCTGAGATAGTTTGTGTACTTCTAAACACTAAATTGTTTCTGAAGACTTAAGTGACTGCCTCCAATTTTAATGACAGAAAAGCTAAAGAGAAAGATTAAATCATTTCTCCAAAATCATCTATAGGTTTTGGACAACTAAATGCCATGCATTGATGATTATAAATCCTCACATATTAACAGGAATCCCTCACCACTCCACTTCGGAGCATTACTTGTAGAGTGAAAGAATGTCCGTGCGTTGCAGCAAGATGTAAAGGGGTACATCCACGATCATCCTGAGCTGAAAGATTTGCTCCATTAATTATAAGGGCCTAAAAACAGAGCAGTAAGAATCAGTTTACATACTGATGTTACATTACAAGTGCAAGCAACTTTTTTCTCTTCAATTTTTATTGTTATATCTTCACATTTTGAGGAAAGATACAAAATCAATACAAAGAAGTCCCTTCTAGCCTTCATTCAGGTTTCCTAAGTGTTCATCTTTGAAGACATTTGCTTTACCCTTCCCTCTCCTTGTTTCTCTGTCTCTTTCTCATTCCCTCTCTCTCATTAACCTTTTCTCCCTCCTCTTGCCTTGGGCACCATTTTATACCTGAGTAGTTTCCTGTTTTATTTGTAGTCAATTTCCTCCTATAGTAAACTCTCAAGTTCAATGGCATTTCCTTAAGTTTTATTCCCCTTAATTGTTTTTTTGAATCTCAATTTAATGAGGGATTAAAATGCACAATTTAAGATGGAGAAACCAAATGTTGTCCAAAGGAACAGTAAAAGAAAATAAACTAATTAAAAAAAATAAAGTGACAGAAGAGTAAGATTAATCTCAAAGATAAAGAAATATTTCATTTCTATTTCCCTAGTTTTATTCTCTAACTGATACTCTGCCTAACCTCCTTCACTTTTATAGCCCCAATGAAGCCTGGTATGCCTAAATCTCTGGCTCCCTTCTCTAAATTCTTTCTCATTTCTCTGCTTCCTCCCATATCTACTAACAATAATTGTCAACATTTCATTCCTAACATTTTATACTCTTCTCTTTACTTTAACACTCCTGAAATGTTTATCTCCAATCCCCTTTACAACTGCAGGGCCTGGGTACCGGAATGACCAACAGACATTTTAAACTCAACATAATTTTTCTCACAAATTTCCCCTGACTTACAAATCTTTCTACCTATAGTGTTATGAGAAATTGTCATGGAGACTAAAAACTTTAAAGTCTCAAAACCTGTCACTACCTGCTTTGCAAGATGTCTTTAATCATTTTTTTTTTTTTGATTTCTGACTGCCACCACCTAATTTCACATTTGGTTAGTTGCTACACCAAAAGTTTCTAACAACTACCACATCTTAACTCTAACTCTAATCCTGGATATATCATGCAAGGATAATTTCCTGAAATACTGCTTTCATTCTCTTGTTCCCCTATTAATATCCAGGTTCTATGTATACATGTATGTGTATATACATACATATAAGCATAAACATGTATAAACATAAACACATATATGCATAGATATAAATCACATAAAATTTTATACAAATGAATATAAAATCTCTATCCTACTTTTAACACATTTTAAAAGTCTGCCTTATTCAAATTTAGTACATAACAGTCTGTACAACAAACCACCTATACTCAGTCAAACTAATATAATAGTATATATCCCCATGGCTAGAACAAAGAACTAAATCTATGAGCTCAAATTACTAGATTAAAAGTCATAACCCAATAGACCTATGCTAACATTATTAAACTTAATGAACATGTGAATAGTAACCAGTTGTTATTACCTGCATACAAGCATCCTGACCCCTGATTGCAGCTATATGAGCCGCTGTCCAACCTCTCGTGGTTACTTGTGTGATATCAGCTCCGTGCCAGAGAAGCCAATGCAGACACTAAATTAAGAAAATAACAATGTTAACAAGTGATAAAGCAAATGGTTTTTAACATTTTTATAACTTTTTAATTTAGCTTATCATCATAAAATGCCATGGTGCCATCGGTTATTACTGTGAACGAGATGCTCATCCAAATCTTAGTTTGGTCAATACTGCAAGCCAAAGAAAACACCTACAAGCCAAAATCACTCAAGCAAGGGTTGCCAGTTGACAACTTTCTAGGACAGATCTTTAAATGGGCCCAGAAGCTTCCATACAAGTATCGTCGTTCTGATATTTTTTTAAAGAATAGTAGCTTTAGGCCCTCCCTGGTGGAGCAGTGGGTTAAAGCACTGCACTGCAAGCAAGGCTCAGCCGCTTCATTGTGAGTTTGATCCCCAGCCCTGGAGGTGATCCATATGGCATGGCAGACCTCTCCTGACCCTCCTACTGTTCCCCTAGGCAGTGTACTTTGTCGATCTTCTTATTCTCTCCCCAATCTGCCTCTAGGAGACACCATCCCTATATCTCTGGCCTGTACCCCAGTTCTGTAAAAATAGATCAATAAAACTAAAACAAAAATTATGATAAAAGAATAATAGCTTTAAACAAAAAATGAGGGTTTGGTAGTTAAATCTAACCACTCCTAAGATTAAAAAAAATTGACCTAACTTTCAATATAATACAGTACTAAGCAGTCTATATAGTATTGTTACTATCTTTATATGTTCAAGTTTCTACTTTCAAAAAGTTTCTTGCCACATCCCCTCCCGTGGCACCTAAGTGAGAAATCCTTAGAGCTTGGCACGGTCAGGTACCGGCACACGGGAGGAATACGTGGCCCTCCAGGAATAAAAGAATGGCTGATTCTTGAATGGTCACTGTAACTTTTTGATTTGTTTCCTGATTCTGCTGACACACAACGTACTAAACCAAAGAAATGTTATGAATACTGTGCTTCGTTCTAATGATATTCTTGAAAGGAATGTAGCCTCCTCATTTCTCGATATTGATTTAACTCTGAGAAACTTTTCTATAATCTTTAATTCTATTAAACTATTAACTCCTGTATACCAGGTGGCTTGTGAAAAGAATGGAGAGAGCAATTAAAAGGGTTAGCAAGGCAAAAGTGACAGATAGGGTATTTGTTTAGCACCACTGAACCTTGAATACACAATGGTTTCTGCCCCAGGTTGGTCTCGGGCCCCTGATGACATCTCAAAAACAATAAAAAAATGTATTATCTGTCATGCTTCTATTGAAAGAATCATCGTATCCCTATATTTGCTTGCCAAGAAAAATTGTATAAATGCTCTTCACTCTTGAAAATAAACTACATTCAGATATGCACTCCTAGAAGTCGTGTCTTTCTGTCACTCAGCCTCATCCTTGTCCACCCTGTGCCAGAATTGCAGTCCCTGAAACTTGTCTCCTGCTCCTGCTGCGCTGGTCCGCAGCAGCTTCTCCCTTTTTATGAGAATCATTTTTATCATTGGGATACGCTGATACTATTAGTCATGGTCGTATCATTTTTGAAAGGCACTAAAATTTAAGTATCATTGCTGGTATGAAGATTAATGACCGATACAACATGAGGGGGAGGGGAAGTCTTAACCTTACTAACAATCAGAGTAAGTCATTATTTATTCAAAAAATATTTATGGAAGATTTATGGCTCAAAAGCCAGAAAATAAAATATAAATATTCATGTATAGGCTCTTTATTTCTCCTGGGTAAATGATAAGATTGTGAATACACAGAAAAGTAAATGTTTAACTTTATAAAAACTGCCAAGCTATTTTTTTTAAGATTTATTTATATATGCATATAAGAATTGGGGTACAGGCCAGAGGTACAGGGGGTGAGAGGATTCAACAGAGTGGGAAGCAGAACAGGCAAAATGACTGAAATATACTGGAGGGGAGCAGCAGGCGAGACAGCAAAGGTCTGCTGCGCCATGTGGGTCACTTCCTTGGCCAGGGACTGAACTTGTGCTGTAGTGACTGTGGTTTGCTTCACAGTGCTGTGCTTTAACCCCTTGCACCACCAGGGAGGGCCCCCAAATTATCTTCTAAAATGGCTATACTATTTTACATTCCTACCAACAATATGTGAGAGTTTCAATTGCTCCATGTCCTTGCCAATACTTGTCATTGTTATCTTTTTGGTTTCCTGTTGCTATTCTGATAGTTATAGTAGCATCTCATTGTATTTTAATTTGTACTTCCCTAATGGCTAGTGATGCTGATCATCTTTTCATGTATTCACTTGCCAGCCACATGTTCTCTTTGAGAAAATGTCTCCTGAAATCACTTTTTAATCCAGATTTCTGTCTTCTTACCATTGAGTTGTGAGCATCTCTTATGTATTCTGGGTAAAGTTCTAATTTGGATAGATGATTTGCAAAGATTTTCTTACATGTTTTCTTTTGAAAATTTATATAAAGTTAAAAGTTTCAATTTTTTCTGTGATCTGTTTTGAATACATTTTTGCACATAGAGCTATGTATGCGTTGAGGTCCATTTTCCTACATATTATATGTCCAACTATGCCAGAATCATTTAATAAAAATACTATCTGTACTCTACTGTATTGCACTTATATCTCTTGTCAAAAAATCAACTGACCATTCCCCAGAATTTCAGAAACGGCTAAATGAAGAGACTTAGGAAATCCTCACCAAGAATCAAAGATAAAATTTTACAAAGTTACCAAAAAATAACCACTTAAAGACTCTGGAAGTTGTCCAAAAGAATATAACAAAATATCAACTATGCCTTTAAGAAAATCTACTGAATCTTGATGAGAATGGGTGGAGTATGTGGTCTATTAGTTTGGGACTACAATGATCCCTACCCAGCCCCCCAACCCCTAGATGGTGCTGAAGGTCGACCTGAATGGATAGTTTCATTGCCCAAATAGAGGAACTGACTTTATTTAGAGTTGAATATGGAAAATTTCTTCTCAGACACACTGTCAAAAATGTAACACTTGCAAAAAATCTTGAAAAATGACCAGCAAAATAAGCCTAAAGTTATAATACTGGTTGGGGTAAACTAAAGATCACCACAAAAAATCCAAAAATTAAAACAAAGTGGGTTATACTAAGATTCCATTTATCCCTTGTGATGTAAAAAATTATGTGTTGGGGCCTTCCCTGGTGGCGCAGCAGGTTAAAGCACAACACTGAGAAGCTAAAGCCACTTCAGCATGAGTTCTAACCCAGCCCCCGGGGTGATCCACATGGCCAGCAGACCTCTCCTGACCCGCCCGCGGATCCCCTCAGCAGTATACTTCCGTCTATCTGCCTGTTCTGCTCCCCGCTCTGTCTCTGGTGAGTCCTCTCACTGCCCCTGCTCCTCTGGCCTTTACCCCAGTTCTGTATGTATAAATAAATCTATCTTTTAAAAAAATTATGTGCACGGACAATGTTGCTCATATTCAAGAAGTTAAACAACATTTGCTGGACAACCATGGCTAAACATGGGATATTGAAAACACATTAAAGGTAAAAAAAAAACTGTCAGGCTGATTTGTAAACTAATTGGAATATGAAAATAATTCCATGCTACAAACAGAACCATCAACCAAAGATAGATTCCTTGTCAACTTAAGATATTTCCATGCAATTTTTAATCAATCACTGGTTACTAATTTATGATAACCTTGGGATGACCCCTAGGAAATGGGCTTAAAAACAAAATTTTTTTTAAATAAGCAGTGGTTACACATTGTAAGGGAAAAAGATTCCATAAAATTAGTCCAGTGTAGGTCCCTCCCTCGTGGGGCAGCAGGTTAAAGCACAGCACTGAGAAGCTAAAGCCACTTCAGCATGAGATCGAACCCTACTCCAAGGTGACTCACATCGCACAGCAGACCTCTCCTGACCCGCTTGCTGCTCCCCTGAGTGTACTTCATAAGTCGGCCTGTTCTGCTCCCCACTCTGTGATGAATCTTCTCATTGCCCCTTACCTCTGGCCTGTACCCCAGTTCTGTATGCATAAATAAATAAATCTTTAAAAAAAACTAGTCCAGTGTAAACTGAGATGGAAAAGGGCACAAAATGATGTTAAAATAAACTATTATATTATTTTTAAAAATTAAATTAAAAAAAAAAGTAGTCCAGTGTAAGTCAATAAACAAACAATTATATAGTATCAACTATTTCTAAGAGGGACAGGAAGAGAAAGATCAAAATCTAGAGTTGGTATAACATATAATATAAAATGTACCATTTTTAAAATGTCAAATTAAAAAGCAATAATACACACAAAGAAAACAAGAATGTATAACCTATAAAAATATATCTGAAATTAAAAATTCGTTCACTTTAGTGGCTCAATGGCTGATTTCAGCTGACAAAATGAAGTCTAAAAAAGTATGGTCTCACCAGTTATTAATTTAGTGATTATTCATACTACCAACATATAAGTACCACAAGTCTTAAGAAATTTCAGAAAGTATAGTATAAAGACATTAATGCAGAATTCACGTGGAGAGTTAGGAGATGATCTTAAAATGAGAGGGGGAAAAAGCATTAAGACATTTTGGTTTAGATTTGTTTTTGTTAAAACTTAACAAATATTTCTAAATATAAATAAAAATTTAATTCACCAATACACCACTTACTGAGGTCCTATGATGTACTTCCAATATACCAGATACTATGCTAGAAACTGCAGGAAAAAAGATAAAGAGCAAAATGATACCTTCAATGAGCTCAAAGTATCAAAAATTTAACAATTCAATGTATATGGGTATGTATATAATGTATGGGTAGCACTAAGGAGAAAGCAGCTAGTTGGGGGAGACTAAGAGAAGTAATAAATACAGCAAATACTGCCTTCTTTCTAAATAATAGAAAGAAGCAAGACCCAGTACATAAAACAGCAAAATCTATGATAACATAAAACTGTAAACTGGTTTGGGAAATGACAATAGGCACCAGTACGAACATAAACAAGTATTATGGGAAGTAAGGTTAGAGAGGTAAGTATACCACATTAAATAATTTGAACTTCATCCTATAGGAGAATCACTACAGAGACTTTAAGGATTTTTTTTTTTTAAAGATTTATTTATTTGTGCATATAGAACTGGGGTATAGGCCAGAGGCTCAGGGGCAGGAGAGGCTTCACCAGGGACAGAGTGGGGAGTAGAACAGGCAGATGGACGAAGTACACTGCTGAGGGGAGCAGCCGCGGGGTCAGGAGAGGTCTGCCACGCCACGTGGTCACCTCCGGGGCAAATCGGAATCCAACTCATGCGGAAGTGGCTTTAGCTTCTTAGTGTTGCACTTTAACCCGCTGCGCCACCAGGGAGGGCCTAGACTTTAAGGATTTTAAGTAGAACCCTAAAAGTGTAGAATCTGGACTAAAGGTGGATAAGATAGAAAAGAAAGAAATCAATTAGCTCTAAAGTAATTGAGATGAGGACAGAGAAAAAGATGGAACAGAATCAACAGTGAGAACAGGTAAGTTCTCACTGCATGAATATGCATCATGAAGTACACCTTTATTTAGAGAAATGTTGATAACGTTTTAATTTTATGAAAGATTAAAAAATCAATAATCATTCAAAAGCCATTCATGTGGAAAACCAGGAAGGGATGGAAAAAAGTCAGTGGTTTAGTGTTAGAATAATATTAAAGTTTGCCATATCAGTCAGATATGCATGAACTGATGAACAAGCACCTGATATATAAATCAAAATTCATGGAAGAAAGCAAGCCATTGAATTATCATGCACAAGTGGTAAAGCTGAAGAAGTGTGAAAGACTGCCTAGAAAGAGAAGACAAAGGAAAGAGAGGTCCCTGGAAAAAGCATTAAAAATGCCTATATTGGCCCTCCCTGGTGGCGCAGTGGGTTAAAGCACAGCACTAAGAAGCTAAAGCCACTTCAGCATGAGTTTGAACCTGGCCTGCCCCTGAGGTGATCCCACATGGCGCAGCAGACCTCTCCTGGCCCACCTGATGCTCCCCTCAGCAGTGTACTTTATCAGCCAGCCTGTTCTGCTCTCAGCTCTGTCTCTGGTGAATCATCTCACCGTCCCTGCACCTCTGGCCTATACCCCAGTTCTGTATGCATTAAAAAAAAAAAATCTTTTAAAGGAAAAAAATGCCTATGTTAATAGAGTAGGCGTAGGCTAAACAAAAAATATTAAGTAGAATTAAGTAGAATTAGTCACAGAGACTGAAAGGATACCAGGAAGGGATGAAACCTCAAGAAGTCTTATACTATTTGAGTATAGAGTAAAATCAGTATTTCCCCTCCATTCAAATTTCCCTACCCCTTAAAAAAGGTGAGAAAAGCAGAAAGAAAACCTCACTGTTGATGAAACTAGGAGACATCTGAAACCACATCACTAAACAAATCAAAAAGCTGTCAGCGTGAAGATCAGAGAGATAGGAGGAAAACAGCAGAGACTAGAACCACCGAGGGTGGCAAGTGCAGAAAGACCTGTCAAGGCAGATATCTTCCAAGCCAAGAGGAAGCCACTGAAAGGCCAAAGTAAAACTCCTTGTTTACAAAGCAAGTGGAACTAGTGGAGGGAGATTCTCTGCACTAGATTTTGTTCCAAGAAACTAAGAAGTGCAAAAAAATAAGAAATCACGCAAAGAAGCTTTATTAATAGAAAGCAGCCACTGTATGTGTGACAGGGCAAAAAGAGACCACACTGTAAATAGATCTACTGCAACCTACTGACCAGGGAACCGTAGTAGCTAAAATACTACCCCCCTCTCCCAACCACACAGACACACAACCACACAGACACACAGCTTTGAATCATGAGAAAAATTTCACTTGGTTTTGTAGACAGCCCAAGGATAAGAAGTCATGCATAAAAATATTCGATAAGCTCTGGAACTAACTAAAAATTGAAACCAACTAAAAAGCCAACAAATGGATAAATTCTGATGTTACTATACGAATAGACTATTATAGTTGCATAAAATGAACTATGACACACACATATAACCACATATATGGAAAACACAGTGTCATTCAAAACAATGATATGATCATTTAAAGGTGACATAAAGCATAAGTGAGAAAATTAAACTCTACTGAGGGCATCAGTTAGCTCAGGAATGGGAAGGAAAGGTCAGGCACCTGGGGGGTGTTCAGGGACTTTACATCCCATTCCTTTACAAAAATTTGAAGCAACTATAGCAGAAATATTAGGATTTGATAAAAGGCTAGGGATTCATTATTTTATCCTCTGTGCTTTCCTTTGGAACCTAGTTACTAAGGTTTAAAAGGAAGCATAAATTAGTCCAATTGGAGACACAAAGGGCCCACATGGAGAAGAATTAGGTGCCTGCTTGCAGTTAGTGTCAAGCTAAGATATCCTGGTGAACAAGCCTTCAGATGATTCCAGCCCAGGTAGCTTCATGAGCCCCAGATTATCATGGTCCAGACACAAACTGTCCCTGGAATCTAAATTCCTGATTCACTTATGAGTATAAATAAATTGTTATTTATACCATGACATTTTGGAACCATTTGTTACAAAGTTATACTGATGAGAATAACTAAACATTAGACTGAAATGAAAAATATTTATAGTGCCTAATATAAGGTTTCAGACCTATTTGCTAAGTTTACAAAACTGCTAATAGCTGTAAACTGACCTCAGTTTAATAATTTATATAGCTTCTTACCTCCAAACTTCCAGAATGGGCGGCCCAATGTAAAGGAGTAAATTTATGGAGAACATCAACTTCATTAACGTTGGCTCCATGTTCTACTATTTCTGAAAGCTGCTTTACATCTCCAGCTCGTACTGCATCATGCATGCTTCTGAAATGCACCTTCTTTCTGGCACCTACTGAAATATCAAATTACTTTAAATTTATTACAAAGCTTAAAAAAAGAAACCTAAAGAAATGATGCAACAGAAAGTAAAATATCACTTTGGCTTTCAAAATAATTTATTACAAAGATGTTTGTGATCAACATCTTAACCAGACTTCCACTTCAGTTTTAACATATAAAGAGCAAGAAGTTATCATTCAAGCAGGTACAGGAAGGAAGCTGAACAAACTAAAAAACCAACTAATTTTCTTGGGCTCATCAGAGAATTGAAGTCTCAGGGCAAACTGCCACCCTGAAATCTGGAAAGATAGATAAATACAGAGAAATATAGTGAAGTTCAGTTTACCTGGAGCAGAAAACACTGGAGTCATAATTGATAGAAGTAAAATATGCGGCAAGTTTGATAAGTTGCTGGAGGATGGGTATAAACTAGCCTAAGGGTGAGAAACTCCTCCAAGTCATGGGAGAGTCATAAATTTTACTCTAAGAAAGCTGCCAAGTTATCACTGTAAAAAGCCACAAAAAACCTTTTGTCCTTGGCAGGGGCAGGGGAAAAGTAACCATTTTGAAATATGCCTACTGCATCCTCAAAGGCCTACCATCCAGTGGAAAAAAGCTACCTCAGATTGACAGATATATTTGATCAGTGTTTTCTTACCTTTCTCATTTGTCCTACACATTTGGCAGGTCACAATTTTTACTTCAAACACTGCAATGCTTTGTATTTTATATAGCCTAATGTCACAAACATCAAAAGTGATTATCAGGTTTACTGTATTGTGTCATATTTTAAGTGTGCACTATAAGCCAGAGAAAATAAATGTTTCTAAGAATAAAGAGACATTTGTTGTAAGAGGAAGGAGTAAGGAATTTAGTGAAATTTGTTTCCTACACAAAACATACACACACACACACACACAAAGGGGACAATTCCTAATATACAGTTGTTTTGTAATTACCAGTGATTAGCAGATATTCTATAAATCTTCTGCTATGTATATGCCCTCTCTCCACAATTAGAACATTAATATTTTAAGGATTGAAACATATCTTACAGCAATTCTTAAAAAACAGTATACATTTTACACAAAATCTCTTCTGAGCATCTACCATATGCCAGACATAGATGGAAAACAGACATATCCAAAATCCATTTGGATAAATATGATGAAACCAAAAATATTTCAATAATGCCCTAAGATAGGTAAAATCAAGGAGGAGGAGGAAGAGGGTGAAACATTTGAGTAAGACATTGAAGAATCATTAAGACATGCACTCTGTCCTCAAGGAACTCACAGAAAGATACAAGCACAAGTTATAAAATAATGTGGGGGCCTCCCTGTTGGTGCAAGGGGTTAAGTCTCAGTACTAGGAAGCATTGGCAGCCACTGAAGCACGAGTTCAATCCCAGCCCAGGGGCTGACCCATATGGCACAGCAGACCTTTTTCTGTCTTGCCTGCAGCTCCCCTCAGAAGATCTGTTGTTCTGCCCTCTAATCTATCTTTGGTGAATCCTCTCACTACCTCCTCCTTGCACCTCTGGCCTGCACCCCAGCTCTTGTATGCATAAATAAAATAAATATTTTTTTAAAGATTTATTTATTTATTCGTACAGAACTGGGGTACAGGCCAGAGATTCAGAGGGTGAGAGGATTCGCCAGAGACAGAGTGGGGTGCAGAACAGGCAGATCGATGAAGTATACTGCTGAGGGGAGCAGCGGGCAGGTCAGGAGAGGTCTGCCACGCCATGTGGATCTCCTCTGGGGCAGGCGAGGATCGAACTCATGCGGAAGTGGCTTAAGCTTCTTTGTGCTGTGCTTTAACCCGCTGCGCCACCAGGGAGAGCCTAAAATAAATATTTTTAAGAAATAAAATAATATGGTAAGAACAATGACAAATATTCCCAAGAACTTAGGAAACACAGAAGACTTCTAACTCAAGTAGGATTAATAAGGAATAAAATTCCTGTGGAGGGCAAAAATTAAGATGTCTTCAAGACATCTTAAAATAAGGGCAGAGAAAAGCATCTTTGATAACATAAACAGGAGGATGTAGTTAAGAAACCTAAAGAATAAAGACCAAGGAAAAGAAGACTGGACTTAGCTTATAGTTTAACTTTTGAACTTGAGCAGAAAATGCAATCACTGAAGGATTCTAAACAGAAGATTACTAATGATCAGAGTATAATGCTGTGTTAAAATAATTGACAGCAGTGAGTAGAATTAATTGACTGGAAAGCAAAAATGGTTAAAACTAGAGATTCAAGGAAACCAGGTAAAAAGATAGCTGCAGTAGTCTATCTCCCAAAAAAGTGAGACCCTCAACAAAGAGAGTGGCAATAGAAACAGAAAAGAAGATAGATTCCACAAACATTAAGGAAATAGGGCAAACTGAACTTGGATGGAAATAATGGGTGACACAGAAGAAAAGTAATGGCAAAACTTTTAAAGGTCTGGCTATGGATACAACACTGTATTTTGGTAAATCTTCCAGAAGGCAGTTGAACATGAGTCTGCAGCTTAGAGGGCAAATTTGGAGTTCAGATTAACTGTGTTAACTGTGTCTCACTATTAGCTAGTGTTTCCCTTAAAAAAAAAAAAGATTTATTTATTTATGCATATAAGAATTGGGGTGCAGGCCAGAGGTGCCAGAGAAGGGGTGGTAAGAGGATTCACCAGAGATAGAGTGGGGAGCAGAATAGGCAGGCTGACTCCCTACATTGCTGAGGGGAGAAGCAAGGACAGGAGAGGTCTGCTGGGCCATGTGGGTCACCTCCCTGGCTGGGGAATGAACTTGTTGCTGTGGACAGCTTCACAGTGCTGCACTTTAACCCGTTGTGCCAACAGGGAAGGCCCTTAGCTAGCTTTTTCTGACCTCATCCTCACTGCACACTGGAGTCAATGACACTCTACTCTTATAATATAGATTACATTAGGCATTATTTCCTCAGTAATTATATCTCCTCCAGGCACCACTCATAACAGGCACTCACTGGGTTAAGTTATGGGAGGTTAAATGAATAACATAAATTTGGAGTAGGTTTGAAGCCATACATGCCAAGCAAATTTGAATTCCGATAAAGGCACCATGCAGGGGAAAAGCAACGTAAGGAGAGAATGGGGGGAAAAAATAAGCCAGAAAGGGAGTATTAATAAATGGAAGGAAGAAAACTAAGTCTAATATCTCCACAGCGCCAAAAGCTGTAAATTTAAATGCAAGTAAAACTTAAAGGGAACCAGAAGATATAATAAGACTTACTGTCAGTATGAGCCAGAAGTCTCAGGAATTGTGCAGTTAGGTGCAAAGAAAGGGAGGAAAACTGGCACCTTCACTGGTGGCCCAAAGGGTTAAAACTCAGCACTGCAAGCTGCTTCAGCTGTAGTTCAATCCCTTGCCAGAGAGGTGATCCACAGGCACAGCAGACTTCTCCTGACCTGCCCGCTGCTCCCCTCAGCAATGTACTTGTTGATCTGCCTGTTCTGCTCCCCACTCTGTCTCTGGTAAATCCTCACAGCCCCTGCACCTCTAGCCTGTACTCCAGTTCTGGGGTATAAATAAATCTTTTCAAAAAAGATAGAAGGGGAGGAAAACTGAAATGAGGGGAGGTGGGTTACAAATGCATGGCTTTGGAACTGGCTAAAAATGCCTACAATTAAGGGAAATGAAGGCTGGCAGTTGAAAGGAGAAATGTCAGGCAAGGCAAAAGCAGATTTGGACTAGAGCTAGGAATGTGGCAGAGACTAGGACTCACTGGGGAGAGCAGTCTCCGTGGAGGTTTCTGATCCCGACACCCCAGGCATGGTGCGCTCCCTCGGAATGCCGAGAGGAATAGAGTCCACGCCCCTGCTACTGCGGCGGTCTTCACTGGCCGTCACCCAAAAGTCTAGGCTGCGGCCGTGGCTTTCTGGATCTCCGGGACCCGGGCCCTCTCTTGCTCTCCCCCAAGGACCCCCGCAGCGAGAATTGCCGTCTTCGCTTTCTCTCTCCCAGAAGCCACAGAGGCGGCGGCTGGCGTCTTCGATTGCGCTCACCCCGCAGGATTCGCGGGCCGCGTAGCTGGGGTCTTCACTCACTCCCTCCCAGGAACTAAGGGGACAGGAGCTGCCATCGACACTCGCTCCCTCCCAAGAGCCACTGAGGAGGCGCCGGCGGTTGTCACTGCCTTTCTCCCCAGAATCGTTAGCTCGGCGGCTCAGGCCTTCCCTTATACCCTCACAAGCACCCCTGAGGCGGGGGCCGCAGTCTTCGACAGTTCCCGCAGAACCGCTGGCTTGGAGGCGGCCGACAGCACTTAAATTGACGTCACTGCTGCAGAAGCCGCGTTCTTCGTTTATTCTCTCCCAAGAGCTGTGGGGACAGTGCCCACCGTCGTCCCTAAGTGTCTCCCGAGAGCCACTGTTTCGGTGGTCCAAGCCCTCGCTGACCCTTCTCGAATCGCAGCGGGAGAAGCCGACGTCTTCACTTACTCTCCGGGAAGAGACCCTGCGGCGGTGTCCACCGTCTTCGCGGATTTTTGCTCTGTCTTCGCGGATTTTTGCTCTGTCTTCGCTGCTACTACAGAACTCGTCCTCACTAACTCTTCCCCTCGCCAAGCCGTCGCGACGGCGGTGTCGGTTGTGTATCCGCCACTCGCGGTGACTGGTGCGGCGGCCGCCGTCTTCAGTGGCTCCTAACTGAGAGTCGCAGTCGCGGCGGCCGCCGTCGGCTAATACCCTCTCCGAGTCGCTTTCCAGCGTCCCGATTACGGCCACCACGTTGAATCGGCGGCGGAGTTGTCGCCTTGGAAACGAGTAAACTTCCGGCGTGTTGCGGTCATTTCCTGTTCCTCGTGCTTTGCGTCATTTCCGGCTCCCTTCACCTTTTTTCCAGGCTTGTCCTGTAGAGAAATGCGATGGTGGTGTGGACGGGTTTGCCGGGAAATTCCGCTGTCTCACTCCCGACCTATCTAGGTCCTGTCTCTGTGACGACCTGGCATCGATCGCGCCCTCCGTGGCTCAGCGACGCAGGTGGAGGCCTCAGGACTGCAGTCTGCGTAGGTGACCTGTGTGGCACGGGCCGGGCGGGGCCTTTCGTCCTTGGCAAGCCTAGTATAATTTTTCAGTGCTGGTTGGAATGTTGGAGAAACTCCATACTTGCTGTATCATTTCCCAAGTATGGAAAGAGACGTAAAGGAGAAGTTAGCCTCTGTAGCCGCTATCATTGAGTGCTTACTAGCGCCAGACTGATAACCGCTTGGTACTTAATTCTCACAAAAATTTTGTAAGGTAGGTTTTAACGCACATTTTACAGGTGAGTAGAGTCAGGTAGCTTTCTAAGGCCATACAGCAGGTAAGTGGTAGAGTTAGTATAAAAACTCAGGTCATCAGTGAAAGAACTGTTCCCGTTCTCCTGACTGCAAATCCAAGGTTCCTTTCACTGTAAAATGTCTACTTCCAACAGGCTAGCCTAAAATTTTCACCAACCCTAATAACTGTATTCTTACATTGACGGGTTTTATTTGTTTGGCAAATTGATGGGTCACGTTTTATGATAGCAGCTGAGAGCACGGAAATTCGAATTATCTGCCCTCAGTGAATATCGCCAACTTTGATTTCCCCACTCACCCTTTTTTCATCCTTATTGCTTGCCACAGGTATCCCTCCAGGAATAATGAACTGGTGTCATAGATGCGCCATACTTTTCTGAGTCATTATGTCCTTATATATCTTACTACTCTGAGGACGAAGTTACCGATTCTACCCCAGTTTTGTTCTATGAAAGCATTTGGTAAACTCCCCTGACCCTATTTTTACTCTTTCGAGGTAAAGTAAATCATCTGCCTTTAACTTTCAAAACTTCTTATAATGTTAATAATGTTAAAAGTGCTATTTGTTGAGTTTATATAGTGAGTCTGGACATTCCACAAGCTTTAGATTAGTTTTCTTAACCTTTAACATAAGTGGGGTAGGTATCTCTTTTTCTTTTTACAGATGAAGAAAAAAAGGCATAAAAAAAAAACTACCTGATAAGAGGCTAGTGAGAAGCAATTAGTGAGAACCTCAGTTAGGTTTTCAACTTAGATTTTTGGTTTTGCATATTCCACATATTCCACAAAATCTCTGAATTTCCACAGGCTTTATTAAACCACTTATCGCACTGGGGCCTAGAGCTGTCCTAACATCCAAAATGCTTAGTTCTGTGCATGGGGGCTTTATTGTGGAGGTGGATTTGTAGTTTGAATATATAATGAATAGACTAAAAGTAGTTTATCAGAATTGAAAATTAGTCATGTCAGACCCCTCATATTTGAAATGGAGCAGCTGACCATTTGTCTACCAGACAGATACTTATCAAGAGCCAGTTTCTATGCTAAATGATTTGCGAATTGTGTTAAACCTAATCTGTTATTTCGTTTATATTTTCACAGATGAAGAAACAACTCAGATTTGACCAAGATCACATAATTAAGAGGTGGGGATTTGGAACCCACCATGACTGACTCCAAATTAAGAGAGTACTTATAATCAATTACATGTTTATGGTAAAGGCTTTACTTTTTGCTATTTGTATGGAATGGATACTTATTGAGAGAATAAGTCAGCATATGATAGGTCCTTAAAGCATACATACATGGCAGGAAAGTTCCAAAAAGGAAACAGAAACTGAAGAAACAGAAAAAGTAAAATTTTACCAATTAAAATAGCTATCAGTGAACTAGTAAATTAATCATATTAATAGCTGGTGTTTGAGAAGAAACAACAAAGGCACTTTGTTGAAGTAGACAAAATAATATTGGAAACAAAGAAGGACATATTACAGAGCTGAGGGACTTTGAAAATCATAAATGAACTATTTCATGTAAACATACACTTAAAACTGAACTTGCATAGTTTTCTTGGAAAACACATATTTTAAAAAACTGACTAAAAAGTTAGAAAACTTTACTAACTACTAATAATTAAAGGATACCCTCTATATCCTTCACAAATGGAACAGGGATTAAAGCATAGAGAAATATCAAGTGCTTCCCAACTGTAAATGTAAGATAATCCCTAACAATGAAAATACGGATAGTGAAAACTTGCAGGTCAGTCTCGTGTAAGAATATATATGCAAAAATTTGAAGTAAACTATGAAGCCAATAGTACATTAAGAGAACAATGCTGTATGTAGTTAAGTTGGATTTACACTGCCAGTACAAGGATGGGTCAGTATTTGACAACATAGCACTGAAAATTTGATACATCAATAAAGGGGGAAAATTGGGGTCTTAATATTGCTACTAAAAAAGCACTTGAAAAAACTTCACGTTACTGATTCAGAAGAAAATAATAGCAAGTAGTGAAAGAAAGCTTTATTAACTGATAAAAGTAATCGACCAAGAACAGCATACTTAATGTCATCATCCAGGTACTGTCCCTACGATCAGCATTGTTCTGATAATTTTGTAACAGTGTAACTAACTATAAGCAAAACTAGATGTGAGATTGAAGAGAGATTAAGACAACTGATGTTATCATTTGCCTAGAAAATCTAAGAACTAACCTAAGGGAAATAATTTTTAAATACTAGAATAAAGAGTTAATAGCTATCAGAACAATGTACAAAATTTAGATATGCTACAAAAGGAAAATCTTACATTAGCTACAACAGTGAGCTGTTGCAGTAATAAACCTTTCAATAACTGGACAAACCTAAACAAAAAAGGCCATAAAACTTCACATATCCACATTAAGTGGAAAGATAATACTGTCCTTATGAGTAGGCTCAGTATTTTAAGGAAATGATTCTCCTCACACTATAAATTTGTTGCATTTCAAGTAAAGACTCTCATGTAATTTAGTGATTTATCAAGGTGTTTTTAAAGTTTATCTAGAAAAATAAATGTGCAAGATTAACCAATGCATTAAAACAACTAACGAGGATTTGCTGCAGTACATATTTGGACTATAAAGCTTGGAAGTATTTAAAACAGGTTGGTATTAAACATATCAGTGGAATAAATGAATCCACAGGTAACTCCATGAATACATTTATAGTACAGGAGGTATTTCAAATAGATGGAAAATGATAAACCTCTATTTTTGTGTACAAAAATTTTAGAAGAGTTAATGGTATTAAATATAAAGTGCTAGAAGAAAATACAGAAAAATTGTTTTGCAAGTTTTAGGAAGGCCTTCCTAAGCAAGACAGGCCCCAGAGGCCGCTGTGAAAAAGCCTTGTTTTATAAACATTTAAAAGGCAACAAGATGGGTTACCAAAGAAATAAGAGACTTGATGTTTATTATCTTAAACTTTTAAGTTAGAAAGTAATTCAATAGAAGAATTAATGAACTTTTTAATAGTAAGAGAGCAAATGACAAGAAAGGATACTTACAGTTGATTGCTATATGTATATCACATTGATAAAAACTAAAAATTTATAGGTAATACATGTTGGAAGAAGTTAAGGAAACAAAGCACTCTGAATACCTTGCTGATAAGAGACTAAATACAGCCCATGAAGGACAGTTTGGCATTATCTCAAAATCTTGATGTATACTACCTTGAATCAAGCAACTATCCAGTTGTAAAATCATCATCAGTTATTTGCTCAGTTGTATGTAATGTACATTGCAACTTTGTAAATAATTAGAAACTTGAAAATTCATCAGTGCAAAAACAGCTAAGTAGATTATATTACACTCCTAATATGGAATACTACACTGGAAATGCCAGTATATATGTATAAACATAATGATAGATGTGATCTCAAATTCTAAATCACTTTGCACAAGAATTTTCTTCGAAGTTTTGGAGGATCTGTACCACATTATCAATTCAGTGGTTACACGAAAAAGGAGATAAAAGACTTATTTTCTGTACTTCTATTTGATTTTTAAAATTCTATCCTAAGTAAAAATACAGCAGCACAGGAAACACAGTGGCAAAGCAAGATACTTAAAGAGCATGTGAGCCAGGAAAGATTCAGAGGCTAAGCAAAGCACACTAGTTTTGGCAAGGACTCAGTAATAATACTCAGGGGAGCAATTTTAATGAAAAGCTAGATTGCACAGGATTGCAAGGCAAGTGAGAGACTATGAAGGAAGTTTTTCAACTGAAGTTTCAGAACAGACATTTTAAGTGGACATCTCAGCATTTCAGAAAACCCAAACCCATATAGATAGAAAGCCTAAGTTTCCACAGCTAAACCAGTCCTTTCATGCCTACTGAAGTGGAGTGATGAATCAGCATTTTGTACCTAGTTCTATAGGAGGGAACAGGGCCAACACCAGGCAAAAATTGGATTTCAGTAACCATTACTATTTTTTGCCTGTGAACTTAATCAGCTGCCCTTCCCCCCTCCTTCAGGGTACACCTCCAGACCCTCACTATGGCAACCCCAGAGTGAGGGTTTTGACATAAAACTTGCTCTTCTCTACCTACCCTTCATTTCCGGACTTCATGTGGGAGTACAAAACTTCTTGTTCCTATGGCCTTTGCTAACAGCATTCTTATTTTCTACTTCTTACAGAATATACTTTACTCAGCTGAATCTTAACCACACACAGACATGATTAGAGGCTTGCTAATTTTTATATTGTCTGAAATTTATAAGCCTCTCAAGAGTCACTAGGCTGTAAAGAAAGCCGATTATTCAGAGGGTTGCTCATTCCTCATGTAAAACTGTCTAGAAAATGTGGTTCCCCAGGACAGCCACATCTTGCAGCAGTCCATTAAGTAAAACAGTATTTCTAACCACCTCTTTCCATCTTCTGCTTTCCACAGGAAAGCTAATTAACCCCTAATTTAGCCTTCTGGGACACTTATTTGCATGCTGGATGAGTAGCCCCCTCCTGATGTTATAGCCATATTTTGTTCCATGGTGTTTCCTCTAAAAGAGAAATGATTGGTCAGCTCAGCTTAAACGAGACAGTAATGGGGAAAGCAGCAGTCAGTCAAGGAAAACTTAGCAGGCCCAATTTCTGTTGTGCAATTTATGAGTGGAGAAACACTCCTTTATTCCTGGGGCTGAAAGTTCTGAGGACTTACGCAGTTTCCATATTCAGTGTTTGCTATAGAATCTTGCTGAGTATTCTTTACTGGTTTATAGAAATTTCCTTCAGTTTGCTACATTTTAGTATGTCACTGAGTGCTGAAAAAAAAATCAACCAGGAGAAAACTAGAGTCTGAAATTTTCATAGGTTAAGCTTTAAGAGAATTTAAAACTTTTTAATACATTATTTTCTTCAAAACTTTCTAGGTAAGTAACAGATTGCTTTATGTGTTGATTATTTTCCAGAACATAAAAGTTGGACATTATAAGTGAATCAGTACTGAACTCTGGAGATAGTGAAAATAATAGAAATGGTGAAGTTTTCTGAACTTTAGGAAATGCGTTATACAATATTCCTTGTTCTCACAAATTTCAGGGTTCCACCTTCCCTGATACAATTTTGGCTTTCCTTGCTGCACTGCCCTATGTAGATAACTAGTTCTCATTTCCAGTAGTCTGACTTTTTCATCTTTTGGGGGCTGGACTTCAGTGTCACTGTTTATCAGATCTGGCTATTCACTAGAACCTGCTGTAGAGTTCTTTAAACATTAGAGGTATCCTTGAATAACAAATACTAAATGAGAATCTTGAGATAAGGAATCTATTCTTAATATTTGCTGTGAGCCTAGCCAAACAACCACCACTTATATCACTACCCCTATCTAGTCTACCTCTTAATTCCATCTGTTTTTCTCAGGTGGGAGACAGGACCAAAATGGTATTCCACTTCCATTCCAAAGCGAATTGTGTCAATGGGTAATCTTTCTTAAGACTTTTGGTGAACTTTTAACTTTTCAGTGTCTTTCCTATTTTTGCAGTCCTATTCTGACTGCAATTTAATCTCCTCTTAAGCTTCTTAAGAGTAGCTCTTCCGTTGTTACCTCACTTGCACAACCTGTTAAACAGCTAACACCAGCACCCATATTTAACTGTTCTTCAGTCAGGTATTTCCCATTGCAGATTTATTTCAATGGTGCTACTTTCTCACTTTCCCTCCTACAAGTCTTGGTCTTTGGCCTTCCCTCCCCCCTCTATATTTGGGACACTGGTAGTTTTGCATGTTGCCTTCCTGTTGATTGTCACCTTTAAACATTTTATAAAAGCTGTGGATGATATTTCCCTACAAAAAGGAACAACAGGAATTTTTCCTATATTTTTGGACTCCGACCCCAGCATTTCTACCATGTGTCCACATATTAATTTTAGCTATTACATAATGGTGTTTAATAACTTAAATGCAGAAGATACCAGTTTGCCTGAACTACAATAGCATTTGATAACCTAAATTTTATTCATGTGATTTTTTCAAAAAAAAAAAAGCCTCTTAGATACAGATGGGATGTCACTTCCATAACAATTTCTTGTGGCTCCCCTGGTCATCAAAATGTAATACAAAGCTCCTTAGCATAACCAAACTGACCAAAATTACTCGGTTTTAACCAGTAAAAGTTAATTTTTGAAAATAAGTTTTCAACCTTTAATTATTGAAAAGGTATGAAATAAAGTGAAACCAATTTCAGTTCTTATTCTACAACTTTTTAGTGGGTAAATTCAGTTTTATCTAAACTGAATAAACAAGGGATACAAAGCATTACTTGTTAAGTACCAAAAGAAAATATCTAAGTTACCCAATGCCTACTACCTACTGAAATGTTCAACCATGATTCATATGCCTAACACTCTTCTAATAGCAGCGTACACCCCATGTGCCTAGGTCATAGAAGGTGCCAAGTTCATGTTTAAAAGAACAAGGTGATAAAAGGAGGGCGGAAAGCATTTGCATTTTAAAGCTACTCAAGAAATAAAGAGAAACAAGCAAAGTTTCTTCATCATTCTATTTATTACATGTATGAATATTAACATCTCATGGTATCCATCTAATTCAATCAAAATCAACAAAGGAAAAAGATTAAACCAGTTTCAAATGAACATTCTTACAGATTCCCCTGTAATTAGCTGCATTAAATCATTTGACAATTTGAAAAATGTCATTAAAAAAAAAATCAGCTTTATTACTTAAATATATGTTAATTGTTTGATGGCATCAGTGTCCAAGAATAAAAGTTGCTTCATTAGATACTCTTCAAAAGTGAACATCTGGGTGATTTTCTATAGCTGGATATATATATATATATATTATGAATATATAAATGCAAATATGTCCTATTTTTTTTTAAAAACTTCAAATTTGGCTTTTCTATTGAGAAAAGTCCTGCAGTGCTCTCAACCCTTTTTGAAGGATAAAACTAACTTCAGACTTTGTTTCTTTAATCATGGGAATCTACTAGAAAAAAAAATCTTGGTTGTTTAATTCCATTTTCACCCAATAAAAAGTACAGAAACACTGTCTTTATTTGATGGTGTGCATAAATATTACACTCCATGGATAGCAAAAATATTTTTATTTATAATTTACAGTTCACAAGTGAAAATCGTACATTTTTACACATACAATTTCATTTTGTTAAATTTGCACACATCTACAGAACTTTCACACAACAAGCACCTGAAACTGTGCAGGCAGTAGGAAATGCAAATACTAAAATGTATTTATTAACCAAATGATAGCTGAAGGCCCTGCCTCAGCTAGACAATTTATATAGATATGTCTCTATATACATAAAAAAAATTCTTCACCTTCTAGATCCAACAGCAGCTTTTTAAAAAAGAAAAACATACCTTTGTCATTTTATTTAAACTGACTCGACTGTATCATTTTCTGTTTTAATTTCAGTGGGTGTTGCTATGCTTTCCTCTACACAAGCTGGTGGGGTATCAGTTTGTTCTTCCTTAACTTGGAGATTTTCACAGGTTTCCTGCAATTCGTTTTTGACAATGTTCAACATAATGTTCAAGGGGTTTTCAGCTGGTGTCTTGCTGGGAGATGGCGTACAATCAAATGAAGATGTCTACAAAATTAAAAGCCCTATAGTAAGTATTTGTTAAAGTTCAAAAGTACATTAAATGGCATTTACTTTTGTTAAGAACTGTTTGGGCAAAAAAACACAGAACAAAAGCAATTAAAACAGCCTATACTTCCTAATAAAATATGCCATAAAAGACAGCCAAATAAAATGTATACTGAGCATTTAATGGATTCTCAGCAATGGGCTAAGCCAAGAAAAGCAGTAACCAATATAAGCCAAAAGAAGTTGATTGGATACTCTTCAATATTTAGCTCCACAAAGACAGATGGTAATAACCCCTAAATAATTTGTGGGGGTTTTGAAACTAAACTACTATGACCTTTTTTAAACTCCCACAGAGCATCCAACATCCAAAAGTCTTCTTAAATAGGTCCTCCGAAATGCACCTTGAACCCATGGAACTATCTTTGAAAGTTAATGTGTCCCATTGTTCTTTAAAAATATTTGCTCTGCAAATGTGACTATATGGCTGATGCCTTTTTCAGATTCCTCATCCAACCACAATTTATTTTCATTTTAAATGGCTGAGTTGAATACGTAAAGAAAAAAAAATAGTCAATGCTAGAAACCTATCCCCATTGTGACCCTATTTCTTCAGTTTCCCTCACATTCTCTAATCCTCTAGTAAAAGACATAATAAAGATTCAAATAAATAGAATGCAGGAAATGATACAGAAACACCTCATTTAAATTTATTTTACTTCTCTCCATAATGGATACTATAGTAGCAACTCCTATCAATATAGTACTACCAATGTACTACTATCAATAATAGTCTGTCAAAAACAGTGCATCATTAAAATTACAGTAAACACTATTAAAAAAATAAACCAAGATTAATGTAAATGGGAACAAAAACTTACATTCTGATAATCTTCGTAACATGATGGATGATAAATCTGAAGAAAAGGAAAAAGTAGAAATTCACATGCATTTTCATTTCTAATGGGCTATTATCCTACAATTTTCTTTTTAAATATAAACTAGAAAGTAAAGCTATTTTTTAAAAAGTGACAATTATTTGGTCACAAAAATGACTAAAAACAAAAAAATTTTCATCCTGATTTTCTCTTATACTCATTATATACTCAGGTTAATATGTTTTCAAGACAGTAAGTTCTTGATAAAATACAAATTCAGACTCAAAATACAATTAGCACAGAATAAAAACCCTGTAAGTTAGGCAGGATATTTTTGTAGAAAGACAACTAGATTCATAAGACCTAATCCTGAATTACCATTAACTGCTTATACAACCTCATGAGTATTGGACAGACTACTGCTAAAATCCTTTCCAACGTAAATACTCCAATTCAAGTCCAATACCTTTCTTCCTAACACCAAAAAACAAAAATAATTAACATTTCTTTCAATGGTGAGCTACCCCCCTACCAACAAGAACAACAACAAAAAAAAACCAAACCCTAACACTTGCTTATAAATAACTGGAAATTGGGCCCTCCCTGGTGGCGCAACAAGTTAGGACACACCACTGCAAGCTGCTTCAGTTGGGCTTCGAACCCCAGCCCAGCCTGGGAGGTGATCCACATGGTGTGGCACACCTTTCCTGTCTCGCCTACTGCTCCCCTCAGCAGTGTACTTCCTCGATCTGCCTGTTCTGCTCCCCACTCTCTGGTGAATCCTCTCACCGCCCCTGCACCTCTGGCCTGTAACCCATTTCTGTATACATAAATAAATCTTAAAAAAAAGTAAAAAAGAAGAACTGGAAATTACCTTTCCATCTACTCTAATAGCATTTTTCAAATGCCATTCCTCCTCCTCTTCATCCCAGTATTGTTCAAATTGTTCTTGGCAGATTTCACAACTCTAAAACAGAATCATATAGAGAACATGAAATTCAGATAATAGTTAATGTCATTAAAAGTAAACATTTTAAGTGAAGAAATGAATTAATTTTTTGAAAATTTAAATGATGTTCAAAGTAAGTTCTAGAGATTTTGCAATATTCATGCAAAAATAACATCTCACTGTTTTTAGTCATATTAATGTAACTGTAAAACAGGAAATCTTAACATCACCTAAGGGATGTAAATGAACTATTAAGTTTGTGATCACTTACTTAAAGGAAGGGGCAGAGTCAGAGGTACACAATTTAAATTCTTTCTTACCTCAACTGCTCCAGCTGGTCCAGCAGGTACACTTTGGAACTCCTTTTCTTTTGCAGCCTCCTGAGTTTTAAGCACAACTTCCTCGTGCACCTTTTCAAAAAACTGGCTCTTTGCACGTTCTTCCAGATCAGCTATTTCCTCAAATTCTATCCAGTCCTTAAAAGAAGTTTATTAAAACACATATTTTTTTCACTGGTTTCTAAACTTTTGCTGCATATCCATTTAAAGGTAAGGGTACACATTCTTCTACAATGTTTCAACATTTAAAATCACACTTCTCTCTTCAGGTGCCATTACTAATAGGCAACATAAAGCAGTTGTTCAACATAATGAATCATGATCCTATCCTAAGTTGCTATTACACTAGAGTTACAACTATGAATTTAAACTTAACATATGCAATTCTTTGCTAAATTAAGTCATAGAATCTTGCAACCTAGAAGAAACTGGTCTCCTACTCTATAATCTCAATAAAAAGCAAGTACATAACATTCAAATCTATTTTAAAATCTTTTAAAAGTTCTGAATGAAATTTCATCAGAATAGTCACAAGTTAGCAATTATTTAAACTAATATACATTTAGTTTCTAGAGGTAACTTACAGGATAAAAAATAGCTCAACTGATTACTTACTGTTAGACTGTAATACCAACGTCTATGAGTGACTTTTCTGCTAACATCTTTTTCAGTTCTATTTTGCCGATAATGCCAATCCAAGTGATCTGCGTACACATCTGTCTGTGATGTTGTAAACCTCATTCCACAAGAGTAGCACTGAATACCAGTGTAGAGTCGATTTATAACACTATCATAACGTCTATTTTGAAAAAAACAAAGAAATGGCCTTTAGTTTTGAAATAAAGAGGTTTTATGGCCTTTTCAAAAGACAAGTACAAATATTCCATCCAGCTTTTGATAATTTTGTGACAAAATAATGTTTTAGCCCACAACTGGTTAAAATGGCTAGTAGCCAAAGATCAATATTATTCTCTAATAGTACAACATTTGACTTTTTCTTAACTTATTTTTTGGAACTTAGAGCTTTATGCTCTTACTGATGGGACTAGCTAAAATTGGAATGATCGTCAGCAAGGGAATAGCTGGCCTGTTCTCAGATTAGAATCAGTATCAAGATGGACACAGAAGATGATACGACAGAAAAATTAGATCATAAGATTTCCAGATTTATGGAGTTCTGAGTAACTCAACTGCCTAACCCTGGTCTAAAGAACAGTGAAAGAAGTATAGAAGAAATAACAGTACTAAGAATAACTGAGAAGAAAGAAACTAAAAGGTTAATAAGAAACTGAGATCATCAATAATCATTTTTTTTAAACTGGTCTCCCGATTCGAAAAGAAATACATATATAAGTTAATGAACATAGTTACTAATTCCAAGATAAATTTATAACTGAAACAAAGCACACTATACTAGTGCTCTATACCAGCAAACAAAATATTTAGTTATGCTTAATGATCTGATGAAAACTGGTTTCATAACTATATAGGGAAGTTTGGTAGGACAGTAAATAAGCTAGTTAAATCTTCATTTTCAGGAAGTCAATAGAGATAAAAGCTATATACACAGTAGAAATCTAATATTACACCAAAAATGGACAATAATATAAGATCTTTAAAAATTAAAGTCTAACATGGTAAATCAAGAAACAGAAAAAAATGTTCATTTTTTTTTAAAAAACAAGAATCAAATGCCAGGAATCACAGGTAAAGACTTAAAAATTGGGTACCTCTGGGAACAGGTCTGGGTTAGCAATAGGAGAAAAAAACCGCCATCTTTAATTATAAGACTCAATGTTTTAACTATATTAAAGTCGTTCTCTGAAAAATATTTTTACTTTAAAAGTTTAACACTTTTAAGCTGTTACTGTTTTTACAAAGTACCCATAGGATATAACAAATCCATCAAATGGTTTTGAATGGTTTTTACATAAGCAATAGAAAATTAAGTGATCTGTTAATAGTTATCAGTAAAGTAAAATTATAAGTAATTTTCTTGATTTTACTTATATTTTCCACAATGATTATGTATTATTTATAAAACAAAGAGCTAAAAAATTTTTAACACAAGACTACAAAGATCTCACTTCTTCAAAAGAATACTTTCCATAGACAAAAAAATGATAAAAGTGAAGACTAAAAAGGGTGATTATAAACACTTAATATTTAAACTTCCTTTAACTGAAAAGTCAAAAATATATTTAAAAAAATACAAATTCAGGGATCACCTTTGGCCTAAATTTTTGTGTGGCAGACATATTTTAAAATGGGATTTAAAAGTGGGCACATCCTAAACATTTAAAAGTTAAGAAAATAAACTGAATAGTATTCACAATGATGTCCAATGTTAGTTATTGCCTCTTTAATCTTAGAAAAATTATAAAGAAAATTAGATTACATACTGTTTCAATTCTTCTATTGTAAAATTGGTAAGATCTGGAACATCTTGATCTTCATTTTGATCCTCCTCCTCTTCAGGGGGAGGCTGAGCAGCAACTTCATTTACTTCTTCAAATTAAAAGAAATACAAATTTCTTAACACCATTCACCATTATTTTATTCTTTATATCGGAACACTCGTGTGTTATAAGCATAGAGTACCTTCTCCATTCAGTGCTTCTGATCTTACATTTAATAGCAAAGAAAATCTAAGTTTTTATTTGATGATAGATCTGATCTCTTAAAAGTTGACCTTAATGAAATTTTACTTCAACATTCATTTAACAACTGGTAAATGTTTGCCCTGATACTTGTAGGAATATTAACTGAAACAAAGTTCACTATAGAATAGTTTCATCTCAAAGAATTTAAAATAGGGCTTCTCCTTGGTGGCCTAACGGGTTAAAGCATAGCATATGAGGCTATCCACAACCACCACAGCACAAGTTAGAATCCCCAGCCAGGGAGCTGACCCACATGGTGTGGCAGACTTCTTCAGACCTGCCCGCTGCTCCCCTCAACAGTGTATTTCTATAGATCTGCCTGTTCTGCTTCCCACTCTATCTCTGGTGAATCCTCTCACTCCTACACCTCTGGCCTGTATCCCAGTTCTTGTATGCATAAATGGAAAAAAAAAAAAGTCTTAAAAAAATTAAAATAATTTCATTATAAAACCATGGCATTTTATTTTCAATAAAAAATAATTTAAAGTATATCTAAGAATTCAATTATACAAACTCTTATCATATCATTATATCACACATCTTTGAAACTAATTTCTGTGTAGATGAAGTATAGAACCCTACTTACGTGTTGTAGCTGAATCAGGCTGGGATAATTTGAGAATTCCTGTTTTTAGCAGTTTTGAAAATAATTCATTTACATCCACCTGACTGAGATGATTATCAGGATATGCCTTGGGAAGGGCTCCTTAAAAAAAATAAAGACTCTTAAAATGAAAGTAAAACTTAATGCAAATTATACTAAGCATTTTCCAAAGTATTCTGCAAGACTCTTTAACAATGAATTTGTCAAAATGTTAATGCCTGTAATTATCTTAATAGTTTCTAATAGTTTTAAGTCAGCAAATTACCAACTGACAATATATTCTATGACAAATACTAACACTAAAAACACTAATGTTGGACCTTCCCTGGTGGCACAACAGGTTAAAGCGCTACCATGAATCTCGCCGCAGCCACTTCAGCGCATGTTTGTTCCCCAGCCAGGGAGGTGACCCACATGGCGTGGCAGACCTCTCCTGTCTCACCCGCTGCTCCCCTCAGCAGTATACTTTGTCAATCTGCCTGTTCTGTGCCTTGCTCTGCTTCTGGTGAATCCTTTCACACCCCTGCACCTCTGGCCTGTAAGGATACCCCAGTTTTGTATGCATAAATAAATAAAATCTTTTTATTAAAAGAAAAACCGCTAGTGTTTTACAAAGATAATACATATATCTAAAATAATCAATAGTACCCATTTTAGTCTAATTCCCTGCCAAGGAGAAGCAGAAAGCCTCATATCCTCTCCTCTCTACTATACATCACCAACTGTAGGTCTAATTTCTTATTTTCTATTTTTTATCTGCTAACCATATTTGTTAACACAGATTTCTAGGGGGAGAAATAACTACTGAAAGTCTATGTAAACGTACTACTGTCCCCTGATGACCACCTGTAAGTCAATTACAGTAGTATTGGTCAGGGAGATGAGTCATGTGACTCAAATATATTCATTCACCTCTCTAATCTTTGCTGAATTACTCCCTGGCTAATCAAGCAGCTCAGATTTTGTTAACATACGTCCATCCTGACTGAAACTTAGAATTTTTGAATAAATGAGATAATAACAATCGTTGAAGAATCAGTTACATTATTTTGCTAAGCACTATTCTAGTAATTATAATTTCTTAACTCATCTATAAAAATTATTTTAATGTATGTTCATGGCACTACCATGCATGTCATTATACTTCTAGAAAAGTTCTGAATAAAAATTACTCTTAATGACATTAATTCGATTTGCATACAACACACATACTCCCTGCCCTTAAACATTATATACTCCACACAACTAAACACAGTGCCTTGTACAGTTAATGTGTATATAAAAGATGTCTGAATACATGAATAAATTAACCTCAAAAGTTAAGTCAATTACAGTAGCATTCACACTAGTTTAACATTCACGTTTCATTAGAATTCACTATATGTCGGACAGACATAACTAGCTATTCACATTTCTTCAGGCAATCAAGTTTAGCAATCAAGAGCATGAATTATGGGATTTGGACTCCTGGGTTTTAACTAAAACATCCAGTTGTTATCTGTGCCTCAGTTTCCTTTATCTAGAGAAGGATAATAATTGTTCCTAAATAAGGTTGCTAAGATTAACAATATTTTTAAGGCAATGAAGCATGTGTTTAAAAAAAATAAGTAGGGGCCCTCTCTGGTGGCGCAGCGGGTCAAAGCACAGCACTAAGTAGCTAACGCCACTTCAGCATGAGTTGGATCCCTGCCTCAGAGGTGATCCACATGGCATAGCAGACCTCTCCTGTCTCACCCACTGCTCCCGCCAGTAGTATACTTCATTGATTTGCCTGTTCTGCTCCCCACTCTCTCTGGTGAATCCTCTCACTGCCCCTGCACCATTAGCCTGTACCCCAGTTCTGTATATGTATAAATAAATAAATCTTAAAAAAAAGTCAATAGATCTTGCCCCTGCCACACTACAAAGGATCATACAGCAAAGGATCAATATATACTTGAATAAAAAACATTTTTACTATTACTAAATGGGCATTATTACTTTCAATTTAGAGAAGGAACCTTGAGATAAGCCAAGTATAGAACACTGAATACTTTCACATCACTTAAGAATAAGTATAACTTGAAGAGGGCAGGCATACCTAATGTATCATTCAATACCCCTCCCCTCCAAATCCATTCAATAAATATCTACCCCAGGGGGAATAAGATGTTACTTCCTCTAAAACAGTATTATGCCCTGTAAATACAAGCAACATAAGGTTGTAAAACAAAACATGCAGATGTTTTTATATTACCTAACACAAAAAGGAAAATATGCAATTTTTATATTTTATCATGCCATAAACCTCAATACAGTAAATCATCTACAGAACAAGAAAACTGATTAAGGAAAATGCACAAATAGAGCATTTACAAATTACACAGTTCTTCTACAATTTAATAAACTAAATCCCAAAGAACATATTTACCCTGCTTGCCCACCTAAATAAAACTAACCTACTATAAAATATTTTGTGTAGATTCTAACCCTGGCCTTCTGAATTTAAAGCTCAAATTCTTTTTCAGTATAGTGGCAACAACAAAAAAAATTTTTAATTAATCCTAATTATAAATCTAGAAATTAAAAAGTTCCCAAATTAACTGATTGTCTTGTGATGATGGACAAATAAAGCATAAACTAGAGTTTAGCTAGGACTTTCCTAGTTTAGAAGTTTTGGAAAACTCCCCAAACGTGTAAACTGAATAATGTTACACTAGGCCATTATTTCTGAAGGTGGAGTTTTAAGGGTCAGAAATAAAGTACCAGTATGATTTTAGTTGATGGGGCTATAGTTCTCAATACACTAAGTTTGCAGCAGTCAAGTTTAGCAATCAAAAGGAAGAATAAGGAACTCATTATCTTATAAATCACCATTATTTATATTGTTCCCATTTTTCATAAATTAAAGCTAAAATTCATTTTTAAAGCCCTCATATCCAATACTGTTATTTTATCTGTAACAGCATTGTTATGCTTCGCCCCACAGTAACAAAGCTCTTATCTAGAGTCCTGGCTTGGGAGTCTGTTTTTTTCTCTTCTCTTTTAACATATCCTGTACAATTATTATTTGTTCATAAAGACATGTAAATGAATCAACTTTATATATAAAGCACTCTTCCTGGATTCAATTAATGTTTACTGGATCACCACACATACATACACATAAAACAAAAACTCTAATACCATAAGGGAAGATTTCCTTCCTTCATTTTTATAGTCTACAAATCCTAGCTATTGATCTCTAGTTGTAAACAGGGTCAATCTGAATTCACACCAACAATGTAGTAATTAGAGAACAAAATCACTGCAGCCCAATTACATTTTTCAAACTGCATATGCCTCTCAAAGTCTTCATTTTATAGAACTGACAATGTTCAACAACGAAACTGTAATTGTCTTCCAAAAAACACAAAAGTTGAGAAAGCACATACCTGAAGGATTCTGAACAAATGCCCCAGGGTTTTGTGGATGAACTGGTAAAAATTGTTGTCCTTGGCCAAATGCTACTGGTTGTGCAACACCAGCCAAAACCTTTAATAAAGAGAAGGGTGGTTTTGAGAATATCTTCTCTATAGCTTAAATAAAACTTAAACATTCTAATCCATGAAAATATTCATAGTATCATATGGCTAGTTTCTATGTAAGTATATTCTAGTGTAACTTGACTTGATAGTTCATGTCAAGGCTTTCTACAAGCACGAACAGTATCTTCCTTTATCTGTTTCACAGTTAAAGATCCGAGAACAGGTGTGACGCTTCTTAGTAGCCAAAGAGCTAGGTGACTTTCCACAAATCACTTTACCTTGCTGGTTCTTTCTCTTATTTTACAAGTAGAACATCCTGTACATGACGTAAGATTTAATGAGAGGCAAAACTGAGACCAGGATTCCTGACTTAACACCTATCTACAGAAATCAAAAGTCTGGTTTAATTACCAATCTGAACTCCTCTGAGACTATCCTCCTTGACCATCATACTTTGGGTTACCAAAGTAGATTATTAAAGACATCAAAGGGAATGTGAAAAAATAAAAAAATCATGAAACAAGCACTACTGAGGCATACCAAATACAAATACTATATTTGTAGTCCAGAGAGAGGCTGGACTTATACATGTTGCTGTCAAGTGAATAAATATCCATTCATTGGTTTTATGTACTAGTCACATGAATTTAATAAAAAAGGAGACAAATTCTTTATAACGTAGGACCATCACCAAATAAATCTCAATCTAGTATATTTGCCAATCAACATTATCACTTCTTTTAAGGATACATAATGTATTTATTATGTATCTTTAAAAGAATACATAATAAAATACAAAATAATCTTTTATTATGTATCTATAAAAGAATACATAATAAAAACAGGACAATTATTTTTTCAAGCCACTGGACAGGAACAGAAAACAGGATAATTATTTTTTCAAGCCACTGGACAGGAATAGAAGACTGCTTTCTATCAACAATGCTTTCCATATACTTTAAAATTCTTTCATTGTATTTTGGGTGTTTTTTTCCCCCATGCAGTTTTACTAGTATAAAATGGATGGGACCTAGTAAAGTGTCAGCACCTAAACTGAAAAAGTAAACATAGTCTAAAAGAATTTCAACAGGAAAGCAAAGGTCTTCAGTAAATATCAACAGAATTAATCCCAAGCTGTAAACAAATTACTTGTATATGTTGAAGAGATGCTATGAATGTACTTGGGAAACAAGTTGCAAATTTGCTGTGTTTATATTAATATCAAACAAATAAATTTGACTAGAATGACTAGCGAGTTGATGAAGAATAGAAGAGGAAGACACTATAAAGCATGGAAAGGTTGACATTCTTATTTAATTCAAGCTAAGAAGGCTCTTAAAAAATAAAAGTTCTTTGGGCTTATTAAAGATTATTGGGGCTCAGTACTTCCATAATGTTGCAGAAGTCTATGACACACAGCTATGTGGTAATGTTATCTACATTGAAGCCAAAAACAAAACACAGTAGGGAAAGCTACACATGCAGGAAAGCAAAGGCTATATAAGGGAAATCTGTCTTACAACTGAATTTTGTTGTGAACCTAAACTCTAAAAACCAGCCTATTTAGGCCCTCCCTGGTGGCATAATGAATTAAAGAGCAGCACTATGAGGCTATCTGCAGCCACTGCAGCACAGGTTCATTTCCCACCAGGGAGGTGCAGACCTCTCCTGTCCTGCCGCTGCTCCCCTCAGCAGTGTACTTCAGTAGATCTGCCTGTTCTGCTCCCTACTCTGTCTCTGGTGAACCTCTCACCTCCCACACCTCTGGCATGTACTCCCATTCTTGTATGCATAAACAACCTTTAAAAAAAAAAAAAAAAAAGAGAAAAAAGTGTGAAGGTATGTGACAGAAAGAAACAAGAGGTTGAAAATGAGAGCTCTCTCAGATCCTGGAAGAGCAAAAATCAATTTTGGAATTAAATTGCAATTTCATGCCAATTTGCTAGCACTCAGGGTTTTGAAGTATATTAAAAACTTCCCCATCTATGGAGTAAGTTATCTCCTGGAGGCCTTTCTCAAATCCTAGAAACATTAAAAATAATTCATACTGACATTAAACATTAATTTTAGAATAACTACAATAGACATACCTGTTGAGATGCCTGAAGATTTCCTACTGTTATTGGAGCAGGTAAATTGCCAAAGTTTCCAAATTGAGAACTCTGAAGATTCTTTTCCTCAAAATAATGTCCAGAAGCTCTGTTAAGGGGATTCGGGAAACTCTGGTTTCCAGGACCATGTGGCCCATTAAAATTTGGTCCTTGAGGTGAATCAAATAATTGTTCAGGTCTTTGGAACTGTAGTCCTTGGGATGGGGCATTAAAAGCATTACCGGGTGGATCATTATATGGCCCAGTCTGATTGAAAGACACTGACTCAAGCCTTTGTGAAGGATGATTGTCAAATCGTGAGCCTTGTAGACCAAGAGGAATATCAAACCTTGATGCTTGCTGGTGTGGACCATCAAATCTCTGAGGTACACCATCAAATCTTGGTTGAACCTGCTGTCCAGGAGGTCCATCAAATCTCTGTGGACCTGGCTGACCAGTTCTTTCAAATCTAGGACCTGGCTGACCATGTAATCCATCAAATCTTGGCAAAAGTGAAGGCTGACCTGGCTGCCCATCAAACCTTAAACCATGGCAGCCTTCAAATCTTGGACCACCTTGACCCAGAGGTCCTTCAATTCTCAGGCCACCACCTGGCACAGATGGGCCCTCAAACCTCATTCCACCTCCTTGTTGGACTAAAGGTCCCTCAAACCTGATCCCAACCCCTGGTTGACCATGTGGCCCCTCAAACCTAAGGTTCCCCCCAAGTTGATTATGTTGTCCTTCAAACCTCATACCAGCTACTGATTGACCATGGGGGCCCTCAAACCTCATTCCAACTCCCTGCTGCAGCAAAGGACCCTCAAATCTGATTCCACCTGCTGGCTGACCATGAGGTCCATCAAACCTAATGGCAGCCCCTGATGGACCATGACCCCCCTCAAATCTAAGTCCACCTACAGGCTGACCTCGGGGATTATCAAATCTAAGTCCACTCACAGGCTGACCATGAGGTCCCTCAAACCTTAGGCTACCCACAGGTTGACCCCTGTGTCCTTCAAACCTGAGCCCACCCACAGGCTGGCCCCCTGGCCCTTCAAATCGCAAGCCACCTGCAGATCCCTCAAACCTCAGACCAGGGGAACCTTCAAACCGAAAACCTCCTCCTCCTCCTTGACCAATTGGTCCCTCAAATCGCAGAGGCGTCCCTACTGGTCCTGGAGGACCTTCGAATCTCAAGGGACACCCACCTCCTAACTGACCTTGTGGTCCCTCAAATCTCAAAGGGCCACCTCCCCCCATTTGTCCTGGTGACCCATCAAACCGAAGAGAACCTGGTGCAGGAGGTCCATCAATTCTAGGGCTTAATTTATTGGGTCCTTCAAAAATCATCTTGGTTGGGCCATCTCTTGTTACTGATGGCCTACCAGGTCCATCAAATAATGGTCTGTCTTCAGCTAAAGCGGTCAGTCGCTGATTTGTATCACGGCCGGCAAATCTTGATGCTGGACTATCTACAAATGGTTTATCTGAATCTTCATATCTAGGACGCTTAAGTGGAAAACGATCATTGAATGGTGATCTCTGCTCTTCTCGTACACCTTTTAAAAAGAAAAAAAAAGTTATTTTTCCTAAATCTAAATTTGTAACAATTGCCTTGAAAAGTTCTTTCTATAGTCACATAAATATTTATCGAAAAGTATATGTAACTATTTCACTTTATTAGAGGGGAGGGAAGAGACAGACAGCAGCAGCAAAGAGGATGCCACAATAGTCAAAAACACCTGGGCAAAAAGAAAAAAAAAACCCATTCTGTCAACTTATTATTTTGAGAGCAAGTTATTTAACCTCTCTGGTCTTGATTCCTGTCTAAAAGTGGGGATAATGTATATTTAGTTGTGATGGTTAAATCGAATTACAGATTTTAAAGAACCTAGTAAAGTTCCTAACATAGAGTTAGCCTTAGAAATATTAGCTCCCTTCCCTTCCCTTTGAGGGAAAAACAATGAATTAAAATAAAATAAAACCGGAAGTGTGAACAAAAATCCATCCCCACTTAGCTGGTTCATTTTCCCTTCACTGCTGTGATTCAATAGGTATAATCTGATTTAACTTTTTCTACCTTTAGCAGAGACTTGCTCGTCATGTCTTCTCCGGCCCTCATGGGGTGAAAGATTCTCAGCATAAGTACGACTCCCAGAAATAGGAGAAAGACGTCTTGCTCTTTCACTAAATTGTTCTTTTCTGTCAAACTGTGCTCCACTATTCCTACTTGCATGTTTACTTTTGGATGGCTCACATTCTATTCCAGACAACAAGGCATCAGTCAAAGGGTAGTCAAAAATATCAGGATCTAAGAGATCAAGTCTTGGAAATGAATGCTGAACCTGTGTCCTTTTCAGTTTTGCTTTATGTTCATAGTAGGTTAATTCAGCATCAGATAAGAGAGGTTTCTTTTTTAATCCACCTTTATTTTCTTCTGTAGGACTATCCCGTACATTGCATCTATGTTTACCTTCTTGATACTGAAATAGCTGTCGAATTTGATGCACAACAATAAGGAAGTCATCCTGTGTAATTTCACCAGATGCTAAACGTTCACTCGTCTGCATAGGGGTGATAAAAAAAGGAAATCGAGTATTTTAAATATGAGAAGTACTTACAAAAAATTTAGACAAAGGAAAATGATTAAATGGGATCACTTGTTAACTACCTTTTGAAGTAATTCTCGTTTGCTTGCAAGAGTTAATTCTTTAGGAATCTGAAGATTGGCATCTACACTTAATCGATGCTGCTGCTTTGGGGCACGAGGTGACAAGATTCCTTTGGCACTTGACCAACTTTCCCTATGCCTCAGATGAGGAGATTTACTATGTTCATCACCTTGTTGTACACTGAAACCATAAAAGCAGTATGTTACTTCACAAAATTCTTTTAATACTCCGGACTGTATTTAAAATCCCTTTAAAAAGATATTGTTTAAATGAATATATAACCATACAAGTAATTAAATCATTAAGAGCATAAGATCTGAAGTCAGGAAAATCAGATATGAATTCTGATTCTTGCATGTCCTGGATGTGCAGCCTTAGGTAGATTAGTTAACCTTTCTAAACTTCAGTTTCCTTATCTGTAAAATAGGAATAATAATGGCATTTAAACCCACAGGGCTGTAAGAATTAAATGGGAAAATAAAACACTAATTATAGCACCCCATAACATTATCCAGCTTTTAATAATGAACACTGTATTCCTAATTGTACACATTCTTTTTCTTGATTAAAAATAAAATTAACATCCTACCTTTTATTTTCTTCCCAACCAGATTTCCATCTTTTGGCTGACTTGGAGCTTTGCCAGTTTTCTACATTTTCCTTTGGTTCAGTGCCTGACTTTGTAGAATGCTGATTTGCAGTTTCTTGTGGTCGTTCCTCTTCTGCCTTTTTTACTCGCCTCGGATCTCGAACATCCTGCTTCGTACTTCTCTTAGTATTTCTTTCCTCCCTGGAAGGTAATGGAAACTCTTCCATATGTGACTGCTTAACTCCTGACTGACGAATCTTTCCAGCTTTGGGTGTTAAAGTTGGAGACATACTCCTTTGCCTTCGCTTAGGTGACCGCCTGTCTCTCCTCTTTGGAGAATGTATAATTGGTGATCGAGACTTGGGTGACCTTGACCTTGATCGTTTTCTTGTACTCGATCTCCCTGGTTTTGTCCCCTGTTTTTCAGATTCTTCAGTTACCGTGTCCTGTTTTTGTACAATGCCATTTATGATTTTATTTCTACTTCCAATTAGTCTGTGTTCAGATGACTTCATGTGCTCATCTTTATCCTTTTTTTCTGCAGTTTTTCTCTTCTCTTTTACATCATCATCTTTGTTATCAGTCTTATCCTGCAGATGTTTTTTTAATCTTGGATCTCTTTTGCTCATATCAGATACCCTCACACTTTCAGATTCTTGAGTTTTCACATCTTTCGTGTGGGATAATTTGTTTTTCAAGGGTGATGGTGATTTAGATTTAGATTTAGATTTGGGGTCTAACTGGTCAAGTTCTTTCTTGGTTATTTTTTCACCTGATTTACTTTTTTCTTGCTTAGATGAATTTAATTTTTCAGATGGTACAGTTTTACTTGTCTTAATATCAGACTGGTTCAATGTGTTCATTAAGAAATCTTTCCTGTGACTTTGATCCTTCCCATGAGAAGAATGCTGACTTATTCTATTAAGACGGGGATCCCGGTTAGTTCCTTTCAGATCCTGAATTTGTAAGGATGGGCCTGGGCGGCTTTTCTCAGGTTGCACAGGAACCTGATGGGGGGCTTTAACTGCCATAGGGGGAATTTGTGGAACATGTAATTTAGATGGTGCAGATCCAGGACCTAAGCTGGCTGTCTCTTGCTGAACACTAAGTGAAACTGCCTGAAATACAAAATAAATGTTCAAGTTAATATTAAAAAACAGACTACTTGTAAAAAAATTAAAAATGAATAATTTTAGTCAATAAATTCATTTATTCAGCAGTTTACATTATATGCTTCTAGTGTTTAACTGGTGATTAAAATGATAAAGTGTATATTTATGTGGCCTGTTACTTCTTACTTATCCTTTAATTTGGGGGTTTTATAACCTCTCAATAGGATTAAAAACAAAAATCCTCCTCCATACTAATTATTCAAAATTCTAAGCCAGACTGCTACTACTAATTCACTCTATCAACACAAGAGTCAAGACGTCATTCCAGCTAAATTCTGTCATAAAATTGAGCACCTCCCAAAGTGACACTGGCTAACCAGTAAGTTCAGATGCTAAGTTAAATAACTCAGTACCCAAGATCACCCATGAATAGAAATATGTAACCTTCTTGGCCTCCTTAAATTTTGTGAGGACCTTTTCTCTAGGAGCCTAGTTTCTGTTTATGAAGTAAACAGCTCGCAAAACACTGAAGAAAATGCAAACTAATTCACAACATACCCTCCCATCCTGAGTATTAAGTTCACAGAACAAAACTGTTCCCAAAGCTAAGGTTATGTCTTATTGCAATCTAGAAACTATTTGAAAGGAAATGCAGGACAATAATAAAGTGAGCTTTACAATAATATAGAAAACTGGCATAATAAAACAATTTGCACCCCCCCAAAAAGGAAAATATCAAACATGCTAATAAGTTTCAAATACTAAACAATTACTTATCAGAATACAGAATTAAAATGTTTAAAGTGACAAATCTCTACTTACCAGTTGTGCCTTCGCTTGCTCTAGCTCCAGCTCCAGCTTTTTCTGCTGCAGTTCTAACAACTGCTTCTGTTTGGCCAGCAACTGCTGTCTTATTAGTTGTTCTTGGGTAAGGTTTTTTTGTATATCAGGAACAATTGGAGGAGTAGAGATGCTAGGGGAGCTGACCACTGTGCCAGGTGTTGAAGGCTCTTCAGGCTGTAAGAAAAAGTAATTCATTAAATATAATTACAAAGGAAACTGAGGAAGAACTAAAAATTATTAGCTTATCTTTTGAAACATACTATCCATGACATTAGTCAATCATGAATAACAGCACACAGAAATTTTCAGGAATTTAAAACCAAAATAAGTGCATTATGTAATACCTAAACAGGAACACATTTTTAAATATACTATGAATCTGAGAATTGAAAAAAATTTTAACTACAATAATTCAACACGACACTCAATATTTCAGACAAATTTTAGAAAAGTCAGTATTTGACACTTAAGTACCATTCATATTAAAACTTACCGATTTATTTAAAAACTTAGGATTCACATGGATACTAGAAGTATTCACATTGGGGGGCAGAGGTTTAATAGGCCAAGCAGGATCTAACGAATTGACTCTGACGTCCAGGGCATAAAGTTTCTTCAAAGGGAATATTTCATCCCATGTGGAACGTAATTTAAATAAACTTTTTCTAGTATTTTCATCCACCTAGAACAACAGAACAATTCTGTGGCTTGTTATGTTACAATAGAATGTTTTATATATCAAGTACATAGCTGTATACATCTGTTCTTCACACATAGCAACACAATGCTCAGTTTACTCATATGACAGTAATCACTTGAAAGTATTACTTGGTTTACAAATGTAAAATAATTTTATCCTCAAAAATTGCCACCTAACCACAAAAAACAAACTGAAGTCTGTAAGAGCATAAAATGTTTCCCAATTTTAGGGTTTCATGAAATAGCCAAATGTTTCTTACTCTGGGAAAAAAAAATGTACAACTATTAGAAATTAATTTACCTTGTGGCTAAAATGTTCTAAATTACTTACATGGTAATACAAACTTACTCACTAATCAACTTTGTTATCTGTAGCATAGAAGTCACCTTATTAACTGAAATTCACAAGCCCTTACCCCAGTAGGGACAGGCTTATTTTTTTTTTTTTAATTAATCACCAGAGAAACCTACTACTTGGGAAAACTGAGCTACATTTTAACTTTAGGAAAATAAAGCTTTGACTATGTTTTAAGACTTTGTGCAATAATTTACTAAGTCATTTTCATCAATGGTTAGCCCCAGTTTCAAAAAATATTCAACCAAACACCCAACTGAATTTGAAATAAAACTGAAACTAAGAAGTTGGTTTAACTCCCCAACTCCTAGAATGAAGATTTTCCCCCCAGACTATAGCCTTAAGAAGTATTTAGCAAAGATCTACCATAACATATTAACTCCTTAATACATTTTAAAACACAGCTCTCCAAATTTCTTCTGGACATACATACTTAGCAGTATTTCTTAAGAACTAAATGGGGAAAAAAATATCAAATACTATCTATACATTTCCTGTCCTAACAAACAAAATTGGATACTCTGTTCAAAGTAATCCCAGTATGACAAATGTAGTATCTCCAGATACAACTTTAGTGCATCCAATAAAACTGAAACTACCAACAAAATTTCATGTTAGGAAACTTTTTTTTTTTTTTTTGGCTTGGTAATAAAAGCGATAGTAAGAAAATTACTTTAGCAAGTCCCTTGTCTTCAACATAACATTGTATTAGCCAAACTACCAGATACAATGTATAGAAGGAATTACAATCTCCAGATACAGAAACTACCAAGGCTTTCTTCCAAATACCTAGAGGGGTAAAAGTATTTTCAAAATAACCTTAAAAAAAAAAAATTAATTCACCATTCACTCATGCCTGGAGTGTTCACCTAACACACACATATGAACAAAAGTAACGAAAGGAAACTCTTTCAGGAAAAAATTTACAAAATCCTCAGTTATCACAGGTTGAGAAACTACAATAAAGGATTGTGCTTCCTCCCACCTGTCCCCCACCCAGGTAAGAATAGTCAACATCCTAACATTACAAACACACACCCTGAAATTTGAAGCATTCTTGACAGCTTAAAATTTTTTACACCATATTCTAATAATGGAACAGCTCTTCAAATATACAAACTATCCAAATTATCCTAAAAGTGAACATCTATTTCTGGATGTTTAAACCCTTACAGTCTGCTTTAAAAATCTAACATAAACCACTAACTTAAGCATGGCACTTGACTTTTCACCTCCCAAGAAAACCCAACACAAAGACAAGTATTTATTTAGTCAGGAACACATTCTTTAAAAATTCAAAAGATTTCTAAATGCATATATACCTTTTCAAACACACAAATAAATGTTGCAACTAGATTTTTAGTAAAGGCAGTGAGATACTCTCTTCCAACGTTTTTCACGATAGAATCCATAAGGTACATAACGGGAAGCTTCTCTGAGGAAGGAGCCTGAAGTAATAAAAAGAAACTGAGAAGTTTAGTATAATGAATTATTACCAAAGAATTACTTTTTAAAGTGAGTTTTAAACCTACAATACAGACCTCTACTTTTGTTGATTAACTAAAGATTTCTGATTAATTTTTGAGACTTTTAAGTGTTCAAGTTCTCATCTTTCAATGACCTTTAGTGGAGTATACAAAATATAACTCAGAATTACCAGACAGAAAAACTGTCACCTCTGGCCCACTCAATTAACTCTGTGGAATTTCAGATTCATATGGTAAAAAGACCTGTGTATTAAGTGAAAAAAAGGGATTACTTTCTGCAATCCAAGTGTAAGTTTTGTGACCAGTACTAATTTAGAATGTACCTAGACCTTAATGTAGTTTTCAAACTTCTGGCTGACATCCTAATTTCCACAGGCTTATTTTATATGTTAAAATCTATGAAGCTTTTGTTACCTGTAACATCATTAGGATCACTTCTCTATCACCCAATGAACAAAGAAATCAAGTATACTTCACATATGAAGTTAATGGCAAAAATCTTTTTAACTTGCACATGAACATGCAGGAAGATGCAAGTTGTTACTGATACAAGAAAAACTGGATGGAGCAGCCGCTGAGTCATGTAAATCAGGTTGAACTTGACTCTGGAAACCAGGATTTGTCCTGAAGATTTTCTTCACAGCACCGACTCTCCGTTGAGACATTTTTCCTCTGACATGCACAAACCAGGGATTCTAAATTTGTGCAATGTCAGTGTGGTGATGCTGACACAGGCGGCCCTTTCCAAAGCAAAGCAACGTTGGCCCAGTTCAACTGCAATGCCTACCCATCACTGGCTTTTAGAGGCACAGCAAGTTTCCAGAAAGCATCAGCAGGTTCACAGACTTGTTGAGGAGCAGTTAGACACACCACATAAACTGTTAACTCCAACTCCACAGGAGCACCCAGGATTTAAAAAAAAAAAAAAGAAAAAGAAAAATCCCCATTTACCCATCCCATGTGTATAGGAATCATAACCCTGAACATTTACCCATAGCTATCTGTAGCTAGGGTAGGTTCACAGTTCTGCAGTATACAATGCCACCATATTTCACAAAACCAATCGCCCATACAAGTGTGTGGAAGTGCTCTTGCTTCTGTTAAAACCTTTACAACCAGCTGGCTAAGGGAACCTTTGAATAACTTTGTATGAAAGTATTCTTTCACAGTACTATCTAATAAAATGGTTCACAAGGCCACTGTATGTGGGTAATCTATTAAGTACCAACACGTTAAATGCTTTATTGCTGTGTCTTTCTCTTACCATGTCATGTTTCATACCATTTTAGTCATTGTTGTACTCATGAAGATAAACAGGCTCTCTTTAAAACCAAAATCTGCTCGGTACACTAATTTAATTGTACAATTAAGTGAATTCTTATATGTAATATTTTTCCGCTACCACTGCCTTATGGGAGGAATTCAAATTAAGTGTGAATCCCTAACTTTAGTAATACTGAGATGCCAGAGAATAGGACACAAACATTTATCTCAAGAAACACAAAACCAAGCCAGTTTGCTACCAAATGACAGAAAAATCCCTCCCCTCACCCTCAACCCAACCCTGCTTAAAATTATTTCCCAAAGGGACTTAAACATCTTTTCCTCAACCCGGCTTTACGAAAATAACCAGGAGACGTGTACCAAAAAAATTTCAGCTGTCTTTTACCAGCACATGGCCCAGCTATTTTCACCACTCTGTGTAGCCATACACAAATACAAGTTTTTAATGTGGTCACATATCCAGCATTTAGTTTTTCACGAAGTTCTTCTGGATCCATTAAAAAACAGCAAGGAAAACTTTTAAGTGACATCCTGACCTGCTAATTATTAGGCTCTGTGGAATATTAGTAACCCTAAAAATACAATTAATTTCAAAAAGCAATGTTATTTCTTAAAATGCAAGTGCAGTTTTAGTTTTTCAAAAAGGGATTCAATGTCAAGTTAAGCCTTTCAACAAGGCAAAAACTAAGTTTTTAAAAGTCCAACATGTTTGTTGTATCAGTTAAAAAAAATGTTGAGTATGAGGAAAGGCTTCCTTTTAAAATCTCATAAAGAACAACAGCTGTTTTCACACAGACATTCAGAGGAAAAGATGAATGAAAACTTGTATTTTAGCTGTCAGACTTAGCATGACAAACTTGTCGGGGCCCTTTAAAAAAAAAAAAACCTTTTTGTCCTCTTTAAATTAAAGAATGAAAGGACCACCTGAAACCGTGTATCTTGTGAACAGATTTACCCAAAGAGTGGATGGAACCTAAAGAAGAATGAACCCAAGTCACTTAAAGACTTTTGTTTAAAACACACAACCACGTAGATAAAAATAAGTCTTGGAAACAGATTCTACACCTTACAAAGGTAAATAAAAAAGACAAGTACATATTTTATATGTTTTATTCACAAATTTTATAATACCAGTCACACATTTCAAAACCATTTATTAGAGTCAGACCACTCAGTTTTACACTAGACAGAAAACGCCTCTAAACAATATATCGGTGGTTGTTGTTAAAGTGGCCTTTTAAAAGGGGTTCACTCTGCTAAAAGGAGGCTCATCCTGAATAATTTCAATCACTAACAACTAGAAAAAGCTAAACCGAAAGTACAGCTTGAAAAATAGCTTAAAACGTAATACTGGGAAGCTATTAAAACGCATTACGATAACTAAGTTTAACAGTAACTTTACTTAAGTAACATCGCTCCCACATGAAATCCACAGAACAGGAGGACTACAGGGAAGTATAGGGTGGTAGAGGACCACTTTTGTCAGGGGTGAAGAAAAAGCACGTCTTCGCTATCAGGGAAGGGAAGAAAAAAGAGAAAAGGAAGAGGAGGAGGGACTGAACTTTTCGAGAAAAAAAAAAAAACTACCAAGTACTTGTTACCCAGAGGGCCAGTTCTCCACCTACAGGTTGGATAAGATCTCCCTCCCCCACCACCCAAACCCCACCCTCATCCCCAATTTCCCGTATTTGGGGGGCAAATTAGGCCCTCTGATAGGCGAATAAAGTTTGATTTAGCCGCCCCCACCCCAAAGTGGGGCTGACGGGTGTGAGCAGCTGCCTGGCTGGCAGGGAATGATTTCTCCTCTCTTCCCTTTCGCATCATGTGCTTTTCAGGCGCCATGTTGGGCTCCTAACAGGCGGCTGCTCCACTCGGGGCCAAGTCCCTATTCCCACCCACCAACAGCTCGCTCCCAGGTCCCCCTTCACCTCCTTCCAACCCACAGAGCACAATTACCCAAAAGGGTATACTGGGGGGCGGGGGGGGGGCGCGACACGGGGGGCGTTTACGGGAGAACCACTCCCTACCTTCCCGGTGGGGGGGGGGGTCAAACGGCTTTAACTCTTCCCTCCCCACACCACAAACTGCCTTTGGGTCTCCCCCTCCCCAAAGGGCTCCATTCAAAGCGTGTGTGTCGGACTATACAACGCGGTGGCCTAAATAGGGAGTTGGGAAGCGGAAGTGGGACTCCACCCTTTATCCTCCCACTCCCTCCCCCCCGAGAGAGGCCCAAGCTCGAAGCCTAGGCCAAAGACCGAGCCTGAGTTGGAGGGGGAGGGTTGGAGAGGAGGCACACCGTCCCCCTTCGGATGGAAGCGAGACCTGGGATGAGGCTGACACTAAAATCAGGGAGTATTAGAAGAATAGGAGGCTGCGGGGTGTATAAAAACCTTGGCGGTTTGGGCCTCGATGAGAGAGACGATCTCCTTGGCGAAGGGCAGGTTCTCCTCGGCTAGAATGGTCAGCATATTGATGTGCGGTTTGCTATTGAAGGTCAGGTCTTCGAGTGATGACTGATAATCCCGACAGGCGTCCTCCCGGGCCCCCGCAGTACCGGCCTCGGCCGGCGTCTGCTCTGACATTGCGCCGCGGCCCCCCTCCGAGGTCCGCCGCAGCTGAAGCTGAAGCCGCTCTCGGTACCCCGCCTCCCTTCCGACTCCTCTTCCTCTCCCTGGGTCTCTTGCGGCTCCGCTTCACCACATGCTGACCGCGGAGGGGGGTTGGGGGACGACACAGGGGGAACCTCGGGTATGAAACGCCGCCGTCTCACGGGTGATCTCCCTCCACTTCCAGCCGCCACAGAAGCTTCTTTCTCCACAGACACAAAATGGCGGCGGTAGTGGCGGCTCCAGCTCCGAAAATGTCTGTGTTCCCAACCGCTGCGTCGTGCGAAATGAGCTAGGGGAGGGGAAATGTGCGGTAAAAGGGCGGGGCCATTGAGAAACCCAGACGTGATTGGCTCTCCCCGCAACGTCACAAGCCCCGCCCCCGGTCCTTCCGCAGGACGTCCTGGCACCGCCTTCTTCTACAGGCCGTACCCAGGCTTTCGCAACACCTATGGCTCAGAGGTGTGGTGGAAAAGACGGCCGCTCTTATTGGCTGATTCATAAGGGACTGTTCGGTCATAAGTTACCATAACAACCCCTTCAAAGAGGCCAATAGACCTGGAGGAGGCTCTTTCCGAAACTCAGCCCAACCAGTCGAAGGGGAAAGCTCAGTTGTCCCTAAGTCTCCCCTCCCTCGGCAGTTCCCTAGCCACTGAGCGACTGTGTCAATCATCCTCCCCGCCCGCCGGCCCCGCGCTGGGAGCTCAGTGGTTGGGGGGTACTAAGAGGAGCCAGGGCTCGCCCCACCTCCCTCGCTGCTCTCGTCTCAGGTGCTCCCGGGAGTCTGGGCGGGTCCTGCAGCCGACACCAACAGTCCCTCCCGGAACTGAGAGCTGGGGGGGGGTGCTACATTTACCCGGAACCTTGGAAAGAGTCGCTTGAGAGTCCACTCCTGCGCGTTACTTCCCACACCCGTAAACAAACACCTCGACTGGCTTTCTTTAGACGAATCCCCAGGAAACTGCTTTGGCCTGGAGACTGCGTGTGAATGGTTTTTTTGCTGGGCCTTGGGGAGTCGGCTTTGATCTCTATGCAGGGCTTTTCACAACAGCCACACCCAATCCTCAACCTAATAGCTCCTCTTACGATATTCTGCACTTTGAAATGGCCTTACACTACTCTATTTGGGGCACGAAGGGAAATGAATACGTGTGCATACGCGAGGGTCTTTTCCCCGTCTAACATCTTACCGAGAACTGAAAATGAGGCTATCAAAACACAGTTTTGCACGAAGCTGCAACATAGCACGATGAAAGAATACTTTTTTATTGAGTAGCGATAGTAACCTAAATGTAGGTTTAAAAAATTACATTAAAATTTGTTTCACCATTGTCCTCCTGAGGTTATGACTTTGTAAAGATACTTTGTTGCTCCCCAGAAGAAATAACTCTTAAATGAAGTAATTCCTATTTTTGTACCATACAACATAACATTTTACTTACTTTCGTTTTGATTTCCTAGTTGTATAACTGATATGGAACAACTTCATAACTTGTATAAATTTGACATAAGTACTTTTCACTTTTTCTGAACATTGTATCGCATATTACTGAAAAGTAAAGTCTGGGGGGAGACTTGTCCTCACCTGAAGCTAAGAAATGTTGTTGAATAGGTATTAATGTGTTAACAGTCTCATACCACTGTTAGAGTGGTGATATTTAGATATAACAGACACAGTTAAAATTACTGAACTTTGAAAGTTCCTGTTTTCTGGAGGGAAATGTTCAGGATAAAATAGCTCTGTAATAGTCTTCCTTAAAATTCATAAGGTGAATTTAGTTATTAAACATGTAGTTACAAAAAATAATGTGACTTTCAATTTTTTAAATAATCTTTTGACAACTGGTACCCTTTTTTAAAATAAGTTTTCAGGCCCTCCCTGGTAGCACAGTGAATTAAAACACAGCACTGCAAGCTGGCAGTGCACCTCTGCACCTCTGGCCTGTACCTCAGTTCTGTATGCATAAATAAAACTTTAAAAAAAACAACTTTTCAAAGTTCTCATTTGGTTTCCACTGTGTTCCTCCCCTCCACTATCACCCCAAAGCCTACCCACAGAATAAAAAATATGTGTTTGGACTATAAATCCACAAATGAATGTACCAGAAAGGACACTGAAAACCAGAGTGCCATAGCTACTAATTTTTTTCTTTAAAAAAATTGTAAATGGGCCCTTCCTGGTGGCCCAGAGGGTTAAAGCACAGCATAAAGAAGCTTAAGCCACTTCCCCGTGAGTTCGATCCCCGCCTGCCCCGGAGGTGACCACATGGCGTGGCAGACCTCTCCTGACCCGCCCACTGCTCCCCTCTGCAGTGTACTTCGTGGATCTGCCTGTTCTGCTCACCACTCTGTCTCTGGTGAATCCTCTCACCCTCTGCCTCTCTGTCCTGTACCCCAGTTCTGTACGAATAAATAAATAAATCTTTAAAAAAAATTGTAAATGTAGTACCAAAAAGAAAGTATCATAGCATTATTACTCGAATCATAAGCTATGCTTCAAGAATATTTTTAAGTCCACAGCACAGACCACAAATGAGTATTTTTAAATATCCAAATGAGTGCATTAAACTTTTCTATGATCCTATAAGTGTCAGTTCTCTTGCAGTATAGGCAACTAATATTGCATATACACTCTTTGCATCAACAATAATAAGTACCCAAGTTTATAATAGGTGCAATAGTGAATGTGATAGGCCTCCAGCTCAGCCTTTATGGAAGTGATAGCCCAGTTACAGTCTCATGGAAAAATACAAAGAAAGTATTACCAGGAAACAGTTGGTATCCTCGAGTTTTGTTTTTTGTCTGTTTTTGTTTTTTTATCCTTTTTTTTAAGATTTATTTATTTATTCATATAGAACTGGGGTACAAGCAAGAGATGCAGAGGGTGAGAGGATTCATCAGAGACAGAGCGGGGAGCAGAACAGGCAGATAGAAGTACACCGCTGAGGGGAGCAGCAGGCGAGTCAGGAGAGGTCTGCCTCACCTTGTGGATCTCCTCCTGGGCAGGAGGGAATCTAACTCATGCGGAAATGGCTTATGCTTCTTAGTGCTATGCTTTAACCTACTGTGCCACCAGGGAGGGCCCTGGTTTTTTGTTTGTTTGTTTGTTTGTTTGTTTGTTTAGATGCATGAATTTCATTTTAGATGCATGAATTTCATTTTTAATTTCTTGCATAGAAGAACTGGGGTATAGAGAACTCTGGTAGGCCAGACGTGCAAGGGGTAAGAGGACTTACCAGAGGGAGTGAGAAGCAGAACAGGCAGATTTACTGAAATATACTGCTAAGGGGAGCAGCTAGCAAGACAGTAGAGGTCTGCGGTGCTACATATGGGGCTCAAATTCAGGCCACAGTGGTGATAGCACAGAGATTTAACCACTAGGCCACAAGGGAGGCTCCTCAGAGTCACTTTCAAAAATGAGGCCTGTTGAAAGACTATGACGATGGCACCTGGGTGAATTAGTGGTGGGAAGCCCACCAGGATTACAACTTAGATTTTTTTTTTTAATATACAAAATGAAGAAGAATGTAAAAAAAAAATCAGGTCTGTTATTGCATTTCCCCAGAATATGAAACCTTTATTTTCTATATTGTTCTTTCCCTTTTTCTTTCCTTTTTTTTTGAGAAAAATAATTCTACCCTGATAAAAAACCTAAAACCAAAAACCTCTGATCTAAGTAATTAAATACCCTTCTGATAAAACATTTTTTTGTATCAGAAAGCCTGAAATGTGAACTCCAGACATAGCAAATAAAAAAGAAATGAGTATGAATTTAAGAAAAGGAATCCCTTTTTAAAACACACAGTTAACAAATGCTACCAAGAGGTAGAATTTCCCCTTTAACATGTGAGTCCAGTGTGTATCAATAATATACAAGGATAATATTTACACTTTATATACATACATACATATATTATAATATTCTTGCTAAGAGCAAGAACAAGCCTTTTATCTATTTAAGCTCTGTTGTTTACACATTTTGTAATTACAAATGTAATGCATGTTTACAGGATTAAGCTACAAAAATGAAAGTTCCCTCTTTCTGCCCTTGCCCTTTCATACTGAACCCCTGTGATATGTGTAGAAAGTGTATCCCTTTTCAATGAACACACCTGTGATATGTACACCTATTTCTGATCCTTGAAAAAATGGGTTATACTATATCTTATTACTTGCTTTTTAAACTCCAGGTATAGTAAAACAGTCTTTCATGGGCAGTCCTAAATACATATAATTCAAAGCACTTTTTTTAAGTTTGTGCCTTAGAAAGATAGCTATTACAAGAATAAAACAATTCCAGTGTTAACTCTAATGAAATTTTTTAAATGACATATAGTAGATATCAATAATATTTATTGACTGAGCAGTCCTTCTGATCGCAAGTTCACCTTATTTTTCTGCAATTGCATTAGCTCAAAGAGACAAATACACTGATAACCTAAAAAGAGATTAAGCTGATACTGTAAAGTTTAGAGACAGAGATTATCAGGAAGGGAGACTGGCCACCAGTTGGTATGTTTGGAACTTAGAAGTCTGATTTTCCAAAGTCTTATCCTTTACAATCTTCTCACTTATTGGCAGACATATATGATTTAATTAATACAATTTTGTCCCCATATTATCTTAATCATTTGCATTTCCTTCCAGTTGCAATTGAAAACCACAAAAGAAAGCACAGCAAATGAGCACTAATAGAAAATCTCTCCATATAACAAATTATAGATTTTCTTTGCTAAACAGTTGTCGAATTTTTCATTACTTCATTCAACATGACTCCTGTTCTCAGGAGCTTAGTCTGTTCAGTGAGATAACCAGCAATTAGCATATAGAATGACGAGAGTCATGCCATGCAGTATGACTAGATAGCAGCTTTGACTGGGAACATAAAAGAAACTTGTAATGAGATAGGGATGATTAGGAAAGCATACCCTGAAGAGCTGAAGGTAGGCAGGTTTCAAAGGAATGCATAGAAGTAACTAGATTAGGACAAAAAAGAGAACTGCAAGCAAAAAGACACAGGTAGATCTAAGTTTTGTGGAGCCCAATGCAAATACAATTTGGAGGACCTTGAAGAAGAAAAAAAAAAACACAAAATTATAAATATAAAAGTTTATGCCCATGAAAGTGATGTTTTATTTATTTTACTGTATATCACCTATTTGAAGAGTCCTCTTCAAAAAAAGAAAAAGATCCCTGAGATCTGCAAAGATTTCAAAACAGATCAAAATTGTGTCTATGAGAACTTATGCAATCTAAGCCAATCTTGAAGTTCTCATAGAGAGGTCTGCTGCACCATGTGGGTCACTCCCTGGCCTGCACTCCTGGTACAGTGGCTGAGGATAGCTTCCCAGTGCTGCACTTTAATCCCTTGTGCCACCACGGATGCCCCTATAATAGCAACCTTTATCTTATATTTTGCTTTTGCTTTCCTTCTTTAAGGTTTTCCTATGGGTCCCTATCAGAAGGGAGCAAGCTTTTAGGCCTCAGTGGCCTGCTTTGGGCCAATTCTGGCTGGAGATTTGCCCCTGAGGAGATAGGTGACTTAGTGTTTTTCATGGGAAGACTATTTTAACTATATTCTTTCTCTTCTCTCTACTACACACTAATTGTATTAAAGTTCTTTTCTGTTTAAGTTTTTACACACAAAGAGTATGTTTTCTCTTTATGCGGTGCATGGCAGACCTCAGAGCAGACAGCTTTTGACATTCTGGGGTGAATCTCATATGAGGATCATAACAATTTCATACTTGTAACAACTTTTTTACATATAAAAAACTAGCACCTTTAGGAAGTTAAACAAAGAGACATGAGTTAGACTACTTTATCAGCCACTGTCCTCTTCATGGCTTCCCCACAAAACTCCTGCACACAACCCTTTATTTTAATTCACTTATAAGATAACAAGCTCTATTCTTGCCTTGCCTAAATTATTTCCTGGCACAGAACAGTTTTGGAGTTACATGAGCTGGGCCTCTCAAAGCAAAAGTCAGTTCCAAACAATGACTTAAGTGATAAGAATAATAAAGCTTTTTATTTTGACTCACAAGAATGTCAACAACCAACCAACCTGAAAAGTGTATTTTAGAATGTGATGCAGTTAAAGCTACTTCACATAATTCTAAGTAAATGTTATAACCAAACATTTCATCAAAATAACATATTGTGATGCGTATATACCACCTCATAAAACTTTTGGTTTGTGTTTCTGTTTTTGTTGCAATGCCATCATGTTAATTACTATTGCTGTGCAATACAGCTTGAAGTCAGGGAATGGGATACTTTCATTTTTTGTTTGTTTGTTTTTGTGAGGGTTTCTTTGGCTGTTTGAGGCCTTTTGTGGTTCCATACAAATTTTGTAATTTTTCTACTTACCTGAAAAATGTCATTGGGGTTTTGATAGTAATTTCCTTGAATTTTTAAATTAAATGTTTTTTAATTCCAATACCAATAAAAAGTCACTTTGGACAGTTAAAACTTCACAATGGTAAAGTTTTTTGTTTGCACAGATCAGGTAATAAAAATTAAAGGAGTTTGATCATTTGAAATGAATATAGTGTTCTTTTGTTTAAATATAACAATCAGCCTGTTAGAAACCTTGTAATACGTTTTCAAAAGCCTGACCTTCTTTGTATCACCAAAGAACTTAGAGGGTGAGCAGTGTAATTCCTCTTTTCTCTGTTCTACAGCCAAAGCCCATCATTCTCAACATCTGCTGTAAAAACTTTAACCCTGCCATGCTCCTCATTGCCCCTGCAATCAAGTTCCAAGTCCTACAAGGCCCCCCTCACTCTGGCTCTTGGCCACCATGAGCCTCAGGATGCCAATCTTCCCTTGATCTTTACATTCTGGCCACACAAGCAAAGTTCAAGCCTGCTTTTCCATCTGCTTTTGTCTCCTTCATCTTCCCCTCCTTCACGACAGATGCAAAGTTACTGTCGCTTTGGTAAAGAGGCCTTCCATGACCTTGCAAAGAGGTTAAGGAAGCCCAGTTTTACGTCTTGAAAAAGTTTAACAGAAATCATACCTGTCATAGGGTTTTCAGGCAATCTCCATCCATATCCTCTGAAATACATTTAGGTTGTTTATAGGGTTTCATTTTTATATACAGTGACACAATTAATACTTTTAGATATTTTTATATACTATGAAAGGCACTGTTCATGCCACACACAGGGTTATGTCCCTTGACCCCTCCTGTTTCCTTACACGGGAGCATTTCTTTCTGCTTCTAGCACCTGTGACTCTGCCATAGGCTTTCTCAGTAGGAGGAGAGAGTTTGATCAGAGCAAGAACAAGGTGTTAGCAACCCAGTAGCCTTCCATCAAATGATGGTTGGGAATATGTGGATAACTACCCATCTACCTTGGGTAACATACCGCTGAGACAAATTCTAGGCAGTCTACCAGAGTGAGTTTGAGTCCCAGTTGTCCATAGTAAACACCCTTTGGTTAATCTTGCACCCTGTTATAGGGCTTCCTTTCCTCACCCTCTTTTCCCTACCTCCTCCAAGTGGCCCCAGCTTATTTGGTCACTGTCCAAATAAATCACTTTCTCTCAAACCCTTATCTCACAGACTATTTCAGAAAGAAACCAACTTAAAACATTATACTATATGTGCTTACTTCTATTCTTTTGACAATTTCTTTACTATTCTATTTATTTATTTTGACAATTTCTAAAATAGAATTAAGCATTTAAAATTTTGATCTATAATGCTAAATGACTCTCAATAAAAGTAATTTGGTAAAAGGCACATTGTTTAGCAAAATAAAATTCTTAACATACCCTATTTTATTTCACATAAGATTTAAGGCACATTTCTAGCAGTGAGCAATTGCTAACCAAGTTATTTACTAGTACCTTTTGGTAGCTTACCAGAACAGAGGTTTTGGACTCTGATAAATCCAAGTTAGAATTTCACATTTTACTTGTTAATTACTTATTCTTTCTTTCTTTATTTTTGCATACAGAACTTGAGATACAAGCCAGCGGTGCAGGGATGGTGAGAGAATTCACCAGAGACAGAGTGGAGAGCAGAACAGGACTGACAAGTACACTGATGAGGGGAGCAGCAGGCAAGACAAACCTTGTGGATCAACTCAGGGTGGGATGGAGGTGAGGAGGGATGGAACTCCCATAGAGGTATAGAGGTGGCTGCAGCTAGCTTGCAGGGCTGCAGTTTGCAGGACTGCATCAGACCCCTTGTGCCAGCAGGGAGGGTCCTGTTAACTAACCTATTAATGTTACTTGTTAACTATGTGATCTTGAAAAGTTACTAACATCTTTAAGTATTACCTTTATATCTAAAACAAACTAGTCATTTCACAGGTTGTTTGAGGGTACAATTTCGGTTATTTGAGAAGGGTAAATAAGATGATCATTAAAAACATGTATTGTTTACAAATATCTTCTGTTCAGTAGATTGCCGTTTTGTTTTGATGATTCTGTGTTTGCTTGTTTTTTGTTGTGAGGTACCCAGCAGATGGTTGGGTAAAGATGTGTTATATGTACACAAAAGAATACTATTCAGCTAAAAATAGATAAAATCTTGCCATTTGCAACAATATGGATGGACCTAGAGGGAATTATACTAAATGAAATATATCAGTTGGAGAAAGAAAAATACCAGATGATTTTACTCACATGTGGAAAATAACAAAACAAAAATAAACTCTTAAATTGTACAAACAAAATGATGCTTACCAGAGGGTAAGGGGAAAAGGTATGAGTAATCTGGTAAAAGGAGTTAATTTTATGGTGAAGGGTACATAATTTTATGGTGATAGTGTACATAATATACTATATACAGATGTTGATTTACAATGCTGTATACCTGAAATCTATGTTATAGTCAATACTACTTCAATAAAAATATTTTTTAAATAATAAAAATTATTATTATGACTATTATTCCTGGAAAGAAAGATGAGTCATATTTCTGGCTTCTGATACTAAGCAAAATACCTGGGACCTAGCAGATGCTCAAATGTTCATTCAATTAAGCTACCTAATCCACAGATAGCATATGATACACAGTTGATAAAAATATATAAAATACCGTAGAATGTGGCATTACTTGTTCGCTGCTTACCTCTTGTCTGATCAAAAAACGCACTGATTTTCAGAGAACATTGACTAGACAGATATTCACTCTTCCTGCTATCAAAAATCAGTATTTTGAGACAGCTTTAGACTTTCTTCTATGTGAAACTGCCTTTTTAGGAGCAGCTGCTTCAAGATGAAATCCTATTATCAATTGTACTGGGTCAAGTGCCCTCAGGCCAGTCGGTTTGTGCCACAGGCAGTCAGATTAAGATCAGAATATAGAGAGTTGATCTGGATTTTCGAAGATGGTTCAAATTTCAAATGCCCATTTATTTTAAACTGGTTTTTATGTATTATGTTTGTTTTTATAAATTACTATTATTACTTCCTTAGATTTTTATTGAACAGCTACTATGAGATTAAAATGTTATGATAAGACAGACATGATCCTTGACCTTGTGGAGCTTATAATTTTATAATGCAATGAATCACTAGATGTAGTTTACTTTTGATGCTTTTACAAGAGTTCATAGGAATAATCTCACAAATTGGAAAAAAGTTTTATAAAGCTTGTGTCCACACTTTTTCATTTAGAAAATGTGGTTGTTTTAGCTGTGGAGAGCTTCAAAGGACCATATTTTTACCATTAATTCTCTCAGAAAGAGGTAGAAAACAAAAAATATTTTAAATCTAGGCACTTCATTTCAGTTATTGAATTAAATCATAACAACTTGAGGGGAAGATGGCCTCATCTCCATTTTAAGAAGAACTGAGACTCAGAGAGGCTAAATACCTTGCCAAAGTCTACCACTAACAAATGCCATTGCTAAAATTAGAAACCACACTGCCTGATTCCCTAACCCAGCACTTTCTACAACCCCATTTAATCCCAAATCAAGCAAACAACTATGAAGTCAAATAAGTATTGCCACAGGCAGGATACAATAGGCTTAAATGTAGTTATGACACAAAAACAACATGAAGTAAGACTAGTGACTTTCAGTTCGTAGAACTTGAAGAGTTTGCAGAAAGTATATATAAATGTTGACTTGAATGGTTAAAACATTTTTGTAGAAAATATATCGGTTGCCCTCATCTCTTTCAGGCATGTGTATTCTTATAATGCTGACCACATTTTATTCTATTAGTTTTCCCGCCTTCCTTCCACTCAAGGATAAGAGTTCCATAAGGTCAGAACATCTGTGTTATGCCTACGACATAATAGATAGTATAAGTTTGAGAAAACACTAAGTTAAACTGAGATGGCTCTAAAGAACTACCTGGATAGAGAAGAATGATTTAAGATTAAAAAGGAAAGAAGCTTCCAGGCAGGGGCAACTGTGAGAGAAAAGTTAAAGAAAGTAAGATTGAACAGATAGTGTGGTAGAAATAGTCGGAACAGAGAGGAAATATGAAAAACAGAATGTCATAGTAGCTGTTCCAGTGTGCGTTGGGACCCCTGGGACCAGGAAAAGATGCCTTTTCAGTCCAAAAAAACTACACTGAGGGGCTATACTTCCACTCTCTGGTGGAACAATGGGTTAAAATGCAGCACTATGAAGCTATCCACAGCCACTGCAGCACAAGTTTGATCCCCAGCCACAGAAGTGACCCACATGGTGCAGCAGACCTCTCCTGTCTCGCCCACTGCTCCCCTCACAGTATACTTCATAGATCTGCCTATAGTGAATCCTCTCATCACTCTCATCACTGTCTCTGGTGAATCCTCTTATCTCCCACACCTCTAGTCTGTACCCAAGTTCCTGTATGTGTAAATAAATAAATCTTAAAAAAAAAACAAAACCCATCAACTGTGCTGAGATTATAGGCATGGTAAAGGACAATGGGAGAAGGTAGTTCTAATCATCATGAAAATAGCAGCAGTAGAAGCCCTGGAGTAACTTGCAAAAGTTCCTGAGCTCTTAATTACAAAGCAAACCCTCTGTAAGCAGCCACCCAGAGGCGTCAGACTGTAGCAATGACCCTATCCATGCTGCCAGACTGCATTCCAGGGCTGAGTTAATGATCCCAGCTTTCCATTTGATCCTAAGTATAACTCTAAGCCTGACCCATGAAAACATCCCTGAGCACTAAGGGTAACCAGTGAGAGGGGCCTTCTTTCGTAGCACTATTTCACATTATTAAAATGACATCATCATCTTCTCCCTTGCCCTTTCTTCTACCCTTCTCACTAAATCAACCACCCCCTATCATTTACTGAATTGCTAAATTCTTTACCCTAGAGCTAGTCAAGCTGAGACTTAAAGGACAAAAGAAAAACACAGTGAGAATTATATCATTTCTCACCATACTAGGAATCCTGATCTGCAGAGGCAGAGGGGAGGGCTCTTTCACAGGCTGGAGACATTCAGCCCAGGTCCCAAGCACAAGGAGGTGCCAGATTTTGGCAACCACTTAGTGTGGCATTTGCAGGGGAAAGGAAGGCCTTTGTGATAATTGTCAACCTTAAGTGAAACTTAACCTTAGCACTAACTGCCTCAGAGGGAGATTTCAGAGAAGCCTTAAATGTAAAAGTTGTCCCTGTTCATGGGAGCTCTTTCAAGCGCTAAGAAAAAGGAGAAGAGAGTGAAATACAGCATAGTTATCTTTGAGCCTAGAGGACAGGTAGAATTTTCTGAGGATTGTTATTGTCTTAAAAAGGGCAAGCTCTATATTTTAGCAATTGTAAGATCTCCAGGCCTGAAACTTACCACTATTTTTACAAAGAGTAAAAATCTTTGACTAGACCTTCAGAAGAGCAAGGACATTATATGCCTGTTATGGATGACAGTTCAGATGTTGAAAGAGGCTGAACTATATTCCAAGGTCACTGGAATGGAAGTTTCAGGACGGGATCCAAAATTAGGTTTTCCTTCCCCTGGTCTACTATGGTTTCTTTTCATCCTTAAGCAAATTACCCAAAAGTGTCTGCATGGTTTTTATTTCCACGAAAACACTCAAAACAAAGTCTCAAATCTATCATTTTGCTCAGTCAACATAGCCTAAGCCTGGTACTGAACCAAGGGGTTAGGCTAGATACATAAGTCATGGACTTTACACTCAAGATTGCACAGTCTAGTCAAGGAGGCAGACGCGCAAACCATTAGCTATAATTCAGTGTGGTAAGTGCTATGACTCAACTGAGAATTGCAAATAGAGTCAAATGAAAAGGATTACTCTACTTTCAGTGATAGAAGTCCCAGAAAGGGTGATGATGGAGTTAGAACCTGGATATAAAGGTAGTGGTGTGCCTGGTGGGCAAGGGGAGAAGGCAGTCCTGGCTTAATAGATAATTTGTGTGAAGGCAAAGGGTGTGCAATGCTCGGATTTTAGTCTTATCATTATATATATATATATATATACTTAAAGATCTATTTATTTGTGCTTACAGAACTGGGGTGTACAGGCCAGAGGTGTTGTGGGTGAGAGGATTTACCAGAGACAGGGTGGGGAGCAGAACAGGCAGATTGACAAAGTACACTGCTGAGGGGAGCAGCAGACACAACAGGGGAGGTCTGTCACGCCATGTGGGTTAGATCCCTGGCCCTGGATTGAACTTGTGCTGCAGGGCTCTGGGGAGCTACATAATGTGGTGCTTTAACCCACTGCACCACCAGGGAGAGCCCACTTTTTTTTTTAGATTTATTTATTTATGCATACAGAACTGGGGTACAGGCCAGCAATGTGGTGGGTGGGAGGATTCACCAGAGACAGAGTGGGGAGCAGAAAAGGCAGATCAATGAAGTACACTGCTGAGGGGAGCAGTGGGTGAAACAGGAGTGGTCTGCTGTGCCATATGGGTCAGCTTTCTGGCTGGGGATGGAACTCGTGCTGCAGTGACTGTGGTAGCTTCATAGTGCTGTGCTTTAGTCCAATGTGCCACTGGGGAGGGCTTTATATATTTTTTTTACTATTTATTTACTTATGCATACAGAACTGGGTACAGGCCAGTCCCTCTTCACCAGAGAGACTGGGGAGCAGAACAGGCAGACCGACAAAGTACACTGCTGAGAGCAGCAGCAGGCAAGACAGGAGAGGTCTGCGGGGCCACGTGGGTCACCTCTGGGGCAGGGATCGAACTCACACTGAAGCAGCTGTGGCCAGCTTGCAGTGTTGTGCCCTAACCCTTTGCACTACCAGGGAGGACCATCACTATATTCTGATACAAAAGTTCTGCTTGCTGGTGTGGCTTCTTCAGTTGGCAGTGCACACCAGATACTATACATTCATTTTAAAAATTCATTTCGCAAATATTTATTGAGTCCTATTACAGAGTGAATTCTGTTCTGGGTCTGAGTACAACAAAATAAGCAAAGATCCTACTCTTAAGGAGCTTACATTCTAGTGGGAGGAAACAGGCAATAAAATATTAATCCTTTAGGAATAATAGGCGTCATATAACCAGGAGCAATAATGGCAAAGCATTTTAGTGCCAGAAATACATTATTTTAGATTTATTTGGATACACATAACAGAAAAACCTGTATAACAAAAACTTACACAATAAAGAGTTTACTTTTCATAGAGAAGAGATAGCTGTCCATTATGGCAAGTTATCAAGTTGTCAAAGGCCCAAGTACCTTTTAACTCCCATTCCACCATTCCTAGAGTGTGTCACTACTTCTTGGGTTCCAAGGTATATGCCACAGATGGAGAAATCACATCATCATTGTAAGAAGAGACTAAAAGAATAAAATAGGATAACATCGATACTTGTAAAAAATGTAAGAATAATTCTATGTTATTTCTGCTTATTTGTGGTCCTAACTAGTTACAAGGGAAATTTCAAAAAAATAATGTTTTAATTGGATAACAATGATCTCAGATTGGAAAAAAAGCATTCTGCTTCCAAGGAGAAAATAAAAATTAAGAAGTGTAATGTTCAGGGGTTTCCCTGGTGGTGCAAGAGGTTAGTCTCAGCACTATCAAACTATGGACAGCCACTGCAGCATGAGTTCGATCTCTGGCCAGGAAGGTGACCCACATGGTGCCACAGATCTCTCCTGTCTCACCTGCTGCTCCCCTCAGCAGTGGATTTCAGTGAATCCCACTGTGTGTGTTCCCCACTGTCTCTGGTGAATGTTCTCACCTTCCTCCCTCCCTACTCCACATACCTATGGCTTACATCCCAGCTCTTTATGAATAAATAAATAAATCTTTTTTTAAAAAGTATAATATTTAAGGCCCTCCCTGGTGGCGCAGCGGGTTAAAGCACAGCACTGAGAAGCTAAAGCCACTTCCGCATGAGTTCAAATCCCGCCTGCCCCGGAGGAGACCACATGGCGTGGCAGACCTCTCCTGACCCGCCCGCTGCTCCCCTCAGCAGTGTACTTCGTCGATCTGCCTGTTCTGCTCTCCACCCTGTCTCTGGTGAAGCCTCTCACCGCCCCTGAGCCTCTGGCCTGTACCCCCAGTTCTGTATGTACAAATAAATAAATCTTTAAAAAAAAAATTCTTAAAAAAAAAAGTATAATATTTAAGCCACTAATGAAAAAAATGGCGGTACATTCAAAATTAAGGAAGCTTTGTTTACAATGGGACTATTATAAAGGTGAATACCAGGGTCCTACAGTAACCTAGGGGGTTGCCAACCCAAGGGATAAAGGGACAAGAGAGCGAGAATCATCAGAAAGAAAGATAGATGTAAAGATTTGTTGACATGAAGAGGAACTATGACTTTAATTGTGGATTCAACCTGTCCAGAGTGGCCTGCAGGGAGGAAGCCACTTCTCTCCAGCTATGCCAGAGCTTTCTTTTCTCATACCCTGGCTAAAAGCCATAGGCATTGAAACCTAGGCATTCAATAGGGAAGGAAATTGAAGGGTGGATCTAGGGGGCAAATAGGAAACACTAAGTGCAAGACATGATGGCAATTTTGGCCATGGAGACACATCTCTATGGAACTTACCTTTTCACCTGAGTTTTGCAACCAGGCCTCTTCCTCACTCATAGATTTACCTCTTCTCTATTAGTTCTCTAATGATCTCTGTGCCTTCTCCCTGCCTGCTCCTAATCTTGCAATTTTGACTCTTCCCAACTGGGAATCTATCTTCCCAACAGACAACACTTCTTCAGATCAGATACAACCTTTTGATCTCACGTTGATTTTTAAAAGAAAAGGTAAAAACCAATACATTGTTTCTATTAAAAATAAATCTCCTAGGCTCTGTCCTAGAAGAATCGCTTTTAGGTATGTCTCATCATGGAATTGGGAGTCATAAATGACTCATTTCCTTGGCTACTGAAACAAATTGAGTACTACACTTTGAAAATAATCTGTCCCTTTCTTGGTCACACTTTTGCCCTACCCACTTTCAGATGACATCCAAACAACTTACAGGTTTGACATTATTTTCTGAAGTATGTAAGTCACTACCAAGGACCAGGTCGAACAGATTTTTCCAGCATTAATTTATAAACATTAAATGCAGGAGATGGGTCTGAATTTGATGAAATAGGGGAAAGGTAGAGATGCTAAAGACCTTGTACATAAATGTGTATAGATTAGTGTCTTCTAAAATACTTGCATAGAAATTACAATTTAATTTTTTTATTATAAAATTTATGTGTAGCTACCATTTTTAATTAATGCACACTCATTAAATACAATTTGGAAAAGAGGAAACTGGTTAATTGCCCATGGATTACACATCACGACTACCTTTTTTTTCCTTCATTGTTTTAAAGATTTTATTTATTTATGCATACAGAACTGGGGTACAGGCCAGAGGTACAGCAGTGGTGAGAGGATTTGCCAGAGACAGTGGGGAGCAGAACAAGCAGATTGACAAAGTACACTGTTGAGGGGAGCGGAAGGGAGACAGGAAAGGCATGCCTCACCATGTGGATCAACTTCGTGGCGAGGGATTACCTCACACTGAAGTGGCCTGGCCAGCTTGGTAGTGCTGTGCTCCAACCCACTGAGCCACCAGGGAGGGTCCAACACTACTACCTTCTAGTAATTTCCATCCAACTTGTGTGTGTGTGAAAAACTGTGCTATAGTTTAAACAGCCCTCTGTGGTCTTGCTGCTTTTATTAATTTACATTCTGGCACCATAATTATCAAACTTTTACCATTAAGAAGCCATTATTTTGTGTGTATGCCATTAAAGAACCATAATTTCCGTCTTTATGAGTACCAAGTTTTGATAAATGAAAACCAAACTGTAATTTTTTTTTTAATAGTCAAGAATAGGGCCTTCCGGGTGGCACAAGGGGTTAACTCTCAGCACTATAAAGCTCTCCACAGCCATTGCATTAGGACTTCCAGCCCCCAGACAGAGAGCTGACCCATATGGCTATGCAGACCTCTCCTGACTAGCCCACTGTTCCCCCTCAGCAGTGCATTTAGTAGATCCACCTGTTTTGCTCCTCACACTATCTCTGTGGATCTTCTCACTGCACCCCCACCACCTCTGGCCTATATTCTTGCTCTTGTATGCATAAATAAATAAAATAAACCTTTAAAAAACTGGTGAAGAACATCTGTGACTGCTTATCAGAGGTGATCTGTCACTATAACTCCATAGTTAAAAGGTGAGTTAGCTTAATGGGTCCCACTTGAGGTTGCAAATTGTTCTGAAACCTTATTACCACTTTCATAGACCAAGAAACCCACATTGTGAATTAATCTTTAGAAGAAAGCGTTAGCTAAATTAATGTAAATTTACCCTAAAACTAGTTAAAATTATTACCAAATGTATCTAGATTATTCAGAGTTTAGAATCCATCTATTCTTTTTATTAAAAAAAAAAGATGTATTTATTATACATCTGTATACTGGTGTACAGGCCAGAGGCCTGGGGCAGGAGGGGGCGGTGAGAGGATTCAGCAGAGAAAGAATAGGAAACAGAACAAGTGAACTAACTGAAACACTGTTAAGGGGAGCAGTGGACAGAACAAGAGAGGTCTGCCACACCATATAGGTCAGCTCCCTGGCAGGGGATCCAAGTCACGCTATGGTGGCTGGACAGCTTCACAGTGCTGCATTTCAACCTATGGTGCTACCAGAAAGGGCCCAGAATACATCTACTCTTATGCTAAGAGCTCAATCTTTACTTTGGAACTTGATTTCTTTTTAAAAACATGCTTTGAGGGCTCTCCCTGGTTGTGCAATGGGTTAAAGCACCACATTATGAAGCTCTCCGAAGCCGCTGTAATATGAGTTCAATCCCCTGCCAGGGAGCTGAACCACATGGCGCCACAGACCTCTCCTGACCGGCTTGCTGCTCCCCTCAGTCATGTATTTCAGTATATCTGCCTGTTCTGCTCCCCACTCTATCTCTGGTGAATTCTCTCATCCACCACACCTCTGCCTATACCCCAATTCTGTAAGCACAAATAAATAAACCTTAAAAAAAAATGCTTTGATATAGTCTCCATAAACTTCACACCTGAGAGGAGAAAGTATACATTATAAAAAAGTGAACAATGATGTATGTAAAATATAAATAAATAAAACATGCTTTGAGATGGAATTATTTTGGAGTTTCTTTTTGAATAAATGTAGGCTCAACTTAAAATAATAACATTGGGGGCCCTCCCTGGTGGTGCAATGGGTTAAGGTACAACACTGCAAGCTAGCCACAGCCACTTCAGTGAGATTTCCATCCCAGCTCCAGAGGTGATCCACATGGGGTGGCAGACCTCTCCTGACCTGCCGGTTGCTCCCCTCAGAAGTGTACTTAGTCAATCTGCTTGTTCTGCTCCCTGCTCTGTCTCTGGTGAGTCATCTCACTGCCTGTATGCCCCATTTCTGTATGTATACATAGATAAAAATCTTTAAAAATAAATAAAGTTGGAATTTCTAGTGCTACATTGTTTTAAGAAAATTAAATGTTGGGGTGGGGGGGCTCCCTGGTGGTGCAAGAGATTAAGTCTCTTAAGTTTCAGCACTATGAAGCTATCTGCAACCACTGGGCCAAAAGTTTGAGTCCGATTTCCTCTGGCCCCAGGGAGCTGAATTACGTGGCACAGCAGGCCTTTCCTGTCTTGCCTGATGCTGCCTTCAGCAGTGTATTTCAGTCAACCCACCTGTTCTGCTCCCTGCTCTGTCATGGGTGGGTCCTCTCACCTCACCACCCCTGCACCTCTGGCCTACATCCCAGTTCTTGTATACATAAATAAATAAAACAAATTTTTTAAAGAGAAAATTCAGTGATCATAATGATTTTTGTAAGAAATATCAATGTCAGAGATATCAACCCTATTTCAGGCCAAGTTCTCAAATGTCTCCATGAGACCTCACAGTAAAAACTTACCCTGGAAAGAAGAGGTGGTAACATGACTAAATCAGGGTTAAGTACAAATGAAGTCCATGTCTTTTACAATCACCTTCTTAGTGCAATCTGAACCTTCAGAGTATTTTTGGTATCATAATTTAATGGAGATAGTTGCAAACTGACTAGAACAAAATGCTCTCTGTTCCTTATCATGGTCTTACATCAGAGTTATTTTCCTGGTATCCTGTGGGCATACTCCAAATGCCTGTTTTAAGAGAAAATGGTATTGCCAGAGTTACCCCATCATTGTTGACTGAGAACACAAGTGTGCCTCCAAACATTTCCAGACAGGTTTATACTCCTTCAAAGCACACCTGGGTTTGCACAAATAGTCAGACATTTGTGCAATGGGCAAACGAGTCCACAGGTGAGTTGTCTAAGGCTGGTGGTGATAAGGGGCAGGTTCCCAGCCCAACTTAATAGATATGGCTATCTCTAAGAGTAGAATTATGGAAACTTTTGTAACTTTGGACATTTCAAAGTTCACACTCAGGCCAGGATGACCTTAAGGAACTGAATAACATATAAGCTCCAGTTTCTCCATCATGACAAGTCAGGTCTATAAATGATATTTCATCAGGTAATTGTGAAACTTAAATGAGAAATATAAAAGGGTCTCGCCAAAATGATGTCTCTTTGAAAAAGGAGTCCAAGGAGACCTTTAAAAAATGTCACGGGACCTGGCCCTCCCTGTGGCACAGCGGGTTAAAACACTGCACTAAGAAGCTTAAGCCACTTCCGCATGAGTTCGATCCGACCTGCCCCAGAGGAGATCCACATGGCGAGGCAGACCTCTCCTGACCCGCCCGCTGCTCTCCTCAGCTGTGTACTTCCTCCATCTGCCTGTTCTGCTCCCCACTCTGTCTCTGGTGAATCCTCTCACCCTCCTGCCTGTTCTGGTGAATCCTCTCACCCTCCTGCCTGTTCTGGTGAATCCTCTCACCCTCCTGCCTGTTCTGCTCCCCACTCTGTCTCTGGTGAATCCTCTCA